>NC_051063.1:29229640-29584640 GCF_004664715.2 Peromyscus leucopus
CCAAGACTATCTCACAGACTCTGCCAGAGGCCAGCCTGATCTGAACAATCCCTCAAATGAGGCTCCCTCAGACAACTGGAGGCTCAGCTAAGCCAAAAGGACCCGAGGACACAGTATCCAGGCATCTTTTGTTATCAAAATGTGCAGCACATTAGACATCAATAAAATGACCGCTTCTCTTTTCCCTATACAGTACTCAGCTAATTTACAACTTTTCAGAATCAGAAGCATCTAATATGTGTGTTAGTTAGCCATTCTTTTTTCTTACCTTTAGGCTATAACCCAGAACACTTAGCATCCCTACTATGGAGAATTACACTAAAAAATATTACATATGAAATCTATTGATTTTCTCATTTCTAATAATTCTTTGCAAATTTGCATATATAATATTTAACCAGAAGCCTCAGGACAAAAATAAAGACTCTCAAAATGTCCACCAGGTACCACTGGAGCTCTTTATCCCACCGTCCTGGGGTGGCTGCATCATTCTAAGAACTAGCAGAAAACCTCTATCATTCCGTCAAGCATGAGCATCAGCAGGTCAATGCTGCACCACACAGGCAGATCAAAAGCCAGTCTAAGCAGGCACTGTGTACACAGCTCTCGTCCCAGCATTCCACAGCTGCCAGCAGGAAGAACAGCATTTCAAGTTGACCCTCAGCAACCCAGTAAGTTCAAGGCCAAACTGCGTCTCAAATCAAACAACAACAGAACAGGAATAACAACATTAAATCCTTAATAACAGCAGCTAGCTGGAATGACTTAGCAGACAAACATGCTCTCATTCTTTCAACAGTTGCAACGATGAAGTCCACAGAACTCACTACACTGCGGTCACTGTCTCGCACTCCTAGCTTTATTAATTTTTAAGCATCACAACAACTCTAGGTCCAGATATGTAAATGCTATTCCCACGTTAGAAGTGAACGCATTCATGTGCCAGGAGTGTGAATGCGTACAAACTTAAACTAGGGACTCAGCTGAGATCATGATCCACATGGGTCTGAGTCTGATTTCCGTATTTTTATTTCATGTGTATGGATGTCTCCATGCGTGTAAGTCTGTGCATCACATGGGCACACTGCTCATGGAGGCCAGAAAGGAGCACGTGATCCCCTGGACCTGGAATAGTGAACTGTTTTAAGATGACCCATGTGTTCTGGAAACCGAACCCTGGTCCTTTGTCAGAGCAGTAAGTGCTTGAGCTGCTGGGCCACCTATCCAGTCACAAGTCTGAGTTCTCGGCCAGTATGAAAATACATTTCTTTTCTAATTATGCTATTTTTGCATAGACCAAACACAGAAAATTCCAGGAGTGTCACACATTTCTAAATCGAAGAAAAGGGAAATGAAAAGTTATGAAATTGGAGAGCTGTTAAAACAGCCCTAAGTAATAACACCTTTTCTCGCTCTTAGTTCTTATGTTTAGCGAGGAATTCAGGGAAAGAACTTAACAGTGTATATAGGAAATTCAGAAACACCATTATACGTGGGCACTGAATACTGAAATGTTTACCAGAGATGTAGAAGAAATGGCAAGTTTAAACAAAATCTCCATACAAGAGTATCAACTTTACCTGGCTTATCGCAGAAATATTTTTGTGCTCTGGTGGAATTACAGAATGATTGCTCTGAGCAATGTCCATGGCCTACTGTTCCACAGCAAAGCTTTGTTGGAAGGTTTCTGCTCTTATTTTATATCAATAAAAGAGTCAATGCAATTCACAGGAAGAGATTCTCTCATGAAAGGAAGTGATAGGAGTGTGTCAGAGGCACAATGACCCTGAACATAGACTGTCAGCTGCAGAAGGTGATGCACAGCCCACAGTTAGCTTTTACCTTATGGTAAGTCATAGAAATCTGTGATAGCTGCAGTGAAATATCCCAGTGATGTGCTTACAATATTAGAGATCTAGCATTTCTATACTCATGTGCATTCCTGCTCTAGTAGTTATCACAGTAACATTCTGTATCTGCTAAATTCTTATTTATGAATATTACATTTCCTTTAAGCCAATATCACAGCCTATCAGAAATGTGAGTACAAAGCAAAAATGCAGGATTTCAATGATGTAACATAAATATTTGATAAATTGTTTACTATAACTATTCTCCTAAGTCTAAGAACAATGACTTACTTTAAGTAAACTACTGGTATGTTTTTCTTTTATTTTCATTATTTCTTATAAACACTAAAAGTTGAGGCTGGAGAGATAACTCAGAGGTTAAGAGCACTGGCTCCTCTTCCAGAGGTCCTGAGTTCAATTCCTAGCACCCACACGGTGGCTCACAACATCTATAATGAGATCCGGTGCCCTCTCCTGACCTACAGGCAATGCAGGCAGAAGACTGTATATGTACTAAATAAATAAACCTCTAAAAAAAAAAAAACACCACTAAAGTTATTTAGTATGTCATCAGGAACTTAAAAATAAAGTAACTCTTTGGAAATTAATGTTCACTTAAAGGGGCAAGGCATTTTTTTCAAAATAGAAACACTGATTTCTGAATCTAGTCCTTTAAAGCCAAAAACAAACAAACAAGCAAACAAAGCAAAATTAAACGCAGCAATCAGTACGTCTCATGGGAAACACTGAAGTTTAGCTTTGAGAATGCTGGGTCATCCACACATTGATGTGACAACCCTCCCTGAACCTCAGTTTTCAACAGAAATCCGTGAATGAAAGTGGAACAGAGATTGGGAACAGCCAGGGTGCTAAGGGGACAGTGCAGAGGCTGTCTGTTGGGCCACCAACCAGCTCGCAAGTCACGACATGGAGACTGAATTTTATTTATGAATGCTTGGCCTTAGCTTATGCTTTTCCCACTAGCTCCTGTAACAAATTAATCTGTTTCTCTTCTATATTTTGCCTCAGGGCTTTTTACCTTTCCTTGATTCTGTATGTCCTACTCCGTGTCTGCCTGGCTGGCTCCCCCTTTCTCTCTGCCCACCAGCCCTACCTATCCCTTTCCTGTCAAGCTATTGGCTGTTCACTTTTTTATCCTACTAATCAGGTACCTTAGGCAGGCAAGGTAACATAGCAACACGTTTACATAATTAAACAAATAACAAATGAACAACTAAAGTAAAAAAAACAACATAACAAATGTAACACATTACACATAATGTAAACACATCCTTTACACAGGTAAAGTAATATTCCACAACATGACACAGGAAAGCCAACAGTGAAATGTGAGTTACTTAAGGCACAAACATAAAAATTTATTCTTAAAGGGAGAAGAGATATTGTCGTAGTAGCATCCGACGAGACACAGAAATGAGCCACATGGCTCGGATGCTGCATGCTGCCAGCCATGGCCCTGAAGGATGCTCTGAAACAGGAGACTGGAGAAATGGTTCTGAAACATATTCATTGAACTTAATATCCATTCCCAAATCAAATAATACCTTGACAAAATAAAGTTTAAAAACTGTATGAAAAACTACAAAGTAGAGGAGACTTCAAGGAACTCTGTGATTGACAAAGAACGGAACTACTTTTTAAAAAATTTAGAAGTATTTATTTTATAAATGTGTATGTATGAAATGTCAGAAGAGAGCCCTGGATCCCCTGAACTGTGTTATGGACAGCTGTGAGTCACCGAGTGTGCTCAGAACTGAACTGGGGCCTCTGCAAGAGCAACAAGTGCTCTCAGCCACTGAGCCGTCTCTCCAGCCCATCATAAGCCATTCCTAAGGAACACGCTTAAAAGAATCAAATAGAAAGGAGACAGAAATATTTGGGTGAGATGAAGGAGGGACCAGAGTTGACAAGTCAAAAAAAAACCCTCAGAAAGAATGACTGAGTGTGGTGGTATTGTGTTCCCCAAAATATTATGCACCCTAATAAACTTATCTGGAGTCAGAGACAGAACAGCCACAATATTAAACATAGAGGATAGGCAATGGTGGCACTCACACCTTTAATCCTAGCATTCCAGAGGCAGAAATCCCTCTGTGAGTTCAAGGCCACATTGGAAACAGCCAAGCATGGTGACTCCTGCCTTTAATCCCAGAAAGCAGCCTTTAATCCCAGGGAGTGATGGTAGAAGGCAGATAGATATATAAGGCATGAAGACCAGGAACTAGAAGCTTTTGGCTGGTTAAGCATTTGGCTGGTTAAGCTTTTAGCTGGTTAAGCTTTCAGGCTTTCGAGCAGTTCAGCTGAGATCCATTCAGATATGAGGACACAGAGGCTTCCAGTCTGAGGAAACAGGATCAGCTGAGGAACTGGTGAGGCGAGGTAGCTGTGGCTTGTTCTGCTTTTACCCACGCGTCACATGGGAGTCCTCAGCCTCTCAGTTTGCATCCACAGCTTTACCTATTCGGGTAACTTCCTCTACACTGACTCACATAACCCACGGCACTCTATGACTGCAACTTTTCATTTAGCATCATGTTCTGATGCCATTCCTCTTGCAGCATTACAAGGCACTCCATTCATTAAAAGGAAACTGAGTTTCTTCTCATGAATGAATAATAATACATCTCACAGACGTGCAGCATTTTGCTTATTCATTCTTTGGTTGATCAAACTTTGGGTTGTTTCACTCCTTGACTTTTAGAAACTATCCTGATTTACAAGTGGAAAGTGTATATATTTTTAGGAAATAACATGATGTCTCAAAATACAAATACAGTATAAAATGCTAAATCAAGCTCTTCACATAGTTATCATTTACTTATGAAATGGACATTTATCATTTTTTTAGCAGTCTTCAAGTGTGCTGATATACTGTATCTCCCAATATGTTGTGCAACCTAATTAATTTATCTGGGGTCAGAGAACAGAACAGCCACTAGATAGACATAGAGGCCAGAAAATGGTGGCACACATGTCTTTAATCCTAGAATTCTGAAGGCAGAGATCCATCTGGATCTCTGTGAGTTCAAAGCCACACTGGAAACAGCCAGGCATGGTGACTCACTCCTTTAATCCCAGAAAGTGATGGCAGGAAGCAGAAAGGTATATAAGGCATGAAAATCAGGAACTAGAGCTGGATAAGCTTTTAGCTTTTAGCAGCAGTTCAGCTGAGATCCATTCAGGTGAGGACTCAGAGGCTTCCAGTCTGAGGAAACAAAATCAGCTGAGGAGTTGGCAAGGTGAGGATGTGGCTTGTTCTGTCTCTCTGATCTTTCATCGTTCACCCCAATATCTGGCTCCCGTGTTTTAATTAATAAGACCTTTTATGATTCATGCTACCTTCAAGTTTACAATACATTGGCATTACCAATAATCAGTATGTAGTACACTGCAAATCTTCAGATTGTCCTGCCTAATGATCATGGGGACATGATGGAAAAAGCAAGGCCATCTTAGTGAATCCTGGTGTGTGCTCACAATAATGTGCCACTATCTATTGTTAAGGTCCCAAATGTAGCATAGATAGGAAAACAATCAAAACTTTTCTATAAACCAAAAGTTGCCTACAATAAGTATGTTTGAATGAGTATTATTTTGGTTGTGGTATCAAGTTGACAAGTTCAACATTTCAGCTTCCCTTTTTCACACTTAGTGTGAAGCAAAGTATTATTATTCTGTCAGTCTAAAACTTGAAGGTCACAAAAGAGACCCTAGGTAGTTGGCAATCAGTGCTACTTTAATTTTCTGTCTACCGGGTACCTGGGTAATAGCAGTGTGCCACACACTGTGAGAGCCTTTGCTGGCACCTACCCTACCATTGCACATCCAATTAGCTAGACTTTTAAACTCTTGGCAGACATGTTTCTCAACTGGCTTCTCAAAATAACTCTACTAGCGTTGGGGGTCGGATGACACTACATTTTACAGGGGTAAGTGGAACTACCTCACAGCTAGGGGACATTGAGGAGCAGCCCCTTCCTCTTTGTACTACACTTCACGGCATCAAGCTGTGAAGATCAAAACTAGCCTGACATTATCAGGGGTCAGAATCCCAGCCCAACCCTCCCTCATTAAGACCCATTCAACTCTCTCTACTGGATGGAACCCAATCCTGGTAATGCAAGCTTCATCTGGTGACAAGAGAGCCAGTTAGGACTCTGTCTCTCCCATGATTTAGCAATATCATTTAGATTTCCTTCACAAATGTACATATTTTAAGAGGATTCTACTCTTTAAGGTTTCTATAGTACCCCTAAAATGCCCCTTAATTTTAGCTGTCTCTCCCTATATTCCCTAACTCATCCCCCTCCCGATCTGGTCCTCTCATTCTAGCTCCCCACCCCCACCCCAGCCTCCCTATCTATCCTATTTCCTTTTCCTAAGGAGATGCATCTGCCCCGACCCTGTACCTTACTCTGAACCTCCTCTCTGTGGCTCTATGGAGTGTAGCTTGATTGTCATTGACTTAGCAGCTCATATCCACATATAAGCAAACATACACCACATTTGTTGTTCTGGGTCTGTGTTATGTCACTTGGGATGATTTTTTTCTTTCCATCCATTTATCTGTAAATTTCAGGATTTCATGTTATTTTTTTTTTTTATTGGCCAAGTGTAACATTTCTGGAATAACATGTCTAAGCTGCACCAATTTATCTGTGGCCTTAAACTTAAATTCAGAATTTAGTATCAGGTGACATAGATTTTTAAACACAGAATAGCTTGACACAGAGCAAGGTGACCTGAATCTTTCAGACTTCACTGGGTAAAATAAGAGGTAAATTAAAAAGTGAGCAGTAAGAGAAAACACCCTCAAGTGGTTTTGATTTTAATTCTAACAGAGGAAGGAAGGATAAATTCTAGTATTTTCCTACACCCTAAAGATAAACTTGGAAATGTGAAGGATACTTTTTTATAAAATTATTTGTATGATGACTGCACAACTTTCCCATGTTTTAATCTTATTTCTTTACTATTAAGCATTAAATTGTGTCAAAATGATATGCTTAGCTATAAATAGTGACAGTGAATAAAGTTAATAAGCAAAATAATGACTCACTACATTGAACTAGAGCATTTTCTTTTTTTCATTTATATATTAGTCATAGTAATAACAAATTAGAAACAGGAATGATTGAAAGGTTTACAGTCGCCTCATGACATATCCCTGTTCCTATCATCTCATATCTGACAGAGCCACAGAAATGGCATTGGAGACTTCCACTGGCGACATGAGATGCTTGCTGCCCTTCTCTATGATGTCACGATGACACTCTTCCTGTGACTGCCACAGGGACCACAGAACAAAGAGACTGCGAGGTTTCCTACAGCTAGCTACAGGGGTCAACCATGCTGGAGCACAGCAGCCATGGCAGCTAGCAGGGTGAAGATCTCTGTACGACACTGGTAAGGAATGGGAAGCAGACTCAAGGAGAACAGGAAGTAGCAAAGGAAGTCACTGCAGAAACACCACCTTACTGGAAAACATGGGGCCTTCCAGGATGAAAGCCAGCCAAGAAAGAAATTGTGGAGAAATGGAGTAACCAAACACAGAGCCGGCCAATGCAAGGGGGGTGCCAAGACTCAAATAGAGAGCCTTGGCTGTGTCACAACAATGTGTAGCAGCAAGAGAACGTGATCATTCATGAGTCACTCAACTAAAAGTTACTCCAGACCCAGGAACTCATGACCATGGCGTATCTAGTTAATTCTACACATACAGATCTTAGCAGATCTCTTTTGTGAACTCAAATCAATTCTTGTATTTGTCATTTCTCAGCAGTTAAAGTTTATTTCAGTCAGAAAGTTTCCCATAATGAAGGACGCCTAGAGGGAATTCTTTGTGTTTCCCTATTTTTATTTTATTGAAGACTTTTTTTTTTCATATGGAATATTCTAATTAGTTTCCCCTCCCCCAGTGCCTCTCAGATTATCTTTACCTCTCCTCCCAACCACACCCACACCCTTCCCTCTCTCCCTCACTAGAAAACAAACCATCATCTATAAAATAAAAATAAGATAACATAGAAACAGGAGAACAAGAGCAAAGGAAAAGCACAAGAAACACATGTAGACACAGAGACACATACGTTCTCACACACCAAAATCCATAAAACCACACAATCGGAAACCATAATAGATATGCAAAAGATCTGTGAGCTTTAAAGAAATAAAAAGCCCTGATGAAGCTCTATGAGACAGGAACCTCTAAAGATGTCACTGAGCTCCTTTTGTGTCCCTCATCTACTGCTGGGACTGGAGCAGCCAGAGGGTCAGGACGCGTTTTACAAGTCAGACCCATTCAGCTCAAAGGCTTGCTCTTCTCTTACCACTGAGGACCACAAGCTCCCTGGCCCTGCTGCACCTCATTCTGTCACTGGGGAAAGGGAAGCAGTGAGGATGCTGATTCGGCACAGGAGAACACCTAACATGAAATGCAGATGGGGGTCTTAGCACAGGCCCCACTGTACACCACCTTACGGAAAGACAGCCAGTTTAAAAACTGAACTAAATTTAATCACTTCAGAAGAGATAAGTGTGTGTTTCCTCACTTTACACTTTGTATGTTTTAAAATTGTTTACCTTAAATGACAATACAAATGATTATGATGTTTATCAGTAAATAACAAGGATACAGCAGTCTCTTTGTCATGCTCACAATTTTGAACGTATGAATGGTCAAATGAAATATTTAAGTATTTTTATGTTCATTTGGACATCAGGTTAGGGATATATGAAAGCCAAATTGCTAGCAAGTTAATAATTTATTCTGCTTTGGAATGATTAGTTAGAATCGGCCTTCAATTAACATAGAACTTTCAATATATTTAAAAATTCTAGTATAAAGGTTAGCATTCCAATGTGCAAATCGGATATTATTATTAAATGAGACTGTTGCTAAAAATTCTCAAAAGATGAGATATTTTAGAAAATTATGGCTACTTAATAATCTGCAGAAGGAAAGTATTGCAAAGAGCTCCCCTCCACACGGCTGGTCTGAGTACTCACCTCACTACGCCCAAGAGATTTCATTTAATAGAGTCACTGTAGCCAACCCAGGACGTATATTCCGGCTTTTTATTACAGGTCTAGATTATTTCTAATCAGTCATTAAATTGAAAACTTTGGTCTGACAGAAAGCCATGTGGCTAGCACAGAGTCTAATCTAATACAAGCAGACTTGCTTCTTCTGAACCAGGATGGATCAATAAGAGCAGGTAAGACCCACAATCAGGAAAACAGGAGCTTTCTGCACATAACTGCCCTTCTCTACTTCTAGAAGCTACGTGCAGGGGCCTCTGTCATATATATTGATATGATCGAAGAAATAACACAGGTCCTTCAATTTGTGTTTTATTGAATTTAAACATATTGACCTAAATCACTTTTCACATTTATCACTTTCTCTTTTCATTTAGTACATATTGGAAGAGCAATGAAACGATACATTTAGTACTAATTCAAAATTATTAATACTGTTATTTAATGTCTAAAATGGATCATTTTAAAAGCATTTTTATAGACAAAATAAATTTGGAAGAACATGCTTGACAGTTGTTGAATATGGAATATAATGTAAATACTGTCCAAGGATCCAGGGACACTGAAGATAAATTAACTATTTAATGGCCTTTTCCTTCCAGCAGACTGTTTTCCCATCCACTAAAATACAGAAAGTCTCATTATTCTCTCAACAATGTCACTGGAGCCGAGAATGCAAAAACATCCACCAACCTCAGAACAGTAGTAAAAACCAGACTAAAATGTTAGCAATGACAAATTCCTTTCCTACCTTCCCTGATTTCAAACCGGTGGCTGTTCTCTGTTGCCCTTAAACCCCTCTGCATATTTACACGATAGACCACTGTCACAAACACACGCATATGCAAGTGTGTTTTTATACATGTAAAAACAGGCAAATGAGCTATGTGTGTTGCTGACCACCAATACCTCTGCCTAAATACAATTCCAGCTTCTGTCCTTGAGAGCAAAACTATTAGGGGCTAGGTCTCCCCCATCTGATCTCCAGTACTCCACACTCTCATCTGATCTCCAGTACTCCACACTCCCATCTGATCTCCAGTACTCACTTCTTTCCAGTACTCCACACTCTCATCTGATCTCCAGTACTCCACACTCCCATCTGATCTCCAGTACTCCACACTCCCATCTGATCTCCAGTACTCCACACTCTCCCCATCTGATCTCCAGTACTCCACACTCTCCCCATCTGATCTCCAGTACTCCACACTCCAGTCTGATCTCCAGTACTCCACACTCTCATCTGATCTCCAGTACTCCACACTCTCATCTGATCTCCAGTACTCCACACTCCCATCTGATCTCCAGTACTCCACACTCTCATCTGATCTCCAGTACTCCACACTCTCCCCATCTGATCTCCAGTACTCCACACTCTCATCTGATCTCCAGTACTCCACACTCTCATCTGATCTCCAGTACTCCACACTCCCATCTGATCTCCAGTACTCCACACTCTCCATCTGATCTCCAGTACTCCACACTCTCATCTGATCTCCAGTACTCCACACTCTCATCTGATCTCCAGTACTCCACACTCTCATCTGATCTCCAGTACTCCACACTCCCATCTGATCTCCAGTACTCCACACTCTCATCTGATCTCCAGTACTCCACACTCTCATCTGATCTCCAGTACTCCACACTCTCCCCATCTGATCTCCAGTACTCCACACTCTCCCATCTGATCTCCAGTACTCCACACTCTCATCTGATCTCCAGTACTCCACACTCTCATCTGATCTCCAGTACTCCACACTCTCATCTGATCTCCAGTACTCCACACTCTCCATCTGATCTCCAGTATCTATCTCCACACTCTCATCTGATCTCCAGTACTCCACTCTCCCATCTGATCTCCAGTACTCCACACTCTCATCTGATCTCCAGTACTCCACACTCTCTCTATCCACACTCTCATCTGATCTCCAGTACTCCACTCCATCTATCTCCATACTCCACACTCTCATCTGATCTCCAGTACTCCACACTCTCATCTGATCTCCAGTACTCCACACTCTCATCTGATCTCCAGTACTCCACTCTCCCATCTGATCTCCAGTACTCCACACTCCCATCTGATCTCCAGTACTCCACACTCCCATCTGATCTCCAGTACTCCACACTCTCATCTGATCTCCAGTACTTCATTCTCTCCCCCGACTCATCTTCTCAAACCCAGGCTTCTCACCACCAAGCACCTCAGCCAGTTTCCTTGTCTGTTCTTCTTTCTTGGTCCCTTTCAGTTTCTGTTTGTCATCCTGAGAAGTTCAGAAAATGTTAATTTCCTGTGATGGGACCACAATCTTCAGATACTTCTCCGATATGCCACCTCAATGTGAGAACTCTACAACTACCCACACCACAACCTCCTCACACACACACACCCCCACACACATACCACCCACCTCTACAACTACCCACACCACAACCTCCTCACACACACACCCCCACACACCCCTACAACTACCCACACCACAACCTCCTCACACACCCCACACACCACCCACCTCTACAACTACCCACACCACAACCTCCTCACACACCCCCACACACCACCCACCTCTACAACTACCCACACCACAACCTCCTCACACACACACCCACACACCCCTATAACTACCCACACCACAACCTCCTCACACACCCCCACACCACCACCTCAACAACTACCCACACCACAACTTCCTCACACCCCTGACACACCACCCACCCTTACAACTAACCACACCACAACCTCCTCACACCCCCCGACATACCACCCACCCCTACAACTACCCACAACCACAACCTCCTCACACACACACACACACACCACCCACCCCTACAACTACCCACACCACAACCTCCTCACACACACACCCCCACACCACCCACCTCTACAACTACCCACACCACAACCTCCTCACATACCCCCCCACACCCCACACACCCCTACAACTACCCACACCACCAACCTTCTCACACACACCCTACACTCACCACCCTCTCTATCTCATTATGCATCTCCGTTTAGATTCCCCACAGCAAATGCAGCATTGGTGACTTCCTCCCAAACCTGCTCAGAGCCCAACCTTCTCCATCTCAGTGGAGGTCACGGAGGTGACACTTAGTCACAGACTCAGAATTTCTTCCCATTCTCTCACACCCTGCAGTTAGAGGTGTGCTCCCCAAATTCCAATGCATCACCAGATTTCACTGGTGCTGTGTATAAAAATCTCTCTGAAATCAGATTACACATCTTCCTCCCCACAGTACGCACATGCTGCTTCAACAAGCCATTGTGGCCATACGTGCAGACACTCTCCTTTCATTTTTATTTCCCTCTTATCCACTCTCTGCAATTAATAATGGTGTTTCTAAGGCTAGAGCTTGTTATTTTATTCTAGGTGTTGCCGTGGATGCCAAGGGAGCACAGGCAGGGTTTGGTGCCGTCGAACCTATGCCACGGTCTTTCCCAGGCTGCCTCTGACACGATCTTCCTTACTGCACACACTGTCACTCTCTACTCTCCAGAAATTGGTGTCCGTTTCCTGAGCCTACATTCCTGACTGGGCCTGGAGAACGCCCTCCTCCCCTTCTGCTCCTTATATAGGACTGACTCTTCAAAGTTTCTGACCTCAGCTTAGAGTTCACATCCTCTGAGACAGCTCTTCCAGTGTTCACGCCAGCCTGCACGTTCTCATGAGAGTCCACAGCACTATCAGCTTCTCTGGGAATGAACCTTCTTAAACAACGGCTGCCTATCGCACAGCATATAACCACTGACCGACACTAGGATAACTTGATAGTTAGACACCTGTTTCCTGTGGGCCCAGGAGACTGTCTGGCACTTAGTGGATACATAATAAATATAAAGTGAATTATCTCATAAATAAATGAAGAGAAGGCTATGTGAACAATGTCATGGAAACATAATCTGTGCCCGAGGAGTATCCTGGTCGGTGTCCTAAGAGGACCCAGATGACACAGTCTCATTAGGATGATCTGAAGGCTTATACAAGGATGACTTCTGAAGGTGTGAGCAGAATGTTGGGAAACCATGATACTGTGCCGTAGCTGAAGGAGAGGAGGGCAGCCTACTGGAAACCAGACAAGAGAGCTGTGTCAGGAGGGCCTGGGAGAACTGACTTCCTGGCAAAGGATGTGGCCACGGTGGGTCAACTTTACAGGGATGAGGTTGAGGGAAAATGCTGTAATATCATAAGCAATTATGCATTATAACCTGGAACTCATGTCCCATGGACATTATGCAAGCCTCCAGCCTCCTTGATAGTCTCTCTTCTTTGGTGACCATGCTCTAATTTGAAATCAGTTGATTACATTTTATCTAATATTTCGTGTCATTTGAACTGTGATGAAACATCCTGGAGTCATAATTGCCACAGAAGGGTGCTGGCAGGATGCTCAATATTATTTTTTACAACAAATAACAAATACCATATGGATTTACCTATTCTAGAGACCACTAATCAGAAAGAAAAAACAAAAACAAACAAACAAACAGAAAAGCCCATTTTGTTCCAAGCTGCTTTGTATTGTTACAAATGAGCAGACCCCTATGCAAACAAAAGGAAAGGAGCTTCTGAGAAATGATGAACTGGGATGCACAACCTCATGAGCAGCACTAGTTAAACGATACATTATGATATTGTAAGTCCATACCTGGGTATACAGAGCCTATCAGGTGAGAGTAACGTGTTTTTGTTTAGTGGCATAGATCTATTACCCCAGGCCACTCAGGAGAGCTCTGTCATCAGTACAGACAGAGCTACAGACCGGAAAGAGGAAAGAGAAAAGGGAAAGTTCTTAAAGCAGAAGCTTTTAACTGATGCAGTCCCTCACATCAGGATGCCATAAAAAACCTTACTGCATATGGGCTGGGGAGTGTGGGCTGGGGAGTGTGGGCTGATGAGTGTGGGCTGATTGAGTGGGTGTGGGCTGGTAAGTGAGTGTGGGCTGGGGAGTGTGGGCTGGGGAATGTGGGCTGTTAACTGAGTGTGAGCAGGTGAGTAAGTGTGAGCTGATGAGTGTGGGCTGGTGAGTGTGTGCTGATGAGGGTGGACTAGGAAGCATCTGGTCTTACATCTCATTTGCCAAAGCCAGGAATTCCAAAGGTTCTGCCCTCTCAGGCCGCTTTCCCCACCATGGACAGCCATGATTCCTGTAGCCCTTCAGTCTTCCAGGAAGCCACAACCAGCTCCAAGGACCTTTGCACACAAATCCCAAGAATGTTACTCACAGTGCTGACACAGAGTTACACAGAACACAACTACTACGCTGAGATTAGAGAGACTGCCCTTCATCTGTCCCCAATGCTAGCGTGAGTCACCCGCCATTTTAGAAAATCACGTCACTGTACAGCAAGGCCGTACTTGGAAGATGAGTCACTAATGCTCACATCTATCTGCCCCAGTCTGTTGCTGACACATTTGTGCTAATTCTAGGAACAGAGGCAAGCGTCTAACAGCATTATGTCTACACAAGGGCCACATTGATTACAAATCACTTTTATTTGTTTTTTGTTTGTTTGTTTGTTTTTGTTCTTTGGTTTCTGTGTGTAGCTTTGTACCTTTCCTGGAACTCGCTTTGTAGACCAGGCTTGCCTCGAACTCACAGAGATCCACCTGCCTCTGCCTCCCAAGCGCTGGGATTAAAGGTGTGCGCAACCACCACCCTGCCTCCTATTTGCTTTTGATGTGCTCTCCCTATCCCTGTCCCTGTGGTGTGCGCCACCACCGCCCGGCTTTATTTGTCTTTTTTACATTGGGACATTTTATTATTTTTTAAAAAACATATATATGTAAATGTGTGTGTGCTGTAATGGGTTTAATTCAATTTTGATAAAGTAGTGACTGAAAAATGTTTATCATGGTGGATTGAGAATCACTAGTTTAAATTCCTGGGGGAAAAGAGTAATATTACCAATTAATGGTATTGTTGGAGATCAAGCAAGCACGGAAGAGCCTTGCTTAACACAACAATCAAAGCACTATTGCCAGCTGTCCTGATCACGCAGGCTCTGACTCATGCTAATGACATCATAATGAGAAAAACCAGGCACAAATAAATAATAATCATGTATGTAGAGACAGGGATACACATGGTGGTGAGTGCATGATGTCAGAAGGACTGGGAAGACCAAGTTTGTAGTAGGAAAGGGTAAAAATCATAAGGCAAAGGAATTCTATATACTGACCTGACATCTGAAAGTGTTCTTCCTTTTGTCAGACCTGGTCACTATCTGAGTAAACAGAAGTGCCCATAGCAACCACTGACTCATCACTTGGCTCTGGTCACTAATATTTGGAAAAAACTGGAGCTGGGTTTGTATCAGCAGCAGTGTGCTCTTTTGGTAGTTCTCACTGTTCTTGACATCATGTAAAGAAGCTTTTAGTAACATGCATTTCCTGTCAAAAGTGTCAATTACATACTCTACGATTTACTCTTTAAAATGTGTCATATAAACACTTGACTATTCCTAAACACTGTAAAATAGCATTAACATATCTCTCTAACTCTTTTGTCTCCTTCACATCCTTCTATGCCCCAAGTATCTCGCAGCATTGCGAGATGAGGGAGCCAGACTTCTTACATGGTGGCTGACTTATATGGAGTGAATGCTCTAAGAGACAAGAAGTGGTATTTGTTCTTCACCTAAGGACTGCACATGAAAACTAGACCCTGTTACAGCACCCATCACTGAGCCCACTCACAACCAAAGGAAGAGAACAAGATACAGCTTTTCTTTGTATCATCAAGGGATTTGTAGTCGCCATGATTCCATATGGCTATTTCCTGTCACTAATTCTCACTGTTCAGCAAAACACAAACATACAGCCATGAAGAGAGTTAAACACACACACACACACACACACACACACACACACACACACACACACACAACAGAAAAGTGAAATGTGGCATTATTGAGAGACTTAAAAGTTTTTGATAAAAACAACTGAAAATCATCACATCTGTAAACAACTGCTAGTGTTTTATGGAGTCTTTAGGATCGGTGTACAGAAGCAAGGGGGTGGTGAGAAAGGTAAACCGCATCGTGGGCAGGACACAACTCTCAAGTCTGTTTCTCGGAGCAATGCCAGGCTCTTTCGTGTGTACACAAGCGTCAGTAACTAAGCTTCAGATAGCATGTGATGGTCCAAGGACAGGGCATGCTTCCAGAGACGAGCATGGCAGGTGATTTCGAGATGTGAACATGGAAACAATCACAGAAATTGTGCAATCACAGGTGCATTCAAGACTGAACTGGAAGGCGGGCCTCATGCAAGCTTACTTGATAAATCCTGATGCCATAATTATTGAGGGTCTGCCACATTGAAGAGAAAAGTGCCACACTCTTTTGGGAATAAAAAGGTAAATAACATGTAATCTTCATAGGGAAACAAAAGTACTTAACATGTTTAGCATGTGTGTGTTTCTTGCGTGTGAGTACAGATCTCACAACAAAGCCAAAAGAAGGCACTTATGGATAAAATAAATGTGCACAGATGAGTATAAATATGTGTACATGAATGTGAATATGAACATGAATACACCCTCATTTGTAAACAGCCAATATGAGATGTTTGGAAAGAAATACATCAGAAATTTCAAAAAGGATGTATGTGAAAGCTTTAACATCATAAATCAGAAGGGTTTTGTTTATGAGCCAAATGTGATTTTTCAGTTACTTGCATTTACTAGATTACCTATCGATTTAGTTTTCAGTTTTAATGTTAGAATTATTTATTGCAGGGATAAGAATTATTATAAAACTGTGTACACCACAAGCTTCTCTCTGGTTTCCAATGAAATATTATACAACTACAATATTTACATTGTTCAGAACGTTGTTTTTGTAAGTTGAAGAAACACATGTACTACAAGGTCCTACTACTTCATGCAAGATATGTGACAAGAAAAAAAAAACAGTCACATAAATGGCCCATTTTACTCAGCCAAAGTAAAGGAGGGATAAATAGCAAAGCTTTCTTGTCTAGTAATTCTTGATGCTCCTATGGCCTGGGAACGGGGGTGAGAAAGTGTGCGTTTGTTCAGACAGTCTTGTTGCACAGTCCTGACAGTACAGTCCACCAGGCTGCTCTTAGGCTTGTGGCATTCACCTGCCTCCTGAGTGCTGGGCCACAGCACACACTGCCACACCCAGCCGATGTCAGTCCCAATCACATGGAATGGGATCTGTCAAGGGATAGACACGGGAAAGCAGGTTTCTGCTATGATGTTTCCAGAATACACAAAATACACCGAACACGAACACATCCTGCTTCTACAAGGTTTTGTCCTCAAAATGAGTAACAGCACGGACATTATTGATGTGATTGGTTATATAGGAACGGCTACATGCAGGCCCATTCTCCTAACCATGTGCATGCCACCTACCCATGTTTTCCTGTACTGACCATGTTTATCTCCTGAGTAATTCAATGGAAACTAAGTATATTGGTCATTGTTGAGATAAAAAGAACAAGAAATCCCTATAATGTATTTAATAAAGTCTACTGTTTTAACTATCACAATGGCAGTTAATCACTAGTTCAGTATGGTATCGATCTCCTACATCTTGTTGACAAATGCAAATTCTATATTACACAGTGTTTATATATTTCTGCCAAATAAACTGTGATAAATTCAGCACTAATTTACCATTGGTAAATAAAACAATAACTAAAACTGAATTTCAAAATACATAAATTAAATTTGCCAAAAAGACCAATTGAATGGCTAACAATCCAACATTCGCCACATTTACTATTCCTAGAACTTTGCTTATATAAGTAAGCAAGCATCCCTTCTCACTCATCATCTGAGCTAACGTTACGAATGCGTTCTTACCTTTCCAAACATTACTGCTCTTTCATTCACATAAACTCTAAGGACATTGGTGTTCCTATTATAAAGTTGAGAGTGGTTAGTAAGCAAGGGCTCGTGGTCAAGTTTTTCTACAGCAAACCTAGAGGACATTCACACTGTCTCTATTCTTCAAGAACCACCTATACAGTCTGAATCACATTTGAATATTCTTACACAGCACAAATCCCTTGGGGTCATATTAAAAATATGTTCATGGTTATACATTAGGAAATTTGCTTCAATGATAGAGCCAAAAACTCCTACTTCTGAGAGAAATCATTCAGGTGAGAATAATTCACAGTGCAAAGATATAAATAGGGATAATTCAATAAGGAAAAAAGGAAAGAAGTTCCGATAAGTTCTTCTGATCAAGCAGGTCTCAGCACTTGCAGGAGAGCTGATTTAAGCGTGGTATTTAATTTTTATTGGACGAGGAAGCAAAAAGATGGGAAAAATTAAAAAAAAAAAAAAGAAGCCAAAGTCATATATTTAATTCATTTCCTTTCTGATTTCTTTAATTTTTCCTCTCTCTCTCTCTCTCTCTCTCTCTCTCTCTCTCTCTCTCCTCCTCCTCCTCCTCCTCCTCTCTCTCTCCCCTCTGTGTGTGTGTTGTGTGTGTGTGTGTGTGTGTGTGTATGAATGTGTGTGTATGTGTGTGTGTGCCGGCATCTGTGAATGTATGTGTGTGTGCATGGGTACATACACATGTATAAGCTAGAGGCTGACATAAGGCATTGTCCTTAGCCTCTCTACAACTCATTTTTAGTAGAGGCTCTCTCTCTGAAACTGGAGCACAGACACACAGATGGGAATAATCTGACTGGTCAGTGAGCTAAAAAGACTGATCTGTCTCTGCTTCACCTGGAAATGGAATTAAAGATATACATTCCAATACCTAGCCATGTCATGTGGCTGGTAGGAATCCGACTCAGGTGCTCAACAGCAGGCACATTACCAGCTAAGACACTCTGCAAACCTGTCTCTTGAAAAAATCAAATGTATATGGCCAACTTTTCTATTAAGTGAACATGTGTGTATGCATGTATGTGCAGTCTGTTAAGTTACACTCATTTCATCAAGTATCAAATTATCATCCAGAATGGATGCCTCTCTCATCACTAATAACCAATATCTGTAAAGGCACGTAAAGTCATTATCATAAACCAGTAACCAGGGAAAGTTTCTCAATAATAATACTTTACGTGCATATAGCCCATAATAAGCTGAATAGGACAACCCCTCATAACACTAACAAACAACACATGCATTAAGTCAATTGCATCCGCCCCAAGCACTTGAGAGCTCAAGGTCTTTGAACACACAGAACTGATTTATTCTGCATGTACCCGGCTTAAGTACTGCAATAATGAAATCACTTTCACTCGGAAGGAAATTGCCCAGTGTTAGGTTGCCAGTGGCAATTTTAATAAGACTTTCAACCTAACTTGGCTTTATGAAGACCCCAGATGAAATTCTTAATTTATTTAGTAATTCTAAAATTCATAGGTGAAGAAAGGGGAGGGACATTTTCTAAAGAAACAGACAATTTTGGCAGCCTTCTGCTGTTCTTCACAACAAAGCTTCACTTCTGTTCCTCACTGGCTGTCACATTATCACTTTCATCTTCCACTTCCATCCCCGCCTTTACTGGACATCTATTTAGCTGACACTTCACTTGACGCCTGAAGTTCCCTGACATAAAAACTCCATCTAACTGCTTCCTAAATGGTGGTTAATCTGCACAAATTTTAAATTTGACCTTAATGGAACTACATACTCCTGTAGTTATTAGGACACTGGGAAAGCAGATCATGTCCTCAGAAGTGCACTTATTGTAAAGCTTCTGTTGATTTTCATTCACAAGATGAATTCTGCACAGAGGTATTTGCAAAGTGCTTCCTTTTACAATAAAATGCAAAGTCATTTTTCATTTGAATTCTTCCTCACAGTGAGAATCTTGCGCAAACATCAGACGAGGTGTCAAACTGCTTTGTTAACAAACTTATTTCCCAGATGTGGCTGGAACAAGGGACAGACGGCTCGAATGCTCCCACACACCTAACAATTCAATTACAGTTATCTTATGGCGCCATCACATATTTTTCTTCAACAATCAAACAACCACAGCTGGAAACCTCCAGCAATAACATAAATAAACGACCATCTGGCTAGAATAATTAAGGAAGGCTGGAAATAAAACATTAATTAGTGCAGTATTTCAAACGACCTTCAGAGGCCTGATTATGAAATTATATCTGAAACAGGTAACTACTTATTTTGTTTTGCTGTTAAATTTAACTAGGCATGAATAAATAAAAATACCATTTTTCTCTTTCAGTGAGGACCACTGATTCAAAATGATGACATATTTCTTAAGTGTGATAATTAAATTAAAGGAACAAATAAACAAGTGAAAGAGGAAAGCCAGGCTCAGGGAGGAAATGATGTTGCACACCTAGAGAGTGGCAGAGGGCGGAGACAAGCATGAACACTAAGTGCACTGACCATGAGAATTTACATATTGATAGTCAAGCATTAAATGACACAAGGCGCCACAAAAGTGTCTCAGTTGTCAGTTTGCCGTTTGACTTAAATAAAACTTCACAGACTTGTCGATGTGCTGTAGGTCACACTATGAGACAACTCCACATTATAAGCACAAAGCGTGCTCCCACCAGGAAAAACTCAAGACCCACAGGTCTCTCTCTTTATGGAGAAGACAGGAGGAAGCCCCTGCAGTCGGGAGCGGCTCCACCATCACTGCTTCTTGCTAATGAAATGCAGGAGATGCAGACAGCTTGAGAAGCAGTTCACCTTCTCCACTGTGCCCGTGCCTAGCTGCTGGCTGCAGTGACTAGGGAGCCGCACAGCCCTTTAACCAGAATGCAGAGGAAATGCGGAGGTGGCAGAAACATCCACATCATACTGGCTCACAGGAGAGAAGTACATGTATATAATGAAGGGTTAACAGCACCCCTGATGGACACCAATTGTCATACTAAAGCAGCCACTTTTACAAAATGACATTGATGTATAGCTTTAAATAATGAATTTAAGTGGCATTTTAAAAATCAGCATAATTTTAAGAATCTTTTGATATAAAGATCATCTCTTTTATATAAACCATCATTTCTGCTATCCTCCTGGTTCATGCACACATAATTCAAGGATGTGATGGGGATGCTCTGAATGTGTTGCTCTGATTGACTGATAAACACTGACTGGCCAGTAGCCAGGCAGGAAGTATAGTATAGGCGGGATAAGCAGAGAGGAGAATTCTGGGAACAGGAAGGCCGAGTCAGGAGTCGCAAGCCAAAGACAGAGGAAGCAAGATGTAAAGTACCGGTAAGCCACAGCCACGTGTCAACTTATAGATTGAAAGAAATGGGTTAACTTAAGATGTAAGAACTAGATAGCAAGAAGCCTGAGCCATTAGGCCAAATAGTTTAAATAATATAATCCTCTGTGTGTTTATTTGCGTCTGAGTGGCTGCGGCCAGGGCAGGACTGGAGAAAACTCCAGCAACAAGGTTGTTTTGTTATTAGATGAACTGATACATTTTTATTAATATATTTAAATTTTTATACATGTAAATAAAGTATTTTATCAGATATGCCCCTTTCCACTTCTCCACTTTCCAGACCCACTCCCCAGCCCTCCGGATTCTGTGGCTGCTTTATTTTTGGAACCCACCATTCCAATTCTTGCTGCCTATAGCTTCACATGTATGGGACCGTCCAACTGAGCATGGGTGATTGACCAGGCCCAGACCTTTAAAGAAAACACACTCCTATCCCTGGAAACTGAATGGGAGTTGGTGAACATCCGCCCTTTAATGTTAGACGGCTCACTGCTTTAGTCCTGTGTGGCCGACAGCTGCTGCTGAGTTTATGAATGCAGGGCTTCTTTCACAGCAGAAGACACTTTGCTTTGTTCCCCTCTGACCCTGGCTTTGACAATCTTTCTGCCCCTTCTTCCACAACGGTCCCAGCACCTAGGGGGAGGCTGTGCGAACACAGATGCCACATATAGCTGAACACACAACACTCACTTACTCGGACCATTTATAAAATGCATGGTTTTTAAAAAATAAAATATATGGACGTTTAGATGTATCTGAGCATATGTGCATACGGTTCCCAAAGAAGCCAGGAGATAGCATCAGACCTCCCAGAACTAGAGTTACAGAGAGTTGTGAGTCACCACATGGGTGCTGGCAATCAAACCCAGGTCCTGGAAGAGCAGTCTGAGTTCTTAAACTCTGAGTCATCTCCCGAGTCCCAGGAAAACACATTTTAGTGGCTACAACTGTACATATTTATCCAAGTGTTGATTTTATTGAGGAACACACAGACGTTAGGTAATGATCAAACTGGGATTAGCATATCTATCAGCTTAAATTTTTCCATTTTTTATGGTGAGTACACTCAAAACTCTTCTCTAGCCAATCTGAGATGCAGCACATCACCACCCGGTTTTAAGGAGGTCTGCACTAAAGCAGACTGTAGTCAGCTGAATACAGAGATCTGGTTTGAAGTACCAATTCTGCCTTAAGATGCCAAGAACCATCCACCATCACCTCCACCATCTCTAGCTTTCACTTAAAATAGAATTGGCATGCGGAGGCAGGGGGCGAATAGCATTTGGGAGCAGGACTCTCTCTGAATACTCGGAGGCAAACAGAAGAAGCAAAGCAGTAAGGAAACATCCAAGGTCTTTCCCGAGCCTGCTGCTGCCAGAACTCCCAGCAGGTGCCCAAGAGACACCCGTGTCAGACTCAGAGCTTCCCTGTCTCCTGTCTGTGCCAAGAGCCACTGGTCACTATTCTTTTAGAGAGAGAGGGGGGAGGAGAGGAGGAAAAAAAAGAAGGGGGAGGTAGAAAGAGAGAAAGGGAGCGAATGGAAAGGGGGAGAGAGGGCAAGTTCCTGCAAGGATATCCAGGGGAAGATCACAGTGGGAACCCATTAAAGATGGGGTGAAGAGTATGTAGATGAGGGGCAAGGCAGAAAGGAATCTTCTCATTGCATTAACATCAGTGTTTCCAGGGGCTGCTTAAATTCAGAGGATAAACACACACACAGACACAGACACACACACACACAAACGAGGATGTTATAGGTTCAGATAGAGAAGTGGTGTTACTATGACATAGTGGGGTGCTGTGGGATGGTCTGTATGTCAACTTGCTCTGATTGGTCAATAAATAAAACACTGATTGGCCAGTGGCCAGGCAGGAAGTAGGTGGGACGAGGAGAGAGGAGAATTCTGGGAAGCGGAAGGCTGAGGAGGGAGACACTGCCAGCCGCTGCTGCCATGACCAGCAGCATGTGAAGTCGCCGGTAAGCCACCAGCCACGTGGCAAGATATAGATTTATGGAAATGGATTAATTGAAGCTATAAGAACAGTTAGCAAGAAGCCTGCCACGGCCATACAGTTTAGTGCTGTGGGATGATTTGTATGTCCTGTGGGAGCCCTTCTTGGGTTCTTTGTGGCGTTACCCAGCAGGTCCGTATAGAGGATGATTAGGACCATGGGCCTGAGTGCAGGTGTTTGAGATGGTCTGCACTTGGCTGTGCTGGGGGATGGTCTGTATGTCAAGTTGTTCTGATTGGTTAATAAATAAAACCTGATCGGCCGTGGCTAGGCAGGAAGGATAGGCGGACTAACAGAGAGGAGAAATAAAAGGACAGAAAGGCAGAAGGAGACGCTGCAGCCGCCGCCATGACCAGAGACACTGCAGCCGCCACCATGTCCAGCAGCCTGTGAAGACGCCGATAAGCCACCAGCCACGTGGCGAGGTATAGATTTGTAGAAATGGATTAATTTAAGATAAAGGAACAGTTAGCAAGAAGCCTGCCACGGCCATACAGTTTGAAAGCAAAATAAGTCTCTGTGTTTACTTGGTTGGGTCTGAGCAGCTGTGGGACTGGCGGGTGGCAGAGATTTGTCCTGACAGTGGGCAAGGCAGAAAAACTCAAGCTACAGTTTGTAAGCAATATAAGTCTCTGTGTTTACTTGGTTGGGTCTGAGCGGCTGTGGGACTGGCAGGTGACAAAGATTTGTCCTGACTGTGGGCAAGGCTGGAAAACTCTAGCAACAGTGGGGTTTGTGTGCATTTTCCTAAGATGGATAACTAGTATTAGTAAGTGTTAAATATCACCAAATACATATTGTGCATCCACTTATCTTACTTATTGAAGTGCCTCCAAATCTTTATGTAACACAGGCCACTAATATTTTCTGCTGTTTTCTAAGTTACACATTTAGGTGTATGCTAAACTTTTATTTATCTTTTGCAAATGTACTGTGGTTCAAGGTCATAACTATTGTCCTCATTTTTCTGTAACATCTGAAATGTCCAAACATTTCAGCACCATTGTTCAAAGGCCATTCAACATTTTGCCTTTTGGTTGAAATTGACCATATACATAGGAATATAATTATGTTCCATTGATATATGTATTTATTATGCTATTAGTACCATACATAATTATTGTACCTTACAGCATGGCTTCAACTTCTCCACTATGTTTAAGATTGAGGATTGTAAATATTCATTTGCATCCTATCTATACCTGCCCATAGCACCTGCCATATAAGGACCCAAAATTATCTGCTGTGAGAAACCCTGCATTGGATGAGATTTAAAGTCCAGTGGTAAATTCACCAACTCGGTTCTTTCACAATTTGACACTGTTTTTTTTTATTATTATTATATAATATCACCAGCATTTCCAATTATTTAAAACTACATTGGGAATTTGAATGTGTTAAATGGACAGCTCAATTTGAGGAGGGCTGACATCTCAAAAGCATGCATCTCCTTTCCGTCCACAGGTGGATGTATTCAGGAAAAGAGTCTTTTTTACCACCCTCATCAGGGTTTTACAGTTTGTAGCATGGTTTGTTAAAGCCATACCTAAATATTTCTTTTTTTTGAAAGTGGTGTAATAGTAATTGATTTCCATTTCTCATTGTATGTAAAAATATCACTGACTTTATATATTGCTATTGCAGCCTCTAAACCTGGTACACTCAGAGTTTTTAAACTTCTTGTACCGTGGGATCCAGGTACTTTAAAGGTTGAATATATTATGATAATAAAATCTTGAGGCTGAAATAATATGTAATGGTGTCCTTACTGTCCTCACTTCTGCACAAGTGTCAGTTCAGCTTACAGACTGCTTAACAGTTTAAGTAGTTTGAACAGTCCCAAATGAACTGCAACAAAAATGATCAACACCTGAACTTTAGATTGAAGCTACCCTGGTTTGTGCTGTGATTTTGATTTTCATGTTCCTAGCTATAAATGATGTCAAGTATCTTTTAATAACTACTTTCATATACTTGAAGAAATAGTTATTAAAATCATTTATTTATTTATTTATTTATTTATTTATTTATTTATTTATTTACTGCTGAGATGAAAGAATGGCTCATAATTTCTGAGGTAAGTCTCCTGCCAGATTCATGATTTGTAAATATTTCCTCCCAACATGAAGGGAATTTTTTCAGATCTTTTTTGTTTTGGTTTGGTTTTGGTTTATCTTTGTGTGTTTTGCTGTCTCCTGTAGCACAAAAATTTACTTGAGTGAAATATAACTCATGTATCTTTCTCTTCTATAGCTGCAATTTTAGTCTTATGTTTCTGAAACTATAAACTATTCAAAAATCATACAAATGTATGTTTTCTTACAACAATTTTATAGATTCTACTCTTATATATAATTGTGAGTTGATTTTTACATTGCAGGTTTAACGGGAAACTCAACTTCATTATTGCAGAGGGACACATCACTTCAGCTGGTGAAAAGATGGATTTTCCCTTGTTACTAAGCTGTCCTCATATCCTTGCTGAAAACCATTGAGTCACAGATATAGTTGTTAAATCTGGATGTTTCAGTCTTTTACTTAGCACTGCATTGTCTTATCCACAGTAGGTAATATATTTAAAATCAGAATAGTGAATCAAGCTTTATTCCTTTTTCTAGAATGTTTTTACAGTCGGTTTAGAGCCACCTTCAGATTAACAAAGAAGACAGCTAGGAATCTGGTAAGACTGTACAGAATCTGGAGACCAACGAGGGAATGTTTCCATCTTAAGAATGGAAACTCTCTGGGTTCTCTCAGATTGTGTGGCATCACCATGTCAGGCCGGCAGCTCCTTTGCTCGGTTTGTTACTGACCAATTGCTCTCAGATGCTGCTGTAAATGGAGTTGTTTTTCTAGTTTCATTTATAAACATTTCTTTCCTATGTTATAGAAATACAACTGGATTTGGTATACGGATTTATCTTCCAACTTTTTACTTTTGCTGAGATGATTTTTCTTTTCGAATGTTTTCAAAAACTTAAAATGGATTAAAAACGTATTGATCGGTTTTAAAAGCCTTACCAATTAAGAGTTTAATTATGCGTGCTATGTGCTGCCTCACTGTGATACTCTCGTTAGAGCTATACCACACTACATGAACTACATATGCTTCCAATAAGTGTCCCTACAAATTATTAATAAATACATCCAGCAAACAGTAATTCTGACATCCGAGCTCATCTATGTTGTCATGGTTGACTGTATCTTTTCAAGATATGATTTTCTTGGTTTTGTTTTTTCGTTTTGTTTGTTTTTTGATATGAGGAATGCTACTGTACCCTGTCCACTCTGTGCTATGTGAGAACTGGGTTCCACCTAAGCCTTCAGCAGGTATTCATCACCTGTAGGTTAGTACAGTGGGTCTCGGGGTACTGGGATAGTGGTAGCTTTGACGGTGGTTTAGTTTTCAGTCTTTACAATCTGATATTGATCTGGGATAGCTGCTGCTCCCAGCTGGCATCACCTGAGGAGAGTGGAGGACCTGCCTCAGGCCTGGTTACGTATGTATCTCCTAGGAGTAGGGTTGTGGTGGACCCCCCACCTTAGTGTAATTAGAAGACTGCATGTCTCTTAAGTAAAGGGAAAAGTTGTAGACATTAGGGGACCGAAGGGGCTGGAGGACTGAACTCCTGATGTATGGGTGACCCTTTGCTGGCTCCATGCACGCAGTAATACATGTTAAATCTTCCTACTAAAGTAGAGCAGACAGAAAATACCATAAATCACATGATGTTGCTCATGATTTTTGAAAAGATGTACATGTGCATAACTAAGATTTAAAATAAGAAATCCAGTATCACCAACACATTAGAAACCTGCACAGAGATGATGCCCAGCAAACCCCTCACATCGTAACACTGATTAGTTCCATACCTTTAAAAAATAAAACAGCTTTAAACACATTGAATCATAATGCTTCTGGGGTGTGTGTGTGTGTGTGTGTGTGTGTGTGTGTGTGTGTGTTGATTCACATGAGGCTGTAGCTATTAAAAACGTCATGAAGAGCATGCATGTATGCACATGTTGAACCTGTTTGCACACCTATGAATAAAGAGGAGTATACAATGATGAACTTTCAGTTATCCTCCTTACATCAGGGACTTAGAGCTTCAGTTGGCTGCACCCTCATAAACACCAGAGACTATCTACCTTCTATCTGTACCACAGGGAAGATGTGTACTATTACATCATTGTAAGTTTACTATGCATCTGGTTAACCTTACACATGCTTTAATTTGGAAGTTTGCTGTTGTCAAGTGCCCAGTCAAACTGTTGTTCTGTTTTCTATCTTTTTTGCTGATTTGCAAAAATCTCTTTATAGATTTTTGGATATCATTGGTCAGACTATGTACTGAAGAGGGCTTTTCTTACTATGTAAATTTGTTTTGATTAAGACAACTTTTAATATTACTATAATTCAATGCCTTATTTTAAATCACATGGCTAGTTATTTGCATAATCTATGCAAGAAATATTTCCCTATTCCAAGGTCACAATGACATAATACATGACAATTATTCTGATTTTACAATAACATTTAGACTCTATAAAATAATTTAAAATTATCTATTTTAAAATGTTGAATGTAATACTTTTATGTAAAAAAATTGAACAGTTTAAAATATTTTTAACCAAGAATCTCTGTAAATTTTAAGAAGATCATAATGGATAATGTTGATTTTCTAAAATACAGTTTTATCAATACTTTGGCTTATGTCAGATATAATTCTATTATGCTTAATGGACTGCTAAATTATATGAATTTTTGACATCATATTTGCTTACTGTCTGGAGTTCAATTAAATTCACTGTTCCAGTATTAATTTTATCAGCCATAAAATATGCTAGATTTATCAGAACTTTAGACTATCAATGGCCAAAACCATGTATCATTATTCTTTGAACTATCCTGGAAGTAGGTCAGGGCTTAATGTGGTTGATTGAATTCAAGTGCCATTACAGACTTTAATAAATTGCCACTGTGCTACATGAACTAGAAAGTCTGATTTAGTCTAAACACTAGAATTTACTAAGACTGTTTGGCAAAGATGATATAAGTGCTTAGCACTCTTGATGTGCTGTGTACATAAAAACTGAATCTAGATTTCTCTCTCTTTTTTTTAACTTCACACAAGATTTTAAGGCAATGTTCTCAAGACATCAATTTGTATGGTTAAACCATTATATTTCTAACGTATATGTTCAGAAAATGAAATCAAGTAATCCATTTTTTTCTCAATTGGCCTTTGTTAATATGGCATTTTGGTTTTAAGTAACTTTTTTCATATTAACTTAACTTTCAGATCTTAGTAACAAGATTTCATTAAGAATCAAATTTCAGCCTGAAGAGACAGATCAGCAGTTAAAAGCAGCTCTTCCAGGGGACCCAGGTACAATCCCAGCATCCACACAGAGGCTCACAATCATCTGTAAGGAGAGCACTGTGGTGATATAGTGTGTACCCCAATATATTGTGTACCCTAATAAACTTTTCTGGGGATCAGAGGACAGAGCCAGTCACTAGATTAGACATAGAGGCCAGACAGTGGTAGAACACACCCTTAATCCTATCACTCAGGAAGCAGAGATATGTCTAGATCTCTGTAAGTTCAAGGCCACACTGGGAACAGAGCCAGGCATGGTGGCACACAGCTTTAATCCCAGCACTTGAGATCTCATGCCTTTGCTTGGAAAGCCCACACGCTTTTAATCCCAGGAAGTGACATGGCTGGGTGGAGAACGGTATATAAGGGTGAGGAGACAGGAACTAAGCAGCAGTTCAACTGAGACGCTCAGGGTGAGGACTCAGAGGCTTTCAATCTGAGGATTTGTGGAAACAGGATCTGCTGAGGAGTTGGCAAGGTGAGGTGGCTGTGGTTTGTTCTGCTTCTCTGATCTTTCAGCATTCACCCCAGTACCTGGCTCCAGGTTTCCTTTGATTAATAAGACCTTTAACAGTGGTGTTGCACAGCACGGGTGAGCTGGTGCCCCCTGCTGACGTCCAAAGACATGGCATGGTGCAGACATGAAGGATAACCATATACGTACAGTTAAATTAATTTTTTAAATAATAAAATGCCAAAATTGAAAGACTTGACTCAATAATTTTTGTCTTATTATAAGTAGGAAAATAGGTTTGAAGTTAGTAATAATGATGAATATAAAAATCACTTTATAATGAGAAAGTTTCACCTTTAGTAAATACTGAATATGGATCTCCTGCATTTCTACCAAAAAGAATCTGAAACAGCTCACTTTCTCAATAACCACTGTCAACATACTTTTTTTTTCTATAAATCTATGGGTAGAATACACTGAAAATTGATAAGAGGAAATAATCCCATATCAGCTTTTGATTTCTGTATATACAGCTTTCAACATGTGAGGTAACACATCCACAGAGTACGGCTTCAGAGTGGTGGGTTGTCGGGGGGTGTTAATACGTTTAAACTCACTGTTTAACATTCAACCACTTAATACAAATGCAAATAACCAACTCTTAGCATTACCAAATAGAACAAGAACTGAGAACAGTATCTGTTATCAAGGCATTTAACTGTATAATTTCAAAAGAACTATATATAAATAACTACAGAAAAAAAGATAAGATTTTTTCAAGGAATAAATATATAGACCAAAAACACAGAATAACAACTGCCAAGATAAGTCCGAAAGTGACTAAACCTATAAGTATATCAAATTAGAAACAAAAACTTACATAAGCAAAGAAGAGATTCACAGATCTGGATTTCAGAACTCAAGGAGCTTTCCCAGTAGAGATGTACATTTCTGCAATGAAGAATGGGCCAGGCAACTGTCTCCTGACACACAGCTCTAGAGTTTGATATGTAGTAGGGTTTGTGTGTGGAGTATTAACTAATGATCTTAATTTTCAGGTAATTCTTCCACTGTGGCTCATCAAAAATTTTATGTATGTATATGATAACCCCAATATCCTCTACACACTAGGATTTATTAGTGAACTATATAATGGAATACGTTCATCATCTGCTGTGCCTCTCTTTATAGTTTTAGATATTGAGATCTCAAATAACACCAACAATATTACAGCATGTCAAACTTGGTAACTTGCTATGATAAACACTTATTCTGCCATATATTGAGTGAACTAAGGAAGACAATGGCAATTCAACTAGTTGCTGTAGTTAACCAAGAGGAAGGGATTGGAGAGCTGGGGAAGTCTGGGACTTCCTGCACAGAAGTAGAGGCACCCCACCCCTGGAAGTGGCATCACCAGAACTGTGGCTTTAAGGACCAGCATTACTATCCAGCCATACAAGATTCTCTCATCTAACTCTTGTTTCACTTACGTTTTAATCGGCTTAAAAAGTAGGTGGTTCCCATATGGTTTTCTCACACACTCTTCAGTTAGCCATCCCTCCTTCCTCCCTCCACAGGCCCATGCCTTGGCCCTCATCCTCTCCACCCACAGTATTTCTGCCCTTTACCTGCAGATGCGTGTTTTCTATTACCACCCTCTCTTAAGGCATCTGCCCGCCCAGTGACTCTGTTCTAGTTTCCTGGCTTCTACACATAAGTCCAAGTTAACCACACAAATCTACAGATCCAAAGGTAGCATTTAAATATGGCAAAACAAACAAACAAACAAACAAACAAACAACACAGCACTTGTCTTTCTGGGCCCCAGGTACTTTACTCAGTATAATTTTTTCCAGTTCCATTCATTTACTTTTAAATTCCATTTTCTTTACAGCTGAATAAAACCCAATTGTGTTTATGTGCCCCACTTTCATTATCCATTCATCAGTTAATGGACATCTGGGCTGATTCTACTTCCTGGCTATTGTCAATAGAGAGGCAATGAACAGGAATGAGCAACTAAGCCTATAGTAGGATGCAGATTCTTTGGGTATATGCCCAGGAGTGGTACAGATGGATCATATGGTAGTTCTATTTTTATCTCTTTGAAAACCACATTGATTTCCATAGTGGCTGCACCAGTTTACACTACCTACATTGGAGAATAAGTACCAACCAGTATTTTGTTGTCATTTGATGTCTTGATGACAGGCTATACTAACAAGAGTGAGACCACACACTTTGTTTGCAAGATATAGAAACATCAAGTGGACTCTGAGCTGGAAGCTTTATCCTAAAGAACTGGTTTCCAGAGCATCGGAAGAGGCTATTCCAGCTGTGGGGAAGAAAGGTCATCAAGAGTCCTCAAACATCTCACCTTGCTGTGAATCCTATAAAGCTCAACGCTGGCCATCTAGGTGAAGTGTGCTCACTGCAACATAGTGGCTGCAGTTACCGGTACTGGGCATGTTCAAGGCTAGACCTACAATTCACACCTGGTCCTAACTGACTCAAAAGAACTCCCAACCAGAGAAGCAACATGAGGTCAGCTGAGTGAAGCCTTCAGCAATTCCTTCCTGCCCACAGGCCAATCTGAACAGCTCGTGCTCCAAAAGGCGAAGGAAGCCATGCTTGAACCCAGTTCACAGTGTTAGTTAATAAGCAAGGATGCTGAAGAAGGCAGAGAAAGAAGCCAGCATCATCCGACCCAACTCTAAACACCATGAAGTGAGGCCCTCCCAGGACTTGGCAGGTAGAGAAGGAAATAAATCCAGAACTGAAACCCAGAACCAGCCCGACTGGGGTGAGAACAAGGGGCGGGGTAAAGCTCTGTGATGCACTGGATTTCAGGAATTGGCACCAGAGTTCAGTTCTGAGGCTGACAAGGTGAGATCTAGCATTAGACAAAAACTACATGTACAAGTCAGAGCTCCACATGGACCATCTAGAACTGTACTGGAAAACTAAGAGCCCCGAGTACTGCTAGACCAGACTCAGGGCTGACTTGCATCACTGCCTGCTTCAGAATGAGTCTAGTGCAGTGCAGCATACACACACACACACACACACACACACACACACACACCACAGACACACACACATACCACACACACACACCACACACACACACACATACCACACACACACACACCACACATACCACACACACACACACACACCACACACACACACACCACACACACCACACACACACACACACACCACACACACACACACACACACACACACACACCACACACACACACACACACACACACACACACACACACACACACACCACCCTAAACCTTTGTGAGAATCAGCTGGGTATCAGTGCAGAGTCTGTGCCAATCTTGAGCAGCAAGTTACAGAACAAAACTAGATCCACCAGGTGCAGAACAAGATAGGCAGCCGTATACACTAGTGCCCAGGTGGGAAACTAGTGAGAGACGACAGAGTAGCTAGTGTGTCCTCCACAGAACATTTGGTCTGAACCACTAGATTTTCATTCCACCACCCCATCGCCTTGGCTAGCTAGGGCAGTGCTAAGCCAAAAGTCGACCTCAACAGTTTGTTAGTCCGCATCCTTGTCAATCTTGACCCAACCCCAGTGCTGTAATGAGATAAAAAAGGTAGATAACTGAATCTACTTGTCTTAGATATTTTCCATTTTCCATTGGATTGGATCTTTTTATATTGTATACAAATTTTGTATTGGACTCACCAAAATAGGATAAATAATGAAATTTTTGTCTGAATTTGTCAAATGTTAATGGACTGGACATTATTAATGTAATTCTTGACTGTATATATTGTATATACTTATTGTACTTACTGCATATACTTTTTCTTATATTAGTTATAATTTTTTATTTTAGACAAAAAAGGGGAAATGTGGTTGATATATTATACACCCCAATAAACTTATCTGGAGATCAGAGGACAGAGCCAGCCACTAGATTAGACATAGAGGCCAGACAGTGGTGGCACATACCTTTAATCCTATCACTCAGGAGGCTAAGATCCGTCTGGATCTTTGTGAGTTCAAGACCACACTGAGAACGGAGCCAGGTGTGGTGGCACACACCTTTAATCTGAGCACTTGAGATCTTGTCTTTGCTTGGGAAGGACACATGCCTTTAATCCCAGGAAGTGATGACAGGAAGCAGAAAGGTACATAAGGCGTGAGGACTCAGAGGCTTCCAGTCTGAGGAAATAGGCTCGGCTGAGGAGCTGGCCAGGTGAGGTTGGCTGTGACTTGTTCTATTCCTCTACTCTTTCACTTTTCACCCCAATATCTGGCTCTGGATTTTTTTTTTTTAATAAGACTGTTTAGCAATTCATGTGATAGTGCTGTGCACATCCTTGTGAGCAAAACTGCTTTAGTTGGCTACTACTGGCATGGTCGTGAGAACAGAGCAGACTCTCACAGCCCTGACTGTAAACAGAGCTTGCTGATAAAATGCCAGGGCATTCCCTGCTCCAGAGCACTGGAGGTACCTCTCCAGTTAAGAGCAAAACATTCCAACTGTGTATTTTGGAGAAACATGGGCTTAAATTGTCTTCAAACTCTGAAATAACATCATACCGACAGCTGGCCTGGAGCAAACTCAGGGAAGTAAGCTGGTATCCAGTGCTAAACTATGAATGTAATTCAAGGCTCCAAGGCATTAACACCCATTTATGAGTTCTGGAAAGACAACAAACCCAGCTTACAGACTAGAATAAAAGCTAATCTTTAATGCACAGAGGAAGGCACACCAAACATCTATAACTTGCAGGACCTATCAGCTCAAAGAATGGTTTAAAAAGACTAAGAAAGAGCGAGATGGTAATGAATGTGGTGCTGGAAACCATCAAAGGAGCAACATGGTGAACAATGCCTTGAGGAACCGCGAGAGCGACTCCAGGAAAACAGGCAGAGGGCCATTTACCTCAGGGGCATTTTGTTCCCTGGATTGTTGTTGGATGTGATATCATGCTTCCTGTGTTAAATATTTACACTCAATTTATAAGACATGTTTACTCTAGTTGGATGTCAGATCATAACTATAGAATCCAATCCGGTGAAAGGATATGCTGAGTGCTGTCCTGAGTGTGCCCTCAATCTGGATACGGCCTTCTGCCTTGCTTTTGTACTTTCCAAAATATAAACTATAGTATGTGCCAGGCACTGTGTTTAAGTTGCTCTGTCCTGAGAAAGTTCTGGGGAAGGGCTGCCCTGTTGACATTTAGTATGTGCTTACTGACGTTTATTTACATGGTTTTCGGGACTCAGCCTTACTTAGATCATTGCTTTCTTTGCTACATTCCTGTATAAAAGTTGTCTACAGCATTGGATTGTAGTACACCCCATTCTTTAAGGTCCTCAAATCCTAGATCTCACAGACAGATCTGCACAGGCAGGCGAAAGTGGACAGTGTGGGTGAAATGTCAAATACAGAATTCAAACAGCTATTCTCAGGAAACTTGACAAACATTAAAAAGGGGCTGAATTTAGGGTTTATCTTCTATAGATCTTATGTTTCAGTGAAGTGCTTCCTGTTATTTAAAATAAGATAATTCATCAATGATAAAACAAATCATTCGGGATGAGATGACAGTTCAACGTAAGCAAATCAATGAAGATGACATAATACAGTACAGTGAAGTTTGAAAGACAGTCATTACAATGGCACAGGGCAGGCATTTAATAAAAACAAAAAGATGTCTTCATGAAAAAAAACATGAAGAAATGATGCATAATAGAGACAATTTGTAAAGCCACCAAAGGCTGAAAATTAAATAACCACCAGATCATCACAGAAACCCATGTCTACTGGTGGAACCCACACCATCACCAAAGCAGAACCAGGTGAGAGGTTGTCTGTGCCCTGGTCTTGTGGGCCAGATTCCCTCTGTGTGGAAGGAAGGCCCTTTAATCTTCAACTGTTCCTTCCAGAATACCTAACAGTAGCACCTGACATATATATTTTTATGAACAAAATTTACCATCACAATGTATATGGGATGGGAGAGGGTGTTGAGATTTGAAATTTGAGTGATCCTTATCTCCACAGATCTGCACAGTTCTTCTGTTAATTGGCTTTGGTAATACACTTCTGATCCAGTGTCCATTGACAAACTATGATCACCAATGCCCAAGTACTGAAACAACTAGAGAATGGGCTGGATGACATGCCATCAAAACTGTACTAATCATGTCTGCATCATGACTCCTGCTTTGCCAAGACATCTTCCTTTTCATAGGCATTTAATAGGCAAGGACTTATATTATAGAATAAAAACCCAGACATCTTTAGGCCAGTGCTTCGAAACATGAGCAAAGGCTGTAAGTGTCTTCTGGATTGCGGGAAAACTTTAAAGGCTGTGGCTCCATGCCTTTATTCATTATCCCATACAAGATTCAATATGAAGCACTGTGAAGAACCTCAGTGTCAGGAATATAGGGTATATATCTTCTGAAGAAAGTAGCTTTTATGTTATAGGCTCCTTCACCCCCTTTTATGGTGATCTAATTGTGCTATTAAAGTAGATGACCTGCTCTTCAAAATATGCTCACAGACAAGTCTAAGTTTATTCAAATGCTGGAGGTGAACAAATTTGGTTTTTGAAGTCAAAATGAAAAAATTAAGCAAACATCATAACCCTTACTAATCACAGACTAGTTTTGCTGTAAATGTGGATGCCTTTAAGAAAGACATGATCAAGCTGGGCGGTGGTGGCGCATGCCTTTAATCCCAGCACTCGGGAGGCAGAGGCAGGGGGATCTCTGTGAGTTCGAGGCCAGCCTGGACTACCAAGTGAGCTCCAGGAAAGGCGCAAAGCTACACAGAGAAACCCGTCTGGAAAAACCAAAAAAAAAAAAAAAAAAAAAAAAAAAAGAAAGACATGATCATTTCTCTGTTAAGCATATGAAGGAAACATACCTGCCTGCCCATCCTAAACAATGCACTGCAATGGACTACGTCAAGAGGCAAACCAACTTTCAATGTGGAGAGTCTGCAGCCCACTCTCCTGTGGTCCCAGACAGGACTCCAAATGTCTGGAGTGTGGCATGTGTATGGAATAGTAAATTAAGTAGAGAGCAAGCATGCTATCTGCCTAATCACATGGCATATGATGCTTCTATCAGTGAGAGAGAAATCAATAACTTTCCTCAGGAAGACAAAATCTAAGAAATAAAAAAGCACTATCACCTAGTTACTGTGTTTTCAAGGATGTCTTTCTGTACTATTTCAGACTAGGACTTCCTTGAGAATGAGAAACATCTTGAAGACTACAATTTTGTAGAAAATGCAAAGCTTCCTTTGTGCCGATAAAGTCTCTTGGGGAACAGCAAATTTTGCTCACCTATATAAACCCTACTCACCTGATTATAAGAAAAGAACCGAGATGCAAAAATCATGTTCTTTTACTATAATATAATTTAATATAATATAATACCAAGGTATTGTTGAATCACTTCCAAGCCCAGACATTATTTATTCCTTCTGTGACAAGAAAAAAGTCACTATCAATTGTGAGTCCTTTGATCTTCCAGATGAATGTATCATGTATGCTATCATGATCAATGGGTGCACAGTAGTCCCAGGATGGTCTCTTTATACCAAGGACATGGCTTGCTTGCTAAAGCGAATCTTTTGTTAGGCTAATCTCAGATGGTCCAAACAGTGTGACATCTGGCTTGTCATGCCAACAATCTGTACCATTATTTTTCAAAAAATGAATGTCTCCGAAGAGATGAGGGTACAGAGTTACCAAGCACTAACAGAATAACTACGAAGGGGTGTGTTTCACTATTAACTTCAAGCCATGTACATCTATTTCCATCATGAAGGGTCCTGAGGAGCTCCTACAGTTCCAGATTGCACTCATTTAATTCCTGCAACTAACTAAAGTGGTGCAAATATTATTACATTACAATAAAACTTCGCATTAAAAACATGCTCAAGAAAGTGAATATATTCCTAGAGAATGGAAGAAAATATTCATAGAATACATATTTGATAAATCAGTATCTGAACAGATTTTTGAGCTATATACAGCAACTAAAAACCAAACAACACAACTAAGAAATAGGCAAAGTATATAAGCAAACATTTCTCCAAAAGAGAAAAACAACTGGCCAGTGGGAGCATAGCAGGATGCTCCCTGTTCTATCTATTACTGGTACTCACAACGACATACTGAGGACAACCAATTCACACACGGCAGTGGCTCTAAATTGTAAGGGAAGATTCAGTTTCAGCAAAACTGTAGAGAAATTATAATGTTGATTCCTTGCTGGTAAAAAGTACATTTTAGACTGTGGAAAACATTTTGATGTTCCATGAAACACTTAAACACAGAGTAACCATATAACCAGGAGCTTCCCCTCCCCTCAGGAATATTTCCCAAAGAATGGGGAGAAAAGCTATGATAAAACAAATATATCATGTTTACTGCATTAGCAGACAAATAAACAAAAAGCCTATATATTAATCAGTGTGTGAACTGATAAACTGTGTGTGGGGTGTGTGTGTGTGTGTGGTGTGTGTGTGTGTGTGTGTGTGTGTGTGTGTGTGTGGCCTGTTACTATAAGTGGGTGATCCTGAAAACAAAATACTAGATGAAATAATTCAAACCGAGAAGGTCACGTTAGCTATAGATGAGGTCAATGGAAATGATGAAGACGATCCAGGAACTGAGAATGGAATTCAGTAAGCAGACAGAAACATTGACGAGCAGGACTCCAACTGAAATAAAGAAGGAGCTAAAGCCAACAGCTCAACTAGAAAATTCGAGGAAATCCTTGCAAGTAGATGAATCATGCGAAGACAGAATATCAGGACTTGAAGATAGAGTAGGGAATCTAGACCAGATAAGCAAGGAATGTGAAAATTAAAATATAACACAGGGAAGGAACATGTAGGGGATGTGGACACCATGAAAAAAACCAAACCTCTGAATTAAAGGCAGATAAGGGAGAAGAATCCCAAGTCAATGGCGCTGACCAGAATGATTCAGCAAAATCATAGAAGAAAAAGACACTCCTAAAGTTGGAAAAAAAAAACAAGAGAACACCAAATAGACAAGACAAAAAAGAAAATCCTTATGGCATATTATAGTTAAACACTAATACACATAACAAAGAAAGTGTTCTGAAAGTCCCAAGAGAAACAACACAAAAATATAAAGGAGAAGCCGTCCAAACAACAGTGGCTTCTCACTGGAAACTCTGAAAACCAGAAGGGCCTGGAACCACGTATCCCGAGTCCTAAGTGACTATGACTGCTAATATGCTCAGCAACACTATCTACCATAATTGAATGAAAAAGAAAAAAAATTCCATTGTATAAATAGACTAAAAGAAATAAATCCAGCAAACCAAACCTAAAGAAAATGAACGAAGTAATGTTTCAGGCTGAAGACAGGAATGAATATAACAGACTGTGGAGAGAAACAAGCCATAATCATTAAGACAAAAAGTACCAATGAGAACACAAACACCAAAAACCAACACCCTGACCACAATTAGCACACATATTTGGGGGGGGGGAGGAAAGGTTTATTTCATCTTACACTTCCAGGTAACAGTTCATCACTGAGTGAAGTCAGGAACAGGACTCAAGGCAGAAACCTTGAGGCAGGAATTGAAGAAGCCATGGAGGGATGCTGCCTATGGGCTTGGTCACCCTTACTAATTAACAAGCATGACAGATGTTTTCAGTTTTGTTTTGCTTTGCTTGTGGAGCTGCAGACTGAACCCAGGACCTTATCATGTTAAGCCACACAACATAAGCAGGAGGTGTGTGTTGGCTGGGTTTTTGTCAATTTGACACAGCTGGAGTCATGTCTGAAGAGGGAACTTCAGTTGAGAAAATGCACCCACCAGACTGGCTCGTGGGCACGCCTGAGGTGCATTTTCCTGATTGACAATGCTGTGGAAGGGTCTAGTGCACTGTGGGCGTTGCCATGCTTGGGCAGGTGGTCCTGAGGTGTATAAGAAAGCAAACTGAACAAGTTAGCAAACATATTTCAATGATAACTTTAAATACCTCCATTCTCCAATCAAAGACAGAGGCTGACTGAGTATATCACAAAACAGAATCCATCTGCTGACTACAAGAAATTCATCGTAGATTTCAAGATATGCACCACCTTAGAGTAAAAGGATGAACAAGACACTCCAACCTAATGGGACAGGGAAGCAAGGAGGCAAGGCATCCAAAGAGACTTCATCTGCATGACAAACGTCAAACCACAACTAACCAGAAGAGGTAAGAGGGAACAGCTCATTTTAATCAGGGGCAGCTAAACAAGAAGACATTACTATCATAAACATAAATGCGCCAAACTCCAGGGCATTTCACACACAAAAATCTACTAAAGATTAACAGCAATCCATTAATAGTAGGTTTTGATATCCCACATTCTCTACCAAACTGGTCATCTGAACAAAAAAAAAAACAGAAAACATCAGAATAAATTGACATCATACGTTAAATGTACTGTACAGATATCTATAGAATATTAAAAAACCAGCAAAGAATACATATCCCACTCAGCAGCACATGGAAGGTTTTTTAAAGCAGATCTCATCCTGGGACACAAAAAAATCTTTAAGAATTCTAAGACTAAAATCACTCCTCGTATCCTGATAACGCACTAAAACTTCAAGTTGATATTACATGATCTGTCTAATGAAAGGAAAGGAGACATGTAACCTGCCTGAGAAGTGACTGCCAAGATCTTTTTCTGAGATATACATGTACAAACACAAGTGTGCACATGCAAACACACCCACACATGTGCAAACAGTTTGTCAAAATTGTGTCATGTAGTATCTCTGTTATCAAGGCATGTACTATGAAGGTTGAATGGAGGAAAGACTTGATAAATAGCAAGACACGGGAAGATCCCTGTGCTGAGAAGACACCAATGGAGAGGGCCTGGTTTCTTGAGTGATTTCTGAAACTGACTCTTACACCAGTGCTAGATGAGAGATGTCACCAAATTCATATCTAAGCCCAAAATCATGTTACAGAGTTAGAGAAAAGTTCATTTTGGTAACATAGTCATCTATATAAATAAGTAATCAAATATTTTCTTTTCCTGTAACAATTCACTCATTCTTGTCTCAAGTTGGATTTAATTTGGTTTGCATACGCTGAGAAAATGTTTGCATACTCAGAAAAATGAAGAAACTTTACTGACAATATCAACTCTGAATAAGATGAAAAGTCAATTTGTTAAGAAAATCTTAAAATAATTTAATTTTCTGCCTGTTCTGGGGAAACATTCAACATCAGAGGACTACTCAGAGAATGTTATGGCTCTTTCCTCATTATTCTAACAGAACCAAATATGCTAAACACGAACAGGAACATATTGAAGCATTATAAAAGCTAATTCACAGACAGATGCTTAAGCAACACAGAGGCCCAAACATCAATGATTTGAGCCAAATTCCTGTTAATTCTAAGTATAATCATTACCCGAGCAGCTGATGTTTCGAATGGACCTGTGCCGCTTTGTCTGCTGAGCAATTTATAAATCTGATTATATGTAATCCCCTCCATCCCCCACAAAACAGTACAAACAGGGACAGAAAACAACCTGTCTCACTCTTTACAGGCCACACATGTCATTGCTATGAGTGATCTTTAGTTGCACTACATACACACTTACTAAGAAGGTCTGACTATATATGAGTAGGTGTGTGCTGTGGGGGATGTGATATGAAAACGAAGGACCGCTGTATCAACTACTTGAGACAGCTTACATGTTAGGTATCTTGGTGGCAGATAAATGCTAGTTTCTGGTGACATGATATATTTAGTAGCAGAAAAATAATAATAATGATAGTAATGGTAATAGTAATAATAAAATAGTCACTGTTGTTATTTGAGACCTGGTCTCATGTCATGTGGCCTCAGACTCACAAAGATGAAGCTGGACACCTGATGCTCTTGCATTCACTCATCAAGCACTGGGATCACAGGAGAGCAGAGTACCCACTTTATAAGGTGCCAAAGTCAGACCAGGGGTTCACTCATACCAGCACTCTACCAACGGAGCCACACCCTGGCCCAGAAACCATGGTTAAGAAATTGTGTGGTCAAGGGAGACAAATGCAAACCCAGGAGATGAGGGAAGAGGCTTCATCAGACAAATCAGGTGGTAACAGATGCTGGTTCCCACAGGCTTTTCAATCTCCTCTAGAGAGAGAGGAGGTTGTTCACTGAGGTCAGAAGGCCTACGCCTACAGGGCCAGTCCTGTCACACACAGCATCTGGATTCTAGATAATCCTCGATGAAGTTAAGAGGAGAGAAGATCAGGGTCTTCAAGGACATTGTGATCATTCCCCCAGCCCAAAGTTAGTTAGTCAATTTTGAAGAAAATTACATACAAAATAAACACACAGTAGGCAAAACTTTTACTGAAAATGAAATGATGTGCCATGATATCTGTTAGAGAACATTTCATCTCTCATAGAAATGCCTGAATTTGATTCCAGTTTCTATATTAGATCACATGACATTCTTATCAATTGTGCTGCATGGGGTTACTGAAGAAAACCAAATGTATCGACTAAAATTGTAAAATATCAGCTAAGACAAAGTTAGGATCTCATGAATTTACTTAGCTCTGTCCAGCTCTTGGACATGGATTTGGTTTGCCAGCCAACACAGCTTGTTACAACTTCTTTGTCCTCGAAGGATCACTCTGAGTTTCCAAGGGCATATTCATTTTAATTTTCATTTAATGTTAGAACAGTAAAATTGTAGCAACAAAAGCATTTCCATCATCTGAAGGGAACTGAGAAAACGTCTTAGAATTACATACAATGGAGTGAGTAGATGCAATTTAGAAATAGGAGCAGTAATGAAAAACAAATATACTCTACAAAACAAATAGACAAGAGAGATGGACTCCGTCCTGGGCCCTCATCACTTTGTATCTCAGGACAGGAACTGCTTTTGAGTACCATGTAGCCCATGGAGCAATGTGCGGTAAACACTTAACCGTTACATGTCGAAAGGAAGAAAGGAAGGGCCGGGATGGGAAGGGTTCACCTAAGGCCTGTCCTGCAAACACTCGCTTTGGGCCTATCTGAGGCTACCCAGGTGATGTCACAGAAGCAAGCTGGAGAGACACTGATATATTCTGCTGAGATAAGTACGGACCAGACAATGCCTGCATACTAGAACCATCTGTTCCACATCCTATGTTAAAAATATATCAGAATATTCTGTTACTGAGCAACACTTCTAAAAATTATGTCATTCAAGCAATGTTAATATTCAAGTGTTTTACAACTATAGGACATAAATGCCATTGGTAAATATTTATATTATAATAACATTTAAAAACTCATAGGCGTTGGCAAGACGTCACAGCAGATAAAGGCATTTGTCAGGAAGCCTGAGACCCAAGCTCGACATGCAGGAGAACCAATGTAGTGGAAGAAGAACCAACTCCTCACAGTTGACTTCTGACCTCCACATTTGTCTTTGGCATGCACAAGCATGCTCACACACATATATTTTTAAATATTTTAAGATGTAGCTAGAACACACTAGACATACTCATATTCATGTAAAACCACATAGTACATATCCTCTTATACTATGGCTTGAAGCATTTATAATTTTATATTATACATTGAAACACACAAGGCTATACTTAAGTGGATCGTTTGCCTTTTTAAAAAAACTTCATCCCTAAAAAAAATTTCAATATCTCTCTCCCTTCCACCATCCCTAAGTTCCCTCCCCTCCCTCCCCCACCTCCGTTTCTATCTCCATCTCCCTCTCTCTCTCTCTGTATGTCTGATTGTAAAATTCAGGATTCATTGTTATGTGTTTATCATGACTCCATTCTCTTCAGAATGTAAAATACAAAGTTTAAATATTTTTATGAACTCCTAAAAGTATTCAGAGCCCTTAGTTAGGCAGAATACCAGCTACCAAGCTGGGCCTAATATGTAGACTAGCCCTGTTGAGATATATAAAATCCATAAACAGTGTCACAGAAAGGAGAGACAGGCTAGCCCTGTTGAGATACATCAAATCCATAAACAGTGTCATATAAGGAGAGACTTTTGTATGTCTTGTCCTTTTGAGACAGTGTCTCCCTGTGTATCAAAGGCTAGTCCTGAACATAAGATGCTCCCCACACAGCCTTTGGAGTACCAGGATATGGCATATAACTCTAATTGTTTCTTTATTGGAGAGACAATACATAATAGTATCCCCTTCGTAGTTAGTGTGCATTATCTGTGTCTTTTCCATTCTACTCTGTGATACTATAGTTTGTCTTGCTGACCTATGGGTCTTTCAGAACCCTGATTGTGGAACCTGTTTTACTTGATCCTTTGAATGGTTTCCATTACCGTGTGCTAAAAACTTCATTTTCTTCTCTATTTTATTTGGGTTCATTTTTATTTTCTTCCCAAGTTTCTTGTGGTGGCTACACAGCTCATTAATCCATAGTTTATGTATGACATTTTTAACTCTACAGATTTTTCTGTATGTAATGTTTTTGCAACATCTCAGCAGCTTTGATAAGCCACATTCCAGTATCAAACTCCAAGTGTTTTACGATTTCTAGCTTAATTTCCTTTCTGCTATATTAGGTTGTGCTTGCTTTTAAGCTTTTATCCCCCAATTCCTGGCATTTTCAAATTAGATTTCTGGTTTTCATTGGAGAAACAAAGTAGTCTGTGTGAAACTGATTCCTAAAAGCATTTTGAGATGTGTTTGCTCACATTTGTTAAAATTCTTATAAATACTGCCCAGTGCCTAAAAGTTTTCATGTTCTGTAGTTGCAAGGGATTTTGGACCCAGCACTACCTGAGGCACCCTAGACAGCTGATGGCTTCTGGAGAGGGAGGGGGTTGGTTTTAAGGTTGTGGTTTCTTGTAAGTCAACTTCACTTCAATACATGGACTCTCACCCAGGAGTATAAACAGAACAAACTAACCTGTGGATTGTAAAAAAAACAAGAACGGATATAATTTTGCTGATATGGGGGAGGGGAGTTGGTGATAGAATTGGAGAACTTATGGGAAGGACTGTTGGTATATTATTTGAAATTCTCAAAGAATAAAAATACCTTTTAAAAATGTTTATTCCTCTTTTGGGACCATGGTTTCATATTTCTCATAGATCACTGTGATCTGCTGTATTCAATCAAAATCATTTCTTTCTTTAATGATTTGTCCTTCCCTGACCTATCACATACTGGGAGAGATCCATTTAAAATTTTCTCTAATGGAATCTTTAATTTTTGACATGTAATGATGAAGGCATGCTATCAGAGGATTACAATTCAGAATTATTATATTCTTCTAATAAAGATAGCTCATCACAAGTGAAGGTTTTCTGTCTATCAATTAATACAGATTCTATATTATATGATATTAATGTAACTATAATCCAGTTTTCCTTGACTGAGAATTTGCTTGACATGTTAGCAAACACTGATGCAAGAAGAAAAGCTCCACGTTCATACACATAGTTGGGTTCAGTTGATTGAATAATTGTTTAAGAGAGGACAGTTAAGACGGAGAAAGCCTTCTCTTGGGTGAGGAATCTAACGGCTAGCATCTTAAGACCTATAGAAGGCAGAGTCAACAGCATCACAGATACAAAATATCCTCTTAGAAGAGATGCTTCCTACAGCAGAAAAGCATTCTACTGGAATATTCTATCCTCTCTCTTGCAGCCCTCTGAAAGCCTGAGGAAGCTCTCCATAGTTGGTCCACTAGAAAGGAGGGTTTCCAAAGGCCAGCTTGGTGCTTCATATGTGATGGACCTTCCATATTTGTTATGTTCCCATTATTGTCTAGTCTATTTTAAGAATATTTCACTGAAAGAAGGAGTCAAATTTTCTATTACCCACTCAGAACACCCTAGTGCTGTGCAGTGAATGCTCCTCCTGTGTCTGCCTTTAATTATGACATGTGATTTCTACTGCGCCACTGCAGTGTACACTGTTCATGTGCATGCTTTGACTATTACATCTAAATTGATGTTTCTCTATCCTTTTCTGTTTGAATTTATACCTTTCTCCTTGACATTTGTTTATTTTTCTCTTCTAGCATAGAAGTAAGCTTTAAATAATAAATTTTAATCAGTTAAGTAGTCTATATTTAAAGGTACTCAAATACTTTGGTAAATGGATTACTGTATCTATCATTAAAGTTTTCTTATAGATCAATGTATTATACAAATTATTTTAGATTAATCTCTCTACTGATCTGTATATAAATTTTTTGTCTAGTATTTTAGCCTTAACATTTAAAATGTTCTGAAATTAGACACTTAAATAATTTTGTAGTGTATATATATATGCTGAAAGAGACTATTAATGTTCCTTTTCCATTTTATTTTTAGCACATATACATAGTTTATTAATTTTAGCTCACAAATATTACATGCATAGTCTTTACACAATGAAAATATGGGACAGATTTATCATCTCAAAATACTTTCTTAAAGATTTTTGTAGTCAAATTGATCTTTTTCCATCCCTGCAATTATTACTGTATAGAATATTATATAAATTAATTATGTGATATTTTAAGGCAAGCTTAAGTTTGTTTGCAGTAACTGGATGTGTTCAAGCGTTTAGCCATCCTCCTCTTCTTCCCTCTGTGGCTTTTTTAATGAGTTCAGAAAAATGACAGAAATGGCATCATTGCTACAAGTGCGAAGCATGGCAGCAGCGATGGGAAGCGGGGGAGGTGACGTCTGAGCCCTCCCTGAGCCCATATACACACCAAACTGCTCAGCATAGATACCAAAAACATAGTAAAATTACGATTTCACTCATTTACGCAAAGTTTTCCTGGCATTTTGTTATTTTATGTTTCTGGCATTTCTATATAAATGTTTTCTGCACTTGTATTTATTTTCAATTCTACTGGTTCTATCCAGTCAGATCAAAGAAAACTGAGCTACTTTTCCTATTTTAATTTGCAGATATTCTCAAACATTCTTCAGATCTGTCAGTAAAGTAGGCAGGGCAGTTTTTACAATATTTTACAATATTTCCAACATTTTTAAGATTTGGATGAGCACCCCTTAGAGGCCAATGTTTTAAAAACTTGGATCTTCTGTAGTACTACAGGAGGTAGGGGGATCTTTGAGAGATGGGGGTCTCACCAGAAGACCTAAGGATACTAAGTGCTATGGTCTACAAGGTAATCCAAGGGTTCTCTCTCTCTCTCTCTCTCTCTCTCTCTCTCTCTCTCTCTCTCTCTCTCTCTCTCTCTCTCTCTCCTCTCCTCTCTCTCTCCTCTCTCCCCGTCCTTCCCTCCCTCCCTCCCTCCCCTCTCCCCCATCTCTCTCTTCATATTGATCACACTGAAGTGAGCAGTCTCCTCAATCACGCACTTCCACTACGATGTTTTGTGTCCACCAAAGGCCCGAAGTCCATGGAGCTACTTGACCTTGGACTAAAGCTGAGGGAGCCAGCAAAGAAGTGAAACAGCCCTCTTCTCACAGAACTCAAACTCTTCGGCCTGTTCATCACCTGCACAAAAGGCTACGCTAACTTAGAGGCCGTTCTACTTCTCATTCTCCTATGAAATTGTTGTGAACTCTTTTAATTCAGCTCTTTAATAATTAAAAGTATACAGTATTTTAACACACAGTAGGAAGGTTGCACTAAGTAACCTATACTACCAAGAAATTCTCGATATTATTGACAATGACTAAAAAATTACATTAACTTAAAAACAATACCTCAAAGATACTCATAAGTTTAACATAATAACCTTTTTATGGCTATATGCATTAGATGAGAACTGATAGCATTTAGTGTAATGTACCATGTAACTTTGTTACTAAAATTGGCTTTTCAAAATCAATTAAAATGGATGTTTTAAATGGAATACCTCGTCTATCAGCGTATTAATCTTTTTGATGGGATATAAACTTCTCAAAGACAAGGACTCCTTCATGAGTGTGTTTTATCTCGATCAAGGTATATGCTAGAGCAATAAAAATTATATACTCCTAAAGGATACACAAAGAGCAAATCTATGTAGAACTTCAAATGTATCTGCCTGTGTTTATTTTAAAATGTTATATGCTGACAATGTCAGAAAAGTGGCATGTGGAGCAGATCTAAACTACCTGAAATATGTCCAATAAAATTTTATCTCCCAATGAATTGCATAATTTTATAGCTCTCAAATAATACTTATAATCAAAAAAATGTAACATTAGGAATAAAGCAGTATACTACATACCTTATTATTTCTCACTTCTGTTACCTGACTTACTCTACTTACTCAGGAACTCGGGGTCATGGACAATTAAACAATTCCATAGAGGTAAACACATACCCTACCCAATCAGCTCCACTCAGTCTTAGGGAGGACTGGACAATACCACAGAGTAAACACATACCCCTACCCAATCAGCTTCACTCTGTCTAGCTCTCCTTTATCTTTTTATATTAAGAGGCACATGTATAAAAATCCTTTAAAATAACTCTGCTGGCTGTGGAGAAGTTACTTTTTGAAATCATAAATGTGTCTACTGTATTACTACATGTTTGCAAATTTAAGACAAAATTTAAAGTATGTATTTGTTTTATTTCTATATTAATTTTCACTTATTCAAAATAATGCAATGAGAACTTCTGTTGCCAAGAAAACTTCCTAAGTATATAAAGCAAATTAAAGGTGTTGAACTTTAACTTTTGATGAAAATAAAATTAAGTTTGTGTGACTCTGGCATGAAATCTTCTTTACTGAAAATTGCTCATTAGATCACGTCAATGCTGCACAATTCAAGCACTGACCTAAAACTTCCCATGGTTGCCAGTTTATTTACTGTGCATCACAATTCAGGTAGTTATGCTATGTACCCTGTGGTGATATTTTGTCTGTGTACCCTAATAAAGCTTATCTGAGGATCAGAGGGAAAAGCCAGTCATTATATTAAACACAGAGGTCAGGCAATGGTAGCACACACCTTTAATCTTTGCATTTGCGAGGCAGAGATCCATTCAGACCTCTGGGAACAGAGCAAGGCATGGTGGCACACACCTTTAATCCCAGCACTAAACATGGAGTTCTATACAGACAGACAGAAAGTGACAGAGCTGGGCAGAAAGAGGAAGTGATGTAGCTGGTATGACAGACACAGTAAGAGGGCAGAGCAGAAAGGCATATAGGTGTGGGTATACAGGAAGTATCTCTCTTTGGAGGCTGAGGAGTTGGTGAGGTGAGGTTGGCTGTGGCTTGTCCTATTCCTCTGGTCTCTTGGCTTTCACCCCAATATCTGGCTCTGGGTTTTTTATTAATAAGGCCATTTAGCAATTTGTCTTACAGTACCCTAATTCACAAATTAAAAAAAAAAAAAACAAATACGGGGACATTATTCTTACTACGTCATTTAAAGAATAATCAATAAAAAGCTTTTTATTCATAAAGATAAAACTATAAATCACTACAAATAACATTGTATGGAGTTCTCAGAGAAAACTGAATGTTCTCGATGAGGCTGTGGTTTGGTTTTCCATAGAAACAAAGCTATATGAAGAAATTGAAAGTCTTGGGACTGAGGCTCTGTAATATAAATTCATAAGTTGATCACTTTTGTCTGTCTATTAAAGTTTGGTGATTTTGGATCTACTGTTGCTTTGGAAGCTACACCGGATAGAGAGCAGCATGGGGAAGCTGGTTACTGCTACAATAACCCCGGCTTCTCTGCTGCTTCCTTGAGCCCTGCCATCTGTGGACATGACTTAAGCTATACAAACTTCACGTATTAAATGAGAGTAATAATTTTACACACTTCGCCATTTGTAAAGAAAAACTGAAACAGCCGATTTTTGACAGCTCTTATCATAGAATTCAGTATACTAAAAGGTAAGTGATTTTATTTCACTGTTAATAATTTCATGTTAGCTGTCTAGACTCCTCTCACCATTTCACAGGAACAGTGCAAACACTTGCTCCCATAACGAAACTCAGAGGTGCTCACTCTAGGGACACTCCCTCCTCTTTCTACCTGTCCTGGAGAGGTGACACACAGAATGCCTTTCCCTTTACACCAGACTGGTACAAACAGATGTGTGTCTGTCTTACACAGATGGTCATGTCAAAATTCAGTTTTTAACCCTTGCTTTCCCCTCCCTGCACATTGCTCATTTTTGTCCTTCGGGATACTGAGACAAAAGTGAAGAGAAGACAGTAGGCATCACAGCGGGCAGGCAACAGGATGTATTGTGTCTAATTCTGAACCAAGAACAATGACAGTCTGCTTTAAAATGTGAGTTCTGACATAATTTTTATGTTTACTACAGTGATTCACAAAAATGAATATTTATTCATCCATCTTTCAAATATCTACACTAAACACTATCACTTTATAGTCAGCACAGCAGTTAGAGTCAAGTACTTTGTACAGAGAGCGTCCTGCAGATCCAGGAAGAGCATCTTTGTGTGGAACCCAGCGAGGCCTTCATCACACTTTCTGCCCACTGAGTGGACTGTTCTACATCATGTGAGCAGGTGCAGTAGCACTAGAAGGTGAGCCTGCTCATCCTTGTGAAGTAAAGGACGTGGTGTCAACACATTGAGACCTCTGTGCTCCTAGGAAAATCCTATGTCTTTTGTAAAAATCAGAATTTTCACAAACCATAACTCATATTATTAGTGTTGATATCTCAAGAACATTCATGCCGGGCAGTGGTGGCACATGCCTTTAATCCCAGCACTTGGGAGGCAGAGCCAGGTGGATCTTGTGAGTTCGAGGTCAAGCCTGGGCTACAGAGCGAGATCCAGGACAGTCACCAAAGCTACACAAGGAAACCCTGTCTCAAAGAAAACAAAAACAAACAAAAAAAATTCAGGTAAACATTTCAAATTAATTTTTGAATTTAAAGGTTAGTTAAAATATAATAAATTCACACTATCAAAAGAATTGAAAATAAATTTTACAATTATCCCAAGTAACTATCAGTAGAAGTTTTTTTTCCAGTTTTGCCTACTCATTTCATAATCTACCAAAATCACTAACTCTAAAACAAAATTAAGATAACAAACTTTAGAAACTAAAAATTCAGAAAAAAAAATGGTGTGTACTTTAAATTTGTTTGGAAACTTTCCTTGAACTTAAATCTAGTTATAACTTAAGTTTCTATAACAGCAAAAGAACTTAAAATTTCCAACAAATCGTTGAATATAATGACAGTGATACATATTTTCACATGCCAAATACATTTACTTATACATCTTTATTCAACAATAAAAACTAGTTATTGTCCACACATTGTGATTAAAATTACTAGAAATATGAATAGAGGTTTTCAGTAATTTCTGAACTCTACTGGACATATTCATGCCTCTGTAATATATGGTGCTCTCATTTGCTTTGAGTTGCTGTGATAAAACTCTGGCTACAGGAAGCTGGGAGAGCGAAAGGGTTTATACTTCATTTGGCTTACACTTCCAGGTCACAATCCATCACTGAGGGAAGTCGGAGCAGGAGGTGAAACAGAAACCATGGTCACCTGCTGCTTGCTAGATTCCATTCCGGCCTATTCACGTGAGACTTAGCTGTGTTTCTTACACAGCCCAGGAAAAGGTGCAGTCCACAGTGAGCTGGGCCTCCTGCTGAAATCAGTGCAATCCCCCATGCTAGTCAACCTGGTAAGAACTATTCCTTGATTGAGAAAATGGTGGTTCTGGGGACCGGAGAGGTGTTTTGGTGATTAAGAGCATTGGCTGCTCTTCCAGAAGACCCAGGTTCAGTTCCTGGCACCCATACAGTAGCCCACAACCATCTGTAACCCCAGTACCAGGGAACCCTGCACCCTCTTCTTGCTTTCATAGACACTAGGCAGGCAAGGGGTGCACAGACCTACATGCAGTCAAAACACACACACACACACACACACACACACACACACAAAACAAAAGTTTAAATTCTTTTAAAAAAATTCAAAAGGTGATTCTAGGCTGTACGAAGTTGACAATTAGTGCTAACTAGTACATAGTTATTATAATCTTTTGTCAAAAAGTATTGAAGAAAGTATTCAATATGGAAAATTCCTCTCATTTGGCCTGTGGAGGCATTTCAAATTGAGATTGTGATTCAAGACTTCATAACTCAGATATTATTTTCTAGTTAATTTTTTATGTTACTAGTTGAGAATACTTGAGCATAAGAGTTCAGATTGCTGAACTGTATTCCTGGGAAATCATTATAGGAAGAAAGCTTCAAGTAACATAAGTTAATTGCTGTATATACAAAGCTGACAATTCAGAATTTAAGAGTGCTTGAATATAAGTTTCGACAGTTTGATTCACATCACAAATTATCAGTCCTTTAAAGGTCTGAACTGATGTGGAAATGATTATAGGTCACTGATGGCATATGTCTGTAACTGCACAGAATGTTACAAATATAGCACATATTGTTTCATGTCAAACCAACCAGAGAAGATTATGCCATGCAAATATTTACATATGGAATGAGGACATTTAGTTTAAGCAAAAAACACATAGACCAGAGAACCTCTTCCCTTGGTGAACATTTCTCGTGACCAGAGAGAGAAGACTGCATGTTTGGATGGAGTGGTGCTGGTGCTGACCTGTGATGAGCTAACAACCAGCCTGTTGCTTTAGATCGACTAACACAGGGAGGGCAGGGACTATTAACTGCAGTACTGGTGACTCAGCTGCTTTAACACCACATTTCCATAATTTGAACAGTAATGCACATTCTTCAGGATTTTAGTAAACATGAAAGAGAATAAACAAAGAACCCGCACATGAGTCGTTAAAAGTGGAATGTATTCTGAAGTTGTGTGAGCTTAGCTGCCAGTATATCCACACTCTGTTTCCTCTGCAAATGAGAAAATCCCTAACGGATCTGCCAGCAGAATGGGAATCAGGACGGAATAAACACATGGCAAGGGCAACTTGTGAACTATAACACATCTTATGAATGAGAGAAGATGATTGAGTAATCAGTGCAAATGACAATATTTGGTTATTTTTATATATTTATAGCTCATAAACAAAAAATAATTAAAACAGACCACAGAAACCTAGAATTTTATTGTTATATTTTCATAGTCAACAATAAAAGAACTAATAAATAAAGACTGTCTTGTTTATTGCAAAAGATTAATTAAAAAATAGTTTTGAGAAATAGAATTAAAGACCAAAAGAGTACCAATGTCATTTTTTCATATCAATATACATGTAACTAGAATTTTTAAAGTGCCTAATAAACATGAGGAAATGGTCTCAGTGGAAAATGTATTGATTGATAAACAAATTCTGAAAAATGCCAATGAATCTTATTATGCTGACCTTGAGTAAGAAGTCATTGGGAAATATTATCACAGCATTAATGCATTAGCAGGAAGACAATGTCCCTCGCATTTTCCTATACACCACTGAACTGTAACAAATGCTGACAGTTAAAGAGCAAACCACTAAACATTATGACACCATCTCAGTGACAGCGAAGGAACAAAACTGACGGCAATCACTGCTTCAGATTCACCAGGGCAGGGATGGCTCTAAACTACAAAATAAACGGACTTAAAGCACTCGGATAAACATCTTTAATACTGCCACTGTAGAAATAAGCATGTTGGATACAATATTTTAGTCATTTACCACTGCTAATTTATATTTCGGCCTATGTATAATGCTATCATAGAACCATCTATTGCAAAGCAGTGTTCAATAACCTTGCTCCATTATCACACAATTCATGACAAAGGTCTTTGGGAGAAGCAATAATATTTGCATAATAATTACAAGCACAGAACCCAAGCTCAAAATGCTATAACCATATTCCAAGAGTTTTCTTTCTTATAAATTAAATTTTGCCCAAAAGCACTTCCAAATTCAATGCTGGGTTTATGAAATTTATCACTTAAACATTTACTTTCAATGGAATATAACATTCTTTCCTACCTTTAAAATGAAAAGCAGATAAAAACACTTCTTAATTATTTTGATTGAATAAACTGAGCAGCAAGGCATGCATTTTCAGTGCCGCAATAAATTCAGCGTGCCCGTCCCATTAACATGTGGGTGGCAGCTGTGCCTGTCACTGTGAGTGCCATGCTGAAATGTACGTTCCTGGAGTCAGATCCGCAGTGTCAACTCTGTAACTGCCATTTGAACTTTTGCCTCTCAATAAAGGCTTCTGTGGAAATGCTTATGATAAACACAACAGTGTAGACTTACAAAAGTGACAATTCAAGTCATCACTAATACGTTTCAATTTATTCGAGAACAATCAATGTAAATGGATGGATTGTGTACTTTTACTGCATTGAAATATGAGGAACTCAGATAAAGATATTTTTAGTTCCTCCTGCCCATGCCATTTTTCCTGCCCATAAAATAGGCAATTCTCTTGCTAATGATGTAAAAATAATATGCCACTCAAATTTTATTTACAAAGAAGTGCAGCAATTCAGGCATCAGACATTAACATTACAAAGAGGTTGGCCACACTCAGCAAGAGAGTAAAGGCTAAGTATTATGACAAACAAAATCCACTGGTAGGTGCTCTGCCTATATATATATCTATGTACACACACTGAAAGGAGTGTCTCTTTACTTCTCTGCCAAAAAATACATCTGTGATATTAAGATGAAAATAAATTAATGCAATCAATGTAGAGGTATATGAATAAAATGTAATATATATTAATCCTAGCTCCAATATTCTCCTGTCATTAGTTGTGAAGTTTAAACATTCCTAAAGAAAAAAATTGAATGGATCACTAGGATATTACAGTGTGTTTGTTAGTAAAGTAAGGCAAATTAGTACCCTGAGTGGAGCGGGATACCAACAACACAGCTCAGTTCCCAAGAACCAGGGTGAACCCAACTGCGGAACACTAGCTGTAGAAAAATACACAGCACCTGGAGAGATGCTCACGCTAAGAGCACTTTGTGCTCTTGCAAAGGACCCAGGTCCCGCTTCCCACACCCACTTGGAGACTCACAATGGCCTTTAACTCCAGGTCCACACCTTCTTCTGCCCTGCATAGGCTCCGGCAAGCACATGGTGCGTGCTCACAAAGGCACACACACATACAAATAAGTAAATAAATAAAGCTTCCAAAGGAAACATAAACATACTAACCTTATTACCTGTTGGCAAGGGTGGGAAGCATTGAATTCTTGAGCATGAAAACAACTATTTTGGAAGAGGGTGACATTTTCCCAATAGAGTCCAACAAAGGACTCCAACAACACAGGAAATGATGCCGGGAGCCCACAAACAGAACTGCACAGATTCGAACCTTCTACCCAGCAAAGGATGAAGACAAGACTGGAGAATGAGAAGAGAGTCTTGCCAACTACACATCAGATGCAATTAATACCTACAATACACAATGCAAAACTGAACAACAAAAACCCTATCATCCAATCAATAAACAGGCTAGTGAACAGAACACACAGTTCTCAGATGAAGACATGAATAATCAATAATACTTCAGTGAGTGTTTGATACCCTAGTCAACAGGGAAATTCTAATGAAAACTCACTTGGGTTTCTGTCTCAGCTCAGCATCAAGAAAATAAGAGAACAAATATGGGCATGGAGAAGGGAACTGTGGTTATTCACTGATGTCAGGAATATGAACATGGACAGCCTCTTTGGAACTCAGTATGGAAGTTCCTCATACAATGAAAACTAGAATCACCAAACTGGTCTACACCCAAAGAATTCTATGTCAACACACCCAGAAATACTTGCACCTCCATGATGATTGTTCCATTATCACAATAACCAGGAAATGGAACTTTAATGAATGTGATACAGAAATGAGGTGTGTGTGTGTGTGTGTGTGTGTGTGTGTGTGTGTGTGTGTATACTGGAATTTATTCAACTATAAAGAAAAATTAAATAATGAAATTTGTAGGAAATTGATGAATTTAAGATCTTTAAGTAAATGAAAAAATATGACTCATATACAGAATTTTGATTTAATATGGTGTGTGTGTGTGTGTGTGTGTGTGTGTGTGTGTGTGTAAGCTATCATGAGAAGGGGATGATGGGGAGAGAAATGTAATACATGTGACATTAATGAAGGGGGATTAGGGGTTATGTGGAGAAAGGGAGACAGATGGGGGACAAGGGAAGGCTGTAGTGGGTATCTGTTCTACCTATAATCTTGAAGTACCAGCCCCTGGGGCACTTTAGGACCTTTAAGACCAGAGAGGCACGCAGAGCTCACTCTTCTCTCCCTCCCGGACTTAGAGGGTATGGACTGATTCAGGCGGCAGAAAAGCATGAGATAGTACCTCAGCCTTCCAGGATCATGCAATGATTCTATTCTGTTTAGTGAGTTTTCTTTCCTAATAAATTCCTTTTATGTTTTAAGCAGACTCCCGTAGATTTCATTATACCAGTGAATGAGAGGAAGGATCAGAAAATAGTATAATGACAAGTATAGATGAAAATACAACAACCAGGCCTAATATTTTATAAACTACACTAAAAAAACAAAAAACAAAAAACAAAAAAACTGGAGGTTCAAATCAAATTCTGAGCATGGGTAACATTCTACTGTCCACTGTGAACATGGTAGCTTCCAATATTTAAAGACCACTCTTACTAGATCAATGGTAACTTTTTGGTCTGACGAAATGAAGTGGGTCACTATTTAGAAAAACAGCATCTCTGACTGAATCGATGTTTTCCAGAAGACCAATGTGTGATGGCACAAAATGACGCATGGCCATGAAGAGATTAAGACTGTCTTCAACAAACTTCACTAGTCAATCGAGACTGAAGAATCAAAGCAGAATCAAGAAAGTGTCACTGGCCAGTCCAGACTGAAAAAAATACAGAATAACTGAAATGATATGGAAAGGCTTCTAAAATTGTGCTCTCCATTCCGAGTGGGCATCTGTGGGAGGCCGGATTTGTTTAAACAATTCAACAGCATGACATATAAAGTAAGTCAGAGGTAAGAGAGCACGCGGAGATGTGCTCCTCCGCTGCTACCTACCTTACTCCTTCTTTGACAGAGACCCTCACTGAGCCTAGAGCTCGCTGTTTAGGCTCGGTTGTCTGAACTCTGCGCTCTCATAATGCTTACCCAGCTCACATGTTAGTTACCAGCTGAGCCGTCTCCCAGTCCACCATATGTGTATTATGCTAACTTTGTAGATTTTGAAAGTTAGTAATATGATGTGTCCAGCTTTGTTCTTTTTTTTCTGAAACCATCTCGGGATTTCCAAGATCACTTTTTAAAACTTGAATATGAATTTTTTCTGTTTTTGTGATAAAATGACATTGGAATTTTACTAGGGATTTGCACTAAATCTGTAGATCCCTTAGGGGAGCAAAGATAGTCTATGTTAACTGTAATCTACAGACACAGGATAACAGATATCCTTCATAACTACTATAACAAGTATTGGTAAGGAAGTTCAGAAAAAGGAATTGCTATACACACTTGCAAATTACTATAGTCATTATAGAAGAGTATAGAGAAATTTCAAAGAATTAAAAATAAAACTACCATATGATCCACAAAGCCCCCTTTGGATATAAATACAAAGGGAGTGAAATCATGATACAAAGAGGCATCTGTGCTCCATTCCCACAGCAGTATAATTAACAAGAGCCAACATACTGAGTCAAACTATCCATAAGTGGATGAATGGGTAATGAAAACATGGTACATATACAATGGAATACTATTCAGTATCTTATAAAAGGAAATTCTGTCATCTGTGGCAGCACAGATGAACCTGGATGGCATTATGCTAAGTGAAGTCACACAAAGACAGAAAAGGGAATGCATAGCATTCTCTGCATATATAATCAAAAAAAAAAAAAAGCTGAACTCATGGAAGCAGAGCGAAGAACCCTGATGACCAAAAGTGAGGCACTATGTCTGCTTTCAGTCAGGGTGTGGTACAAATCTCAGTCAGCCAGATAGAAGCGAAGAGTCCAAAAGAACTAAAACACTATTGTATATCACAGTAACTATAATTAGTAATAATGTGTTGTATTATGAAAATTTCTGAGAATATTTTAAATGATATCCCAGCAAAAGAAAGATGAACATGTCTGTAATCCATATTAATAAGGTTAGTGAGCTATATCAGAATGTGGCATGTGACAGAAATTAATGTGGTACAGAGCACATATGTACAATTTTTATTTGTTAATTTAAAACATAAATCATTTTGGGCATACATACATACACACACAGTGATTTTTAAGTAGAATTAGCTTCCTATGTTAGTACATACCAGTGTAACACAACAATAACACTGGTAAGCTTCCAGTTTAAAGTCACTTGAGTTTGTAAGCTCTTTGGGATAAAATGAAATTACATGCTCCCAAAACAAACTCTGTGCTCAATGAAATTTATGCATTGGCACACATTCAAAGATTTACAATATTCTAAAAAGGCTAATGCGCTAATGTTTCTTAATGGGTCTCAAACTACTTTAGAAAGTAAAATCATACTATTTAATTCAGAAGCCAAAAAATTTTAAGAATGTTGTTTTCTCATATTCCCAGTAATCGGCCATTTTGGGTTTCATCATTCATATACCAACTCACATTTAAAATTCCATTAATTCCCTTCTATAAAGAGAATTATTTTTCTTACAAGTCTAACAAATGTGATAAGCCACACAGAATTTCTCTGAAACAGTTAAATATCTATGTATTTGTTCAGCATCTCACTTGTTTTCCTATAAAGCAAAGTTGTCCACTGATAGAAAAAGTGGATCTCCTCTCTCTCTTCCTGTGATGGACACAGTTTTCATCACAAATGTTCTTCTGCATATTGCCCACGAACTGTTTTTCCATCCACAAATTTCAAGCTTGGGCCCCTTCTTTGTTTGGCCCATGAAGTATCTAGCAACATGCTCTATGTCGTGAGTGGGGAGGAGCCTTTGGAGCTGCAGGGTTTGGCTCCACTCCTTACTGACCCTGACTTCAGAACAGCATGTCTCAGGCAGTGGTAGCTCCTGTTATAGAAGCTTCCCAAAGAGAAGCCATTTATTTACAACAGATAACAGTCCATCTTCTGCCTAACATATGACCACATCTACCATCCGACTGTCTGCATTTATAACTTAACAACCACACTGGCATCTAGAACATTTCCGTTTCAGACCTAATACCTAGATGCAAATGAATACAGATTCTACAACTGCCGCCCCTCCACCTCCGAATATGGCCATGCACAAAACGGAAACCAGAACCCCAGGAAGAACAGCGTTTGTTGCCTCTTACATGGAGACATTGGATGTGCCTACGTTGGTGAAGAATAAATGCCCAGAGGCTGCTGTGTACCTCACACTCACTTTCCCTTCAGGCCGGGCTATAGGTCTGTTCCGTGTGCATGAAGAAAGTGAACAACCTATGCAAAGGCAGACTGCAGTGGATCTTACTGTTATCCAGGCACGGCTGTCCCCATGCTCACACCACAGAATAATATATTCTCTTCTTAAATTATGGTCTGATTTGACAAACAATGAATTTATAACAAAAAATGGAAAAACACAAGCAGAAACATTCTACCAAAGGAATCACTATACACAAATAAAGGCTAAGGCCTGCAGAGCAAACTGGTAAAGCGAAAATCTTTTCAAGATGGAGATAAGAACAGGGTGGGGCCGCAGACACAAGCTGGTGGTGCAGCGAGAACAAAAGCACGATTCATGCACTTAAGTGAGCCTGCGGATCTGGTTAGGACAGTATCCATGGGAAACAAGCCTGCTTCTCCATCTGAAAGGAGCACTTAGGCTTTTTAATTTTTGTGGCCTACAGCAGTAAAGATTACAATCATTTAACAATCAGATCCTTGGCAATTCAGATTTATTCTTATGGCTGGTAGAGTGAAACTTTCAATTTAACTAATGGGACTTGGTACTTATTTGGTTTTGCCACAGAATGTTGTATAGTATGAATCTCAATCTCGCGATGCCACATTGAATGTCTACGTATGGTCCTAGGAAGAAGCAGCCAAAGCTGTGTCAGATGTAATTCGATTTCACACAGAGCAGGACAAACCGCAGCAGTGGAGACGGACTGCTACCGATGGGGCTGCCTGATAAGGCAGTTAAAGACCCTGAGCTCCTGACCTTTCATTTTAAGGTCAACAGCTTCACTTGTTACCAGCAACTAATTTGACATTTTTTTATCTAAAAGCCTTTGAGGGAAATTATATGTTATATTGACAATTTTAATTCAAAACAATGTCATTCAGAGTTAAAACAGAAATTGATGACTTTTGCTAAGTCTTTCTTCAAAATGATATCTGAAATGATACCCTCAATTATGGCTACAGATTTGAGGCACTAACATGGAAATGGTAAAGGAGGAAAGGAAACTTCATGTGTCTTTCTGATAGCACTTGAAAAACTTGTGCATGACGAGAAACCAAGACCAGCTTGTGAGGTCTGGGACGCTTACAAAATTACTGTCAAAGGATCAGATAATGAAATACAGTCAATCCAATATCTTTTCTCATTAAACAAATGAGAATCCAATGACCAAGCAAGAATATAATTATTAAGTACTATGAATAAATAGGCTGTTGCCCATATTGATCCAGCAAGTCCTCGTGAAACACGCTCAAGACTTTTGGACCAACATTACTGCTCGAGTGTAATTGATTTTAAATAGTTATTTAAATAGACATATTTAAATAAGTCTCCAATTTTATATGAGTAGTGGCAATTCTACACAATCCCTTGACATTATTGGCTTAAGGTAGTTAATGGCTTCTTATATTATAAACACATTAATCGTCAAAGGCATTTTAATGTTATAATATATATTTTAATTTTATTGTAAATTAATCACGTTTCCCAATACCATCACAACTCATAGAGATATATACCTTTCCCATAATTATTATTTTGTTAGCCAACTCCTAAAACACTAGAAACTGATTTGCGAGAACTGGAATAACAGTCATAATTTATGTAGCATGCAAATATCCTAAATAGAAAATGCTACAAATACAGACAATCACCTTCTACTTGTTTTAACACAATCTCGTTTGTGTTCAGGAGATCTTCAAGATGCTAACATATGAGGTTCCAGCCTTCCCTCTCTCCACTACGCACACTTGATAAACACCTACCTACACATGAACCAACTCCTTCTCAGAGAAAGCTGGAAACTGGGTAACAGAACTGCACACTGGGCAAATCAAAGCCACTGCATGTCCAACAGCCAGGAACACTGAGGTCACTTACAATAAACACATCATGAGTAGCAAAGGTCACCACCATCACCACCACCAACTTCTAGCCCTTCCTCTCAGGAATGAATGATTTCATTGACAAACATACAATTTCAAGCTTAAATGTTCATCCCTGAGGGGTTGGCTTTTAAGTCACTTTGCTTTGGAGGCAAAAGGGACCCCAGAGAGCAAATAAGTAACTTTCCAGTGGACGTTCTCCAGGGCTGTTTCCAAAGAGTGTGTCATGTCCTCTGAATGAGCCTGCAGGCATTTACCGTGGAACTTCTCCCCAATCGAGCAAGGAAGAGTTAAACTCTAACATTCAGCTTCTCCACGAGAACAGAAGCAAGACAATGAAATACGTTAACTTTCCCAGACATATCTCAAAGAACTCATTTCAGCCTTGTTTTGAGAGGCCATGAAGCACAGTGGTCTGCCGCAGCCACAGAGGGAATAACATTGAGCAAGCACAAAGATTTGAGAGGCACAGGATATCTTGGCCAGGCTGCTATTAAAAAAAATGAAAAGCCACTCTGATGAGACATGTCGAAACCAACTAGAGAACCAGCATAAATGAACAAAGAGTGAAAAGTACTCCAGATAAAAGAATTTAAGCTTCTAGAGCAGTGTTCTCAACCTGCCGAACGCTGCAGCCTTTAATACAATTCCTCGAGTAGTGGGGACCCCTAACCACAGAATTATCTTCATTGCTATGACATAACTGCAGTTTTGCTACTGTTATGAATGGTAATGTAAATACCTGTGTCTTCTGTCGAGCTTAGGTGGCCCCCGTGAAAGGGTCATTTGACTTCCCCAAATGGGCAGCAACTCCCAGGTCAAGAACTGCTGCTCCAGAAATAACATTGATTAAATGGAGTAAGTTTTTACTTCACAGAAAAGCCCAGTTATTCAAATATGTAATATATAAAAAGCAGACTTTGAAAATAGAGGTGAATATAAAAACATAGCAGGTATCAGATACCAAAACTACACAAAACACGGATTCAGCAGGTCAAAGGAAGGAAAGGATTCACAGGTCTAAGATGAGATGCTGGAGACAGTCTAAGAGGAGGAGTAAGAGGCGATGTGAACAGGACAACTTCGGGGGTTGTTACAGGGATGGCAATGTATATTACTGAAGAAATAGGAAGAGAACAGGACAGAAATCTTAGCCAAAGAAATAGTAAGAAACCATTCAAATCTGGAGAAGGAAACAGGAAAACAGGTCTGGCCAGCCTAAGGCATTCAGAATAATATAAATCAGAGAGACATTTAGAGCTACAAGAAAACGATCTGCTGGGGAAACTCAGGGACCACAAGAGGCTGATCACAAGAAAGGCACCACACCATTCGTAGATTTTCTTAAGAGCAGACCAGAAGGAAATGGAGTCCTATATCCATGGTGCTAAAAGAATAAACAGAAAAAGTGGATATAATAAGATAAAAAGGGAGATTATGGAATCTACTTTTAAAAAGGAACTACTTGTTTTAAAGAAGATAAGTAATGAAAATTTTTTGGTCTGAGTTTATCAGATGTTACTGGACTGGACATTGTTAATATATATAATGGAGTTTTTATCTGAATCTGTCAAATGTTACATGGACTAGACATCATTAATGTAATTTTTGGCTGTATATATTGTATATACTTACTGGATAGTTTTTCTTGAATTAGTTATAAGCTTTCTTTAATTTTAGACAAAAAGAGAGGAAATGTGGTGGTATTGTGTTCCCCAAAATATTGTGTACCTTAATAAACTTATCTGGTCAGAGAACAGAAAAGCTACTAATTAGGCAGTGATAGCACACGCCTTTAATCCTAGCATTCCAGAGGCAGAAATCCATCTGGATCTCTCTGAGTTCAAGGCCACATTGAAAACAGCCAGGCATGGTGACTCACGCCTTTAATCCCAGGAAGCAAGCCTTTAATCCTAGGGATGGTAGAAAGCAGAAAGGTATATAAGGCGTGAGGACCAGAAACTAGAAGCATTTGGCTGGTTCAGCATTCAGCTGGCTAAGCTTTCAGGCTTTGAAGCAGCACAGTTCAGCTGGGATTCATTTTGGATGAAGACTCAGAGTCTTCCAGTCTGAGGAAACAGGACCAGCTGAGGAACTGGTGAGGTGAGGTAGCTATGGCTTGTTTTGTCTCTCTGATCTTCCAGTGTTCACCCCAATACCTGGCTCAGGTTTGATTTTATTAGTAAGAACCTTTAAGATTCATGCTACAAAAAAGGGAAAAGAAAAGAAAAACTAATCATGAGTAATATAGCAAGCAAACCAGACTTTCAAAATAGGAAAAAACAAAATTTTCAAAGACATAAATAAAAGTGCTGAATCTTTCCATTAGAACTGCTTTATGAAAAAGTCTAAACAACAAAACAAAACCAGAACATCAATAAAAGAAAATAGTTAGAACAAAAAGGATCCCAAAACAAAAAGAAACTACAGAGACTGAATTAAGAACAGGAAGTCTGAACAGAGCCATAACAAAAAGATGGAAGCATTAACTAAAAACCCTCAGGCAAAGAAGCCCAGAACTGAACAGCATCATGGCTGAATCCTGTCAAATACTGAAAAGAAATAACACCAACTCGTTTAAAAACTATTCCAAAATGTAGACGTGAAAGGGACAGTGCTAAGTTAAAACATTAACTGACATTAAAACCAAAAACACCACAAGAAACAAAAGTTCATGGAAATGTTGCTGATGGACACAGAGCAAAAATTCCCTTCTGGGGCCAGGTGGTGGTGGTGGCACAGGCCTTTAATCCCAGCACTTGGGAGGCAGAGCCAGGTGGATCTCTGTGAGTTCAAGGCCAGCCTGGTCTAAAGAGTGAGGTCCAGGACAGGCACCAAAACTACACAGAGAAACCCTGTCTCAAAAACCAAAACAAAAAACCAACCAAACAAACAAACACTCTCTTCTCAACTATGAAGCTAACAACATCACAAAAATATTTTATACCTTCCTTGGATGCAAATGAGTAAATCTGACACACCACAAAAACAGAATGCAAGGTTAAAAATCCAGTGATTTTTCTCAATAGATTCAGGAAAAACATTTAACATAGTTTAGCATAATTTCTTGATTAAATAAAAAAATTTAAACCTCTCACACACAAAAACAAATGACAAAACACAATAAATGATGTTTTAGAAAAGTCCAAAGCCACTTTCATAAATCAACGGAGAAATAGCGGAGCTGTTCTCTCACTGCCACTTCAACTTCTAACATGTCTTACAAGTACTAGCAGGAGCAATCAGAAAAGCAGGAAACAAAAGGGACTCAAACTGGAAAGAAAGAAATAACCTTTCCCCCCATACAGACTTAATTAAAGTGTCACAATGACTTGATCAGAAACAAACAAAAACTGGGACTTAAAAGCAAATGCTGTAGGAGAGCAGTAGAATACAAAGTCAACAGAGAAAAACCAGATGTCATTTTTTTGTTTTAAAAAATACATCCAAAACACAAAGTTAGAAAATGGACTGGAGAGATGGCTCAGAGGTTAAAAGCACTGGCTGCTTTTACAGAGGACCTGGGCTCAATTCCAGCAGCCACATGGCAGCTCACAACTGTCTGTGACTTCCGTCCCAGGGGAACTGACTCCCTTTTCTCTTCTGCTGGTATGAAGCACACATGTAGTCTGTAGACATACATGTATGCAAAACCCCTGTTTAAACAAGCAAATAAGCAGGTAGGTAGATGATAGACAGACAGACAGAGAGATGATAGAAGAAGAAGAGAGTATCACTTATGGTAACATCAAGAGGGTAAAATTCTCTAGAACGAACTTAGCACGACAGTGAAGAATGTGTACACAGAAAGCTAAACCACTGAGGGAGATCACGGAGATGGAAATGAATAGAAGATGTCCTGGGCTCACGGATTAGAAAAATTTATACGGTTGAGCTGTCTATACCATTCCAGACAACCTAGAGGTTCACACAATCCAAACTAGAGGTTCAATGACATGATAAAGAGAAAGAAAAATTCAGGTTATTTACATGAAACCACAAGAAACCCACAAAGAGCCTTCACACTATAGTGTTCTTGGTTTCAAGTGACGGTATGACATTCCTAACAGGCCGTGTGGTACTGGCATTACAAATGCCTGGACAGACAGAAACAAGAGATCAAAGAACTACAAACAAGGCGACCGGACATGCAAATAAACCAAGTACCTACACAGTGCTGGGCAAAACGAACTCCTCAGGTCAGGGTGAGACTAGACCGTTTCCTCCTTCAGTCATGAACATCAAGTTACACTCAAGGTGGCCACATCAAATCCACCTCAGTTTTCTGTTCTCTACGACTAAAATTAGATGGCAATGGTTAAATACAAAACTGTATGCTGTGAACATGAACACCAAATGCATCTAAAGAAAATACAGGACAAAGCTTTTAAATTCTCTCTCTCTCTCTCTCTCTCTCACACACACACACACACACACACACACATACACACACAAACCTTACACAATAAAAGCTATAATAAATGGCCCTTTATCAAACTCTTTTTAAAAATTCTGCTCACTAAAAGACACAAAAATTCTGCTCACTAAAAGACACAAAAATTCTGCTCACTAAAAGACACAAAAATTTAAAAAAATACACCTATGGATGGGGGAAATATTTTCAAACCATCTATGTGTAAGGGGAAAAAACCCACAAAGAGTGAGACTCCTGAAATTCCTTAGTAAAATAATCAGTTGAAGAATGGGTCTTTACCCCTAAGTGACACTCCATTAGCCTTTAGTCATCAACTGTCCTCAAATGGGTGGGGCTTCATGAGTCGCTCTCCCACCTACACAGAGATTTTTGGCTGGTTCAGCATCACACAGTCTTGTTCATGTATTCCCAGCCAATGTTAATTCATGTGTGTGAAAGCACAGGCATCACACAGTCTTGTTCATGTATTCCCAGCCAATGTTAATTCATGTGTGTGAAAGCACAGACATCACACAGTCTTGTTCATGTATTCCCAGCCAATGTTAATTCATGTGGGTGAAAGCACAGACATCACACAGTCTTGTTCATGTATTCCCAGCCAATGTTAATTCATGTGGGTGAAAGCACAGACATCACACAGTCTTGTACATGTATTCCCAGCCAATGCTAATTGATGTGTGCAACAGCACAGTCATGTCTAGCAAGAGTGGATGGCCCAACACCCACGCACATAATTGAACTCAGTGAATTAAATGAAGAGCCATGATGTTGGGAGGAGAACATGTGGGGAGAGGGGAAGAGCTGGAGGAGAGGGAACATGGGGAAATTGACCAAACATATTATACGCATGTGTGAATAAAGAAGTTTAATTTCAAAAAATGTATAAAGACAAAGAAAAAATACATCATTTTCAGGACAAATAAATGGAACAGATTATGATGTTAAGTAAAATAACCCAGCCACAGAAAGAAAAGCATCATATGTTTTCTCCCATGTGTGGAATTTAGATTTAAAAACAAATGATTAAGAAGGAAAATTATTGGGGAAAGGGGGGGGGCCGTCAGGAGAAAAAAAGGAGGGAGACAAGAGAGGGCAACAGAGAGGATAAATATGATCAAAACAAATAACACACATTATGTGTATGTATGTATGTATGCATTTATATGTATGTGTGCATGCTATATGCACATACATGAGAATGTCATAACAAAACACATTACTTTATATAACTTAAAATTCAAAACAGTCCATTGATTAAAGTGATTTGTCCACAAGAATGTTCCCTAAAATGCACAAAAAGCCAGCTCTGGTGGCACTGGCTTAGATTTCCACATTCGAGGAAAGAGACACAGGCAGAGTCTACAGCTCAGTGGTTAGCCACCTGTCAAGCCTATTTAGCAAGCTCTAAGCCAACGAGAGACTTTGTCCCAAAAACCAAGTTGGACAGCTCCTGACTTCCAAATTCATGTGCACCCATATGCACCAGCACACGCATATGCATGTGTGTAAGCATGGGTGCACATGTGAATGTACACACACACACACACACACACACACACACACACACACTGAGAATTTAAGAATGTTAAAGAACTTGAATAGACATTTCTTCAAAGATGGAATGCTGTAACTAAGAAAGACATAGCAATGTCTTCAACACTGTTAATCATTAGGAAAATGAATGTAAACAAAAACACAACAGAAAAGTACTTTGCACCTGTTAGAATGGCTATAATAAAAAAGACAAGACAGTAAGCTGTTGACAAGGACATGGACAAAAAGGAAGCTTTAAACCTGGACGGACAAGCAGTGTCTGCACATCCATTATATAAAACAGCATGTGGACTCCTCAAGGGATTAAGGACAGGTCAGGCAGGGAACTGAACACACCCCTCATCGAGGACCCATGCACCAGTGTTCACTGTAACACAACACATGAAAACAGAGAGGGAACCACCTTGAGTGTCTACATTCACATAAATAAAAAAGGTATCTGCAAGACACAGTGGCAGAGGGGCGCGGTTGGAATGTGAAAGGAAAGGGATGCATCACTTGGAGAGCTAGAACAGGAACGGCAAGCTGCTGCGCCATCAACATGAAAAGAGAGGAAACACATCACAAACGTGCTGGAAAGCACTCAGATGCCAGCAGCACTAAACTCAGACAACAATCAACGCAACAGTGTGCACAGGGTTGGTTTCCCAGCTCAATCCCAGATAGGGCAAAAATCTTACACCATTCTCTGCTTCGATGCAAATGAACACCAACATTCTTTAGTGCGATGCATTCCGCTCTAAAGGCTTTGCTACATCGTAATTGCTCACATCGCAGTGTTAGCTTAGTAAACAGGATGAGTTAAAGAGGATGGTCCATTAACAACCTATACTTTGTAAAACTGAACATTAAGTAGAAAAAGATGAATATACATAATATGCTCTACTTAAATCACTTTCCAAGTCTTAATGTTTTAAAATGTATTTTATGAATCCCTGGAAAGGATCATTCAAACACTTTATTACAACAATGAATTTTACAGTTTCAAGGAAAACACAACCATGTTTATTTCAAGTCTATCTTAAGAAATCTGTAAGTTCAGCAACATTTCCAAGGCTGTTATCACTAAGATATTATATCCTGTTTTAAAATATCAATAAACTTTCACATATACTATCCATTCCAAAATGGCTAAAACATATTTGTTAGCAATTATTAATTTCTTTTAATTGTTGACAAAGAAAGGGGGCTTTAGATAAGGTGACAAATAAGAAATAAGACATGGAAGTTTTGCCCCAGGACCCTTCCACAACAACACTTGGTTATGGAGAACACAGCAAAGAAACTTTAGCTCACTGTCATGGCAACATTGGTCAGAAAAATTCAAAGGAAACTTGAATGTCAAATTAGGAACATAGCAACATAGTGATTAAATGTGACTGAGATGGAAGAAAATAGTTTTGACAGTTAAAGACACACCACTCATTGTCATCTGAGAGACGTTCATAAAAGCAAGTCAAATATTTTGAAGAAATTTATTTCAGTCAAATATGATTTCAACTCTGAGCACTTTCCCTGGAAGATGAACAAAGGTGAATATCCAAGCCTCATCTACATGTAGATGTTTGCTATGGTTAATGTGGGAAATGGGACCTTAATAATGTAAAGAAAAATTGTGTAAGCCATTTCCTGAATAACTTCCTGTTTTAAACTGATTCTAGCTGTGAATTTTTTATTGTCTGTCACGTTACCTAGAATCAGACATAGAAATGTCTTTCCCACTCATCATTCAAATTTTAAACCACAAGTCTGCATTTCACTATCCAGTATTGTTAATGCAAGGGATACTTTCACATATGCCTGTATTATCTAATAGCATTATCTTTACCCACATGAGCATTTAATATGATCCTGATCAATTTCTCTACCCAGCAAAACACCTACTTTATAGCTCAAGTGATACTATGTGGTGATGCTTATTCTAACTGCCTGCCTCCACCTAGTGGCAGAAGTCAGCAGTTTGTGCAGAATCTCAAGGGTTGTGAGCTCCCCAAGGACTCCATAGCCTTTGCTTATGACACCTGGCAAGCACAGTCAACATTCATCTGTCTTAGGCTTGTAAGGTTCTTTGTTCACACTGTGCTTTTCTCTGAAAGCCCAGGCTTGCACAGCCAGCTGCCCAGCCACCTCCATGAACTTTCTCCTTCTGAATACACTTCAATATCTGACACAGGGAAAAAGTTTGTGCTCTTTCTTGGTTCTGATTGAATCTTCCCTCCACACCCTTTTTCGGATGTCAGAGTTCTAGCTGACTATCACCTACCTGGTGGCTAAAAGTAAAATCCCACACTGTGTTCTGGCAAACAGTCTGTCTCATCCATTGTAACCAATCCATCAGCAAGGATTGTATGATTGACCTATAAAAATTCCAAACCACTTTTCTACCAGTTCCAATCTTAATCACCTAGTCTCAAATATGGCCATCTCTTACAGAGGTTGAACAGCCAACCCAGCTCCCACTCTGGTATACTTGGATTCCGCTACATTCTGTCCCCCACAGCTAGTTGCCTTGCTTCCATTCAAAAAGCAGCTTTCATTTCATTGATGATTTTGTTCTCTGACAATTTTGTGCGTGTACACAATGTACTCTGGTCACTCCCCCTGCTCAACCTGCTCTTATCTATGTCCCATCCAAGCCAATGCCCCATTCTCCATCCCTACTCCTTTTCTCAGATTCATGACTTTTGTTTTTGTTTTTTGAGCCGAAGTGATCTGTGAGACCACTGGATTGGAACATCACCAGTATGTTCCCCCTGTAGCCGAATCTATCGGCAACAAAGAGCTGAGCAGTAATGGGTGAGGTCCACCCATCCTGCCTCCAAACAAGCCCATTCTTGGACAGACACAGAGGTAATGCAGCTACTGTGACATTCCGATTTCCTCAATGTCTATGTCATGTTCAGAATACAGCTTGTTCAGCCCTTCTCTCTACCTTCTTGCTCTTATATTCATTCTGCCTTCTTGTCCAAAGTATTCCCTGAGCACTAAAGGGAGTAACATAAAGTTTACAGCTGAGCACTAAACTACCACATGTTCTCAGGAACTCGTGTGGCCCGTAAGTTTCTGAAAACTTCTACTCACTGAAAAGAAAGACTTCTGAGATTAAGGCTAAAGATAGCATTTGACTGCCAATAAAAATATAAATATTTAGAAGGCAGTGTGATTCTATGTCAACTCATCTAAACAATGTATATAGTTCCCCACTAGGGACTATGATTTAGTCCCCCTACAAACATGCTTTTTTCAAACCAGGTTTACAGTATCAGGCACAGATTTACTCCTGTGAGGTGGGCCACAAATCTCATAAAAGAGGAGTTGGTTACCCTCTTAACCACAGTGACACCACTGTAGCAGCAGATACATGCTGCTTAGCAGGTTGGTCCCAAAAACTTGCATAACCCCTTCTAGGACTATGAAAGCTAGCCAGCTAGGAGAAGGATCCAATGTATATCTAGATTTGTTTCTCCATGTCACACAGTCAAAGAGTGGTATCTTCATTACACTCTTGAAATTGACAAGGAAACAAAAAAAAGACCCTGGCTATCCAAGGAAATCCTGTGCAAAACAATTGTAATAATAATAACAACAACAACAAGAATGGTAATGACTATGATGATGATAGAGGCAGGGCCACACCCAATCTAAAGTCATACTGCATAGACATAAAATCAACATAGTGCTGGCCAAAAAACAAGCAGATAGATAAATAAAATGAACAAGAGGACCCAGATTCAAGTCCATGTCACTACAGCCATTTGATTTTTCTCAAAGTTCCAAAAATACACACTGGAGGAAAAATAATATCTTCAACAAATGCTGTTAGAAAAAGTGGGTGTCATGTGCTTGCTGTGGGATGTTCTGTATGGCAAATGTGTTGCTCTGATTGGTCAATAAATGAAACACTGATTGGCCAGTGGCTAAGCAGGAAGTATAGGCAGGACTAACAGAGAGGAGAAAAAAAACAGGAAGGCAGAGGGAGTCACGGCCAGCCACCGCCATGACAAGCCGCAAGTGAAGACGCCGGTAAGCCATGAGCCACGTGGCAAGGTAGAGATTTATGGAAATGGATTAATTTAAGCTATAAGAACAGTTAGCAAGAAGCCTGCCACAACCATACAATTTGTAAGCAATATAAGTCTCTGTGTTTACTTGGTTGGGTCTGAGCGGCTGTGGGACTGGCGGGTGACAAAGATTTGTCCTGACTGTGGGCAAGGCAGGAAAACTCTAGTTACATATGCCTTGTCTTTTTTTTTTTTTATTTTTTAGGATGAAAATTAATTTTGATGAAATACAAATTATTATTTAACCTTTTGACAGCTATTTTACTGGTTCTATATTTAAGAATTCATTACTTATTCAAAATATGAGAATTTTTATGGTGTCCTCTATGTATTTTGAAGATTCTGCTTTTTACCTTATGCCTATAACCTCTTTCAGATAGAATTGTGTACGATGTGTGAGAAAGGTCCCAATTCATCATTTGTACCCAGATACCCAGCAGATTCAGGACAACTCCCTAAAATGACATATGCTCCAAAAAATTGCCCTATGATCCTTTCAAAAATTAGTAAATTTTAAAGCAGGATCCTATTCCACTCTTAGGCCCTCAGCATTAATTTATGTGTGTGAGTGCTGTGGGACGTTCTGTATGGCAAATGTGTTGCTCTGATTGGTCAATAAATAAAATACTGATTGGCCAGTGGCTAGGCAGGAAGTATAGGCAGGAGTAACAGAGAGGAGAAAAGAAAGAACAGGAAGGCAGAAGGAGACACTGCCAGCCGCCGCCAGGACAAGCAGCATGTGAAGATGCCGGTAAGCCACAAGCCACGTGGCAAGGTATAGATTTATAGAAATGGGTTAATTTAAGATATAAGAACAGTTAGCAAGAAGCCTGCCACGGCCATACAGTTTGGAAGCAATATAAGTCTCTGTGTTTACTTGGTTGGGTCTGAGAGGCTGTGGGACCGGCGGGTGAGAGAGATTTGTACTGACTGTGGGCAAGGCAGGAAAACTCTAGCTACATGTGAGTGTTCTTGATTATGCTATTTTAATTCCTGCACCTTTGTGGTGACTTTGGAAAATCAAGAGGTATGTGTGTTTTAAGTCATAAGACTTTTGGAATAATTTGAGTACTGTGCATTTCTACATGGACTGTAGTGCCAATCTGACAACTTTGCGAGAACTATCTGGGATCCTAATCCTTCACTGAATCTATACATTAAGTTGAAGTATAAAATTTTAAAAACAATTCAGGTAATATAATGCTCAAAACCAATTATCCCCATTTCCTATTTTAAGTGAACTCCACATTTACGGAATGCATGAATTCAATAGAAAGTTTGAAAGTTGTCTGGGTGAGTAAGATAAGTAAGTCACTAAGGACCGTGGTTCTGATGGGAAGTGCACATGTCAGAGCCCTGATGCTGCATTCTGAGTTAACAGACGTCCTGTTCTTTATCACCTGCTTCATGATCACTGCTCTGGTTACTTTACTCCATCTGCTCTACAGGACATGGATTTTCTTCTTTCCCATCTTTTGACATGGACACTAATGTCACTGGATTTAGTCTTTCTTTTCAGGTCAAATAACTTAAAACTAGAAACTTCTTGTCACACAAAACTTTATGGTTTAGATTTCATTCTATAGAATTTTAATGTATTAAAAGTTACTTCATTTTAACCAAATTTGCAACTTAATTTCTATTCTTTCATTCTCTTCAACACGGAGCAAATTTAAAAGATTCCTTGCTTTCTTTTTAATTTATAAATATTTTTCATTACAATTTTTCACACAGCATATTTTGATCATGGCTACTTCCTCCCCCAGCTCCTCCTAGAACCTTCCCACATCCCCATCCACCGCTCCCTTAATTTCAATGTATACACAAATATCTGTTTCTCTTATTATTTAGCACTCACTTAATTTACTTTGATTTGCATTTACTTATTGCTTTATGGAAAAAAGTAAGATCAGAATAAAAAAATTTTCACACAAATCAAACATAAGGAAACAATTTCCACAGGTGAAGTCAACACTGTCACAGTAGGCCTCAGGCTCCAGGGCAGACACCGTGACAGCGGGACTCATCAACCATTTAAGAGAAACCCCAGCAGAGCTTCTTATTGCAGAGAATAAGAATTACTTCCATATCTTAGTCTGGAAGAGAACATAACATTAATTTCTAATGTTGAAAAATACACAACAGGGAAAAACTAAGAACTAGTATCTTTTATGGATATTGATGTAAACCCCAAAACTTAAAAGAGCAGAGGAAACTGAAACTGTAACTTAATAGAAATGTAAGAGATTCATTATGAAGTTGTAGGTGAGGTCAGACACCAGTAAATATGCTGCTATAATAGAACATACTGGGTAAGGAGAAAAATATTAGCCAGGTGGTGGTGGTGCATGCCTTTAATCCCAGCACTTGGGAGGCAGAGCCAAGTGGATCTCTGTGAGTTCAAGGCCAGACTGGTGTAGCATGAATCTTAGAAGGACTTTTTGATAAAAACAAACACAAGGCCAGTTATTGGGGTGAATGCTGGAAGATCAGAGAAGCAGAACAAGCCACAGCTTCCTCACCTCACCAATTTCTCAGTTGATCCTGTTTCCTCAGACTGGAAGCTTCTGAGTTCTAATCCAAATGGATCTCAGCTGAACTACCTCTTGAAAGCCTGAAAACTTAACCAGCTTAGTTCCTGGTTTTCACGCCTTATAGAACGTTTCTGCCATCACTTCCTGGGATTAAAGGCTCACTTCCTGGAATTAAAGTCATGAGTCACCATGCCTGGCTGTTTCCAGTGTGGCCTTGAACTCACAAAGATCCAGATGGATCTCTGCCTCCCAAGTGATAGAATTAAAGGTGTGTGACTGCCACCATTTTCTGACCTCTATGCCTGTCTAGTGGCTGTTCTGTTTTCTGACCTCAGATAAGTTTATTAGAATGCACAATATTTTGGGGGACACAATACCACCACAGCCTGGTCTACAAAGTGAGATGCCAGGACAGGCACCAAAACTACACAGACAAACCCTGTCTCAAAAAACCCCAAAAAAGAAAAGAAAAATATTACATGCCTTCAGATATTCAAAAGCATGTGTCATATTTAACATCACTTCTGGACAAAAATTTAATATAATAGCAATACAATTAAATGCTATTTCCAGGGTAAGTAGATACTCAAAATCCTCCAAAGTATCTCAGGTATGGAATCACTGGAGGTATTTGCCAAGTCTGAACATCCCTATCTATCGGGCATGTGTCCTTGTAGGAGCTTCTCCAGCCACAGGAAAGTTATTCCATATGAAAATGAATTGCCCTAATGGACCATGCCTATGTCCTGAGCAAAGATGATTCCATGTTTACCTTTCTTATTCAAATCTACCCATATTTCAGTGGTTTCAAAAGCACTACCATTTTGGATGAAACACCACAGTACTCAGAGTAAGAGTTCATTCCCTCTTAGAAGTCTGTCCTTAGTTAAGACGTTCTGTTCCACTTGCTGCCTTCTGGCATGCTGGGAGAAATGAGAGCCCGTGGATGTTTAGGTGATGGATTACTGGCTGGAAGGTCAGCTTTCCCTACCACATCTGTGATTGCAATTTCAGGGAGGCCTTTGCTTGGCAATGTTGGTTCACCCTGGGCTGCTAGGTTCCAAGAAAGAGCATCTAATTAACTAGTTTCCACGAGGGAAGAAAAAAGCACCTAAGACTCAGGAGCAACACATTTCACCCACATCTGATACACAACTGTCACAGTGGCCCACCCACAAGATCAGATACACAACTGTCACAGTGGCCCACCCACAAGACTACACAACGGCATCAATACTTGATCTAGAGGCCCTGGAGTCACTGAAGTAAGAGTCCACAAAAATATAAAAATAAAGCCAAAGTATTGCTAACTGGAATTATGTCAAATTTCAACCTTGGAGCAGGAAGTATCTATGAATGTGAATTACAGAAGACACAAAAGCTTGATGTCCCCACTAAACATAAACAGTAACTTCTTATATTTTATTGCTGAAATTCTAAGCCCTGGGTTGAATCTTATGCCTTTTGGGGGGTAGAGTATTTTAAGATGATTGATTTACAAATGTTCCGCCCTCATGATTGGGATTAAGTGTCCTCAAAAACTGAGAAGGTGGAGAGTTGGCCGCTCCCTTCCAGTGTGAGGCCATGCAGCTCAAAGGCACCGCCTATGAGCAGATGCAGGTCATCTGCAGATACTGATCTGCTGGGGTCTGGGGTCTTGTAAACCCCGTTTCTGTCCCTTGCAGGCTACACAGCTCATGTGGGTGCATTACAGCAACATGGATGGGTCAGGACGATGCTCAGAGAATGGAGGAAGAAGCAAATGACAACCAGAGAAAGAGAGGCTAAGCTCAAGGCAGAAGGAACTTCAGGAACAAAAACTGCTGAGAGATTAACAACCGAACAGAAAAGGGGGGAAGACGAATAGTTGGCAGAGAAAGAGAAACATAAGATTCATGAACACTGGAAAATAACCACTACTTTGCAGAATTCATAATGCGCAACTTAAAAGTCCATTATAAAACTGCAGTTTCTCCATATGGTCTTCATGCAACTGGTGGGAAATAGTACCAAAAAAAACTCTGAAAAGAAACACAGTGATAAACATAAAAGACACAGAGTGAATATGGTACAGAAAAACCTCGCTCAGGAATACACTAAGCAAAGATACCAAAGAAAGTGAAGTATAAAGTTTCAATAGCTAAAAAGAAAAACAGTAAGGGCATGAATATGGGATTAAATAAATTAGGATACAGTGTATGAGATAATGTGTCTGTAGAAGTAGAAATAAAATCTGTAATGGCAATACCCACTTTGTAGTTTTAGAAACAAAAATGGTGTGTGGTAGAAGGAACATACTGCATTGATTCACCTCCAATGTGGAAATTTTTGTATAGATTATAATTTCTGACATTGTGATGCCCTTGGCAATCAATCACTACCATGCCAATGTTTAATTTCCAGTATTCTTTTCTCTCTTGATAGCACATGGAACTGTTTTTGCCATGTATCATATGATACCTCAGGTTTGGGAAATTATGAAATGATATTATTTTATGTAAGAAATAATTGATGTGGAATTACATATTTGCATTTACTAGAACATGCATAAAGGAAATCTGGAAGGACAGATAAGATAGAAGTGTCCATCCGCCACCTATGGGACTTAGGGAGAAGGGCTTAAGGAAGATGTGAGCATGTGCAAAAGCATTCAGTCTCTACTTCAGTTCATTCTAATTTGGAAAGATATGAATGTATTGTGTTGAAAGCCAGATTTAATTAAAATAAAATCTGATACCCCAAATCAATTGTTTTACAACTCTTATGAGAAACTATCTGCAATTACTTCTCACTCATCACCTTCCACGTCAAGTGGAACAAATGCGGACTTTGGTCCAGGCTCTGGGGACTTGGTGAGAACACACAGGAAGTGATATCAGAGCTGTGGAAATGAGTGCAAGTGTTTTGTGATCCACAGGAACTGCAAATGGTGGGAACATAGGGAGGATCTGCATCTTAAATCTTCAGTCACACACAAAGTTAGCACACACTTTAATAACTAGACATTCTGACTTCAATACCTCATGACTTAGCATTCCCATTTTCAGTTTATGGAGTTCACTTTCAACATTAAATTTCTGTTATTAAAAAAAGATGAGGTCAATGAGAACATATTCTGTTCCCTGTGAACTTCAATATTGATAAAAAAAAAAAGAAAAGAAAAGAAAAAACTTACAATACCCTTTTCCTCAAACTGAAATCACACATATGACTAACAGCCTGCACAAAGTGTGTGGGCTACTTACTATGTGTGACAATAACCTCTGCCAGACCGGTTTCTATGTACCCACATTCATAAAAAGTTATTCACTGTTATCGTTAACTGCCAGCTTTCAGTACAAAGTCACCTTCAATTGAAATCCACAAACATTTATCTTGAGAAAAATAAAAAGCAATTCTACGCACAATAATGAGGCATATTAAATATTGTAACAACTAGATAAAGGGTGACGGTACTGAGCCATCAAGAGGGAAGACCGTAAAGGTTTTATAGAGGTTAAACAGAAAGGATCATAGACAGTGAGACTGTTACTCGTTATGTATTAATCTCCTTGCCAGAAGTGTCTGAGAAATTTATTTGATTGGAAAACTAAAGAACCACTATTAAAATATTTCTTCGTTATTCATTAATGAGCAGGTTATTTGCTAATTGTAAGGCCTAAAATTTAAATCTGTTTTATGAAAATAAGGAAAATATGCTCATGTACTGATCTAAGAGGACACATTAGTATACAATTTCAATCAGGATATAATTAAAATTTGGGGTTAAAAATAGAAAACATCAACAGAAATAGTACAAGTGAAGTTAATCCTAATAATTTTGTCTTTGAATAGGCTGCTGGGATGCATGGTATCACTAAATGACATTATCAGAAAATACATTTAATTAATATGAAATTTTCTTGACAAATTGGGTTCCATAACATTGAATGGAAGATAAATTTTATTACACAAGCTTTAATTTTTTCTAATTAAAGTATATTTTTTCACCTGAGAAAATTATACCAGCATACCTTAAAGATTAACTGATACACAGTAGTTCATACAGCACGCATTCTAAGTGAAAAGGCACAATCATGGTCTATAAACTACACTAACACTAATTACTAAAATATTGAGACTATTGTGTAATAATATAAAACACTAACCTTATAGGTAATGAATACTATACACTTTCACATAGAAGCAGATTCTAAGCTCAATCATCACTGAAACGTGATGACATTTTTACGTTCACATCAACACAACAGAGCCACTCTGTGTCCTAAGGGAGTGAGAGTCTACTAATTTTGCTATGACCAACTGGACAAACAGATACTTCCTGACTCGCCATCTGCAGAACTGGTTTTCAATCCCCAGAACCTGAAATATAATTCACCATTAACTACAGCATTGCCTCATTCTTGATGTGCTAGCGCCCAGAATTCTTGGGCGGTTTCCTGGTTCTGTGCCCATGCCCTAGACAGAGTTCCCACAACAAAACGCTCTAAGAACCAGGCTTCACGGCTCCTTAACACAGCACACAAGACAGCACGACACGCAAACACCCAAGCTCTTTATAAATACATTTATGTAAGAAAAACTGTAGTGTTCTAAATACTTCAGCATTTTCATTTGTTTCAACAGATTAAAAAAAAAATAACTTGAAGTAATCCTTAGAGGTTATAATTTAACTTCTCCCCACACTCCATTCAGTCTCCTTGAATAGTCACAATAGTCTCAACAGCATCATTTAGCAACACAACTGTCCTAAAATAATAGGGAATTTAATTATATTTTGCATTTCAAAGCACTTGCTACATGGAAAACAATTTTGTGCAACTTATATGAGTATTCTAAGATAAAAGAATAGCCAAAGGTTATATGTAAATTACTAATTATCTAAAGGAAGCAAAACAGATTTACTGCTCACTTTATGTTAGCACATCTGCCAGGCAAAACAGGATTCTGAAAGTAATAATATATTCTCCAGTTTTGTGAGATGAATGTTTCACACTGATGATGTAATGAAAATTCTCCTTCTGGGAATGGCAGATATCTCATATTAGGATCAAAAACTTTGGGCTTTATATGTTTTTAAAAGTCAAAGAGAGTTTCAACTGTGAACTGTGCTGCACTCCACTTAAGGAACTTAAACACATGTTAGCATTTTTACGGAAGAAGTTATTAAAAAAAAACTAGATATGCATGTTTATGGAAATTAATGCTACTTTATAATAATAACTTGGCATTTTCAAGAAAAAAACATTTGCACTAATAGAAACATTTGATAGAGAACAGTAATTAATCATGAAGATGGTCAAAGAAGGTTTCCAAATGATATGGTGACTGTTCGGGTTTTCAATTGCACATATTTTGCAAATCTTGACCACTATTAACTTAATTTTGAAATTCTGATCATTTGAGCTATTAGTAACTGAAGAGTCAGTGATGCAAAGTCATTAGAACCAAATAAGGCAAAATAGTAAATTCTGCTTCTAAAGTCCCAGAGTGGAAGTCCACGGCTTGAAAGGCACAAGTTAGTACCATTCTTCAACAACAAAATTAGATTTTAAAAACATTTATAAATAAGTAATATAATGACCTTATCACTATATCAGCTCTCAATATCAACTTATGAAGTATGCAAACACACATAAACACATATTACGTAAAAGAGTTATCAGTATATTAACTTAAACCTATAGGGCTTTCTCATGGCCTGCTGTGTCCTGAGTCACTTCCTGAAGTGCTGACTTCCGTGTACCACTGTTATAAATCTTAGTAAGTCCCATAAAGTTATGAAGAGCTACTTCAAAATAATATGAGTTGAGAACTGTCTCCAAATCACACAGAAAGTCAGGAATTCTTATGAAACTCTATAAAAAACACCTAAGCACAGAGTTTGCCATGAGATCCTGTCACTTAGTAATGTCAGAAGGTCTACATGGTCTAAGCAACACAAACACAAACTCAAGAGCCCAGCTGGGACAAGAATACCAATCATGCTAAAGTGAACAGGGAACAATCACCAGGTATTAACTCTACATAATAGACAACTATGAAAAGCGGAGAGCAGGAGAGCCTTGCCCCAGGGAAGTACACATCAATTGGTCTTCTGATACCAAATGGGAGCCCTGAAAACATACAAACAAGTATCATTATACAGACTGAGCAGAGGGTATTTATGTCTTGAGGAATACATATGTGTATATACACATATGCATGCAACAATAAAAAACGAGGCCATACATTTGAAAGAGAGAAATAAGGGGTATATGTGAAGATTTTGGAGGAAGAAAAGGGAAGGCGGAAATGATGTAATTGTATTATGATCTCATATATAAATATGAAATAACTAAAAAATATATTATACTTAAGAGCAATAAATAATAGAAACAATGATAACAAAGAGACAAATATATAAGCTCATCAACTCATGTAAATGTTATTTTAATATGGTAACTAACTTGAAATTACAAAAATTTCTTACATTTTAAAGATTTTTTTTCTGTTAAATGGGTAATACAGACTATGATGTCATTTATGAGAAAAATGTAGGAAAAATAATGTATGCTGACATGGCTTGTATATGCATGTAATAATGTTAGAAGAACACAGCAAGAAAAATAAAACTGATTGGTTAGTTACATGGAGAAAATCAAGGGGCTGGACAAGAATGTAATTTTGAATTCTGAAGCAAAAAGATATGTTACCTGTTATAATTTATATGAAAACAAGAAAGAGATACAAAATGTTAAATTTATGTTAGCTCATCTGCTAGCCAAATAATGATTCTCCAAGTAATAACAAACCGTTCATCATTGGAACGAAGCTCCTTTCTGAAGGCGAACTGCCTGTGTTTGCTTCTGATAAAAAGAAAAATTACTTCTAAACATTCTCTATTACTAGAATAAAACTTCATGATGCCAATTTGCCAAAGAAATGGGAAACTATGTCTATAAAAGGAGCTCTAAGGGAAGAGATCATTCTCATCCCTACCTATTCCGAATAAAAAGAAACTGTCCACCACTATCTTGGCTGTGGAATAAACTCAAGTTTGGATTGCCGTCCATGTGCAAAGGTGTTAAAACGGAATAATGTGTTTCATACTTAAAATAATTAATATGTAATAATAGTTTCATTCTCAAAACTAGAATCATGAGTGAAGCTAATACCATGTTCATTTGATATAATATAAAGAATGTGTTGCATAAATATTATTAAAAGACAATTCATGGCATTAAATGACATGGAATTAAATCAAATTATAATTACAGGAGCCTCAAAGAATCTGAAAAGAGATGAACAGCACACTCAGCATTACTGAAGGTATTTTCTAGATGAAGGCATCATTTATCTTAGGGCTGTGATGCCTGGAGATGAGGGATGTGCTCCACAGGAGACACAAAGTCAACCACAGAAGGTTTTCTTTTTAATCACTGGTTTTTAAACCACTGCTAGAGACTGAGTTTGTGCACAATGTCAGAATAATTCAGTGTATTAACTATCTCTATGTTACAAAAAATGCAATTGAGTTACTGTGAAAGCAACACTATAGAATTTGATAATAGCAGAAAGCAAATTTATTCTAAATTAAGTATGAAATATGGAATTAAGATAGTTTTATCCTGCCATGCAGTTACTTAGTCCTGCACAATGCATAATCAGCCTACATAAAATTATCATACTAGAAGCATTTTCCCTCAAGTCAGAACCAGATGGATAGACTCCGAATATTCACAAGTGGAAACATTTAGCTTAGGAAACAAAGCACCCATAAAGTCTGTGCTGGGTTAAGCATGCACACTTACGGCCAAGTGTTATACCAGCAACAAAGAATTCTACAAGTGTAATGAATGGTACCATGCAGGAGGATGCTCAACACAGGCGGAACTATTTGTCTCAATTACACATGCAGAAGTATTTGTCTCAATTGTAACTTTAGGACTGTGGTCAAATTCTTTTATTAAGCATCAATTTACAAAAAAATGGATGAAGTTAATACAGAACACTTGAAGCATTATCACTTTAACTGTCAACTTTTATTGTATCGACTCCAATGTCAAAATTCAAACTCTTTTCATATCATATAATAATTCATGCAACATATTACAATATAAGAACACTACATAGGCTTAAAAATGAACACAATTTAGAAATATATGTATATAAACATTCATGTATTCAACAATTAATGAGTAAGGAGGCCATAAATTTGAGAGAACAAGGAAGAATTATAAGGGATTGCTTGGAGGGAGAAATGTAATTATATTATAATCTCAAAATTTTAAAAAAAACGTAAAAATAAAAATAAATAAATAGTAAACACACACAACAGGTACAAGTCTGCTTTTCTATACTACCTAGAAGAACCATCCACAGATGACACCTCCCACAGTGAGCTGGGCTCTTCCCCTAAATCATTAATTACAAAAATGTACCACAGGCTTGTCCACAAGACAATGTGCTTGGGGCACTTTTTCAACTGATGTTTCCTCTCCAAAATGACTGCCTGTGTCAAGTTGATATAAAACTAGGTGGCATAAGGTGTTTGTCTTGCAATCCTGGTGACCTGAGCTCCATCTCTGAAACCCAAGGAACGGTGGGAGGAGAGAAAAATCTCCACGAAGTTGTTCTATGACATACAAACATGTCAGCGCGCTCTCTCTCTCTCTCTCTCTCTCTCTCTCTCTCTCTCTCTCTCTCTCTCTCTCAATAACGAAATATTTAAAAACTCTGAAGAAAACCACTGTTGGAAAGAGGTACAAAAAAAGAAAAGAGTCCAAGATGTGCAGGAGCTTCTATCATGACAGTAATATGTAATTCAATGCCTAATATTCTTTGTATTACACATAGACAACAAGAAATACAACTCATACTCACCGAAGTTGGATACATTTCAAAGGGATGCACCAGATAAACACTTGGCATTGATTAACTCTATAGCATAATCCTTTAAAAGTTGGCCCCAACAATACTTGACACTTTTTAACAAATTTTAATCTCTCTCAACTAGGATGTTTTACAACAGATAGAACTATAACCACTGCTGATAGGATGACATTTCTGATGTGTGCGTCACTACACCCATGAATGTAAATAATGTTATCATCATCGGTGACATTATGTGAAATAAAATATTTTCAACTATTGAAAAGCCATTTATGTTCTCAGTGTCTGTGATACTGGTGTTATATTTAGGAAGTGGTCTCCTGCGCCTATCTATTGCTGAAACTGAGAAGCTTCTGTAAGGCAAAGGACACAGTAAATAAGACAAAACGACAGTCTACAGAATGGGAAAAGATTTTCACCAACCCCACATCTGACAGAGGGCTGATCTCCAAAATATATAAAGAACTCAAGAAACTGAACATCAAAATAACAAACAATCCAATTAAAAAATGGGCTACATAGCTAAACAGAGAATTCTCAAAGAAAGAATTTTAAATGGACGAAAGACATTTAAGGAATTGCTCAACATCCTTAATTATCAGGGAAATGCAAATCAAAATGACTCTGAGATACCATCTTACACCTGTCAAAATGGCTAAGATCAAAAGCACTGCAGACAGCTTATGTTGGAGAGGATGTGGAGCAAAGGGAACACTCCTCCACTGTTGGTGGGAATGTAAACTTGTACAACCACTGTGGAAATCAGTATGGCGGTTTCTCAGAAAATTAGGAATGGAACTACCTCAAGACCCAGCCATCCCACTCTTGGGCATCTACCCAAGGAATGCTGATTTATACCATAAAGATACATGCTCAGCTATGTTCATAGCAGCACTATTTGTAATAGCCAGAACCTGGAAACAACCTAGATGCCCCTCAATTGAAGAGTGGATTAAGAAAATGTGGTACATATACACAATGAAGTACTACTCAGCAGAGAAAAACAATGACATCATGAAACTTGCAAGCGAAAGGATGGAACTAAAAAATATCATCCTGAGTGAGGTAGCACAGACTCAGAAGGACAAACATGGTATGTACCCACTCATAAGTGGATTCTAGATATAAAGCAAAGGGTAATCAGGCAACAACCCACAACTCCAGAGAAGCTAACTAACAAGGAGGTCCCAAAGAGGGATGCATGGACCACCCTGGAAAGGGGAAATAGATAAGATCTCCATGAGTGAACTGGGGATGAGAGGTGGGCAATGGAGGGTAGGGGGTAGGGGAGGAGACATAAGGAAATGGGATGGTTGAACTGAAACAGGACAGGAAGGGGAATGCAATGAAAGAGATACCATGATAGAGGGAGACATCATGGGACAGAGAGAAACCCGGTGCAAGGGAAGTTGCCAGGAATCCCCAAGGATGACCCAAGCCTGGGCTACTAGCAATAGTGGAGAGGGTGCCTGAACTGAACTGGCTTGCCCTGGAGATCAGACCAGTGAATACCCTAACCGTCATCACAGAACTTTTCTCCAATGACTGATGGAAGCAGAAGCAGAGATCCACAGCCAATCACTAGACAGAGCTCCAGGAGTCCAGTCAAAGAGAGAGAAGAGGGATTCTATGAGCAAGTGCATCAGGATCATGATGGGGAAACCTACAGGGATGACCAAACCAAACTAGAGGGAACTCATGAAAGTTGGATCAATTGCTATGGAGCCTACATGGACTGGACAAGGCCCTTTGCATGGAAAGAATGTTGTGTAGTTTGATCTGCTTAGGAGGCCCCTGGCGGTAGGATCAGGATCCATCCCTGGTGCATGAGTGGGCTTTGTGGAGCCCACTACCTATGATGAGACACTTTGTGTAGCCTTAAGGCAGGGGAAAGAGCTTGGACTTGCCTCTACTGAATGTGCCTCCACATGGGAGGCCTTGCCCTCTTGTGGGAGGGAGTGGAGGATGGATTGGGAGGGGGAGGCTGGGGGGATATGAGGAGGGAAGAGGAGGATCTTTGACTGGTGTGCAAAATGAATGAAAAAATTTTCTTAAGAAAAAGAAAATGATTTATGAAAACATAGATTATTAAGTTTAAAAATTTTTATAAGTACAATAAGTAATTTAATTTGTTTCTATTTTCTTTGTATAAATATGAATTTTACATGGTTAAGTCAGTCTTTAAATAATCCTATGAAAGGTATTTCAATAAATATAGAATAAACATTCCCTGTGGTGAGGGAGTACTGTGCTGGACCTAAGCAAGCCTTGCTCCTCCTTCCTATGTGTTACATCAAATAAGAATTGATCATATCTTCATATTACAGAATCTGCAGTATATTCCCACCACAACAAACAGGTGCTTAGGAACATTATAAATGGTCAACTACAAATCAAACCTGCTTTCATGAAGTCATATAGTTCATTGAGCTTGGATTTTGGAATCTGACAGACTTGACTTTGAATTATAGCTTCTCCAGATAATATGGCAAGCACTCCCCTCTAGAGTCCATAAGTAGGAAAAAGCAAATGCTTATCTCTTAGGACAAAGATAAGTCAAAGTCTAAACTTTTAGGTTCTTCTTTCTTGTCTCTAATTTAAGTATTTGTTTGAGACTGGTAGTGCCCACTTCCATGAACATAATGCCATTCCCATAAGCACAAGTTATCAGAAAGAGCATGCTATATATGTTCCAGATAAAGAAAGTTTTAAGATGCATAACTTTCTGAGGATAAGATTTAGTCTGACCGATTCGCTTGTTTTCTGAATAGACTTGGAACAATACTTCAGGAAGTCACTGGAAGAAAGAACAGCATGTTTCATATTAACACATCTGTACTTCATTCTGTTTTCAGCTACAAACATCTCAAATTAAGGAGGCAGAACGTACTTCAAGAACCTTTTGAAATAATATGAAATTGTTTTCATATGCAAGGTCTCTCTATTAATATCTTTGAATGAGTTTATTTTAAAGAACTAGGCAGTTATATATATATGTATATATATATATATTTAGAATATATTATTTAATTAAATAATATATTAAATAATATAGTATTTAAAATCAAATTACTAGATTAAAGAATGTTTCTTTATATCGAAAAGATGATATACATAGTTCACATGTTGTAATTGCTGCCCAAGCATACCTCTCCCTTGTTTTAAAAGCAAATCATGACCTGATGCTAGAGTATTGTATTTTTTTCTGTCACTCTAAGCCCAGACTTTAGAGGGAGAGTCTCTTTTCTGCTCCACAGTGAACATCTGCATCAAAGCTGGAGATTATAAATCAAGCAAACAAAGCCTGGGAACCACAACAGCAGTCAAACTGCCAAGACATCCACAATAAAATGACATAGAGCCCATTCAAGAGGGGGAAATCCATGTCTGATACTGTAAAGTTAGGTGAGAACTTGACCTGGAGATGCCTGAGATGATAGAAGAGAATCTACTGTCATTTTCCTAAATTAACATAGCTGCCAACTGTATTCTCGATATTTTCCTTGTATTCACAGGAAATTGGAATATTAAGTCCCCATCAAAGTTCTTTTTGCAGAAGACAGGGGCTACTACAGAGATTCACAATGGTCAAAATTTAAAGAAGTCTAATGACAAGGTGCTCAGCACAAATCCAGCCATAAAGCCAGAAAACATCAAGAGTAGGGTATGTATGGGGCAGGGGGCTTTTAAGAGCCAGAGGATAGGGATGGCCGCCACAAAGTAGTTTCTTCTAGACATGACAGTGTGTCACACCTACAAACTCTCAACAATAGGGCGGCTTACAAACCACTCCAGGAGACAGGACAATGTATATGGGTGAAAATCCCTCAAAGCTGCATCCCTCAATGAAGGGCTCTACAGAGTCAATGGCTGCTGAAGGAGGAAGAGCTTTCTACATGGAAAGGCACTTGATAGGTTTCCCAATCCTAAGGGATCAGTCCTACACACATGTACATACAGGCAACATTAACTGAATTCAGTAGGGTGTGTGTGTGCATGCATGCAACACAAGAAGAGCTGGAAAGATGGGAAGGGTAGAAATGATGTAAATATAGTGTACTCATTTATGAAATTGTTGATTAATTAACATTTTTAAATTTTAGATAAAGAATAAAATTTGGGAGAATAAAGACTTAAGCATGTATATCCAAATACATTTGTGTACAGATATTTGTCTGAATACATAAAAAGTAAGGTTTTATGGCTAATCATATAATGTTTCATCAGAGAAAGTCACTATCACTGGCAATTTCTTCTTCTTCTTCTTTTTTTTTTTTTTTTTTTTTTTTTTGAGACAGGGTTTCTCTGTGTAGCTTTGTGCCTCTCTGGAACTCACTTGGTAGCCAGGCTGGCCTCGAACTCACAGAGATCCGCCTGGCTCTGCTTCCCGAGTGCTGGGATTAAAGGCGTGCGCCACCACCGCCCGGCCAACTGGCAATTTCTTAATCTACCTAAATAATTGGGACCAAACAATGATGATGCCCAACATTTTTAAAAACTATATTTCAGGAAATAATTTTCATATTTTATATTTTATTTAGAATCACTGAAAATGTTTGCATATTAATTCTATATACATTTATCCAATACTTCACATTCCTAATTCACTTCCATTACTAACTCATTTCCAAAAATTTTTCATTTCCAAAAATTTTCTCATTTCCAAAAATTTTCCAAATAATCCAGGAGTTTCCTAAGTATTGTGTGTTTATATGTAATGTGTTGGATGTTGCTTAAAGATGGAGTATTGTCTCAAAACTTTAGCCTATGACCTTTCTGTTGTCATTAGTATTTATCTATCAGTCTGCAATACAGAAAGAAAAACACTTAAACTCAAAGCTCTTACACATAAGTTTTAGTTGATCATTTTCAATTAAAACACAAGGCTAATGACAATAAATCCAAGTCTAGATTTTATACTGCACGACTCCAAAATGTATGGTTAAGTTCATAGGACATCTCTTTATACCAGGCTTTTTATCTTACTTATTTTTAAGTGCGAGAGGATCCCAATATTCTAGAAAGGTCTTGTTAAATACTGTGGTTAAATTCTATATTAATATTTTTGAAAATCTGAAGAAATTGAAATTTAACTGAGTTTATAAAGGAAATAAACTCATCGTTTAAAGACTCGTGGATAACATGAATGAGGCCCCCCTTACTAAGGAATGTGGGTTTCCCTGTTAGACCCTCACTAAGACACACTCCAACTAAATCATTCCAAACATAGAAAAACAAAGTTTCCTAGTAGAAAATACTTCATTTCTTTTAACTATTAAATAGTCATAGTATTTTTGTTAGACAAATAAATGATTATAATAAAAGTTAGAACATCTTGATTTGTCTATGTCTTAAGATAAGTATGAAACTTTCAAACTCAGAGTTGAATGGCTCAGTGGTTAGCACTTATTATTCTTCTTGGCCTAGGTTTAATCCCCAGGACCCACATGGCAGCTCATAACTATCTGGAACTTCAGTTCCAGAATATCAGATACCTTCTGGACTGTGGACACCAGGCATTCATGTGGTGCACAGACATGCATGCAGACGAAACACTCACACATTTTAAAAACACCTGAAACTCCAATATTAAAATGAAGACACTCAAAACAGCAACTTGTCAAGTCATTTTTTAGCACACATCTGGTGTAAAAAAATATTTTTTGTAATGTAATGACCAATTAAACTAGAATGTATACTTGAAGATAAATGTTTTCAATACCTGGGTAAAAAGAATAAGCAGTGATAACACATTCACCTTCCAGTGTGTTAATTTCCACTAAACAATATCCACCTATTGTTTCCATTCATTAGCATAGTCTAAAAGAAAGTTTTCATATTATGTGGAAGGTAAGTTACCATAGAAACCAAGTTGAAGAGGTAATATCAAAATTGAAGTCTTTATAGATTTTTAAGAGCCCTTAAATTTTTAGGTGTCTTATTCAATAGGAGTAATAATCATGTGTCTGATATTAAAATTATATTATAAAAATTATAGTCATGATTAAGAGAAACCAGGTGTCAAAGAATAAGAAATAATATGCTTATGGTAAAACACAATACATGACTTATCAAGTTATTCTCTGTAGCTGAAGTTTTCTCCAGTCCCGGCTGGGCCTTGCAGCGCTCAGACCCAAATAAACACACAGAGGCTGATATTAATTAAAACTGTATGGCCTAATAGCTCAGGCTTCTTCCTAGCTAGATCGTATGTCTTAAATTAACCCATTTCTATAAATCTATACCTTGCCACATGGCTTGTGGCTTACCAGCATCTTTACATCTTGCTTCTCATGGCAGCGGAGGCTGGCAGCATCTCATGACTCAGCCTTCACTTCCCAGAATTCTCCTTGTCTGTTTATCCCACCTAAACTTCCTGACTGGCTACTGGCAAATCAGCATTTTATTTATCAACCAATCAGAGCAACACATTCACAGCATACAGAACATCCCACAGCAATTCTCATTTTAAACAGTCCTTATATTTGGAAAAGTACAACTTTATAAAACAATCACAAAAATTCTAAGAAATAATATCATTGCAGATAAACCAACATTCTGTCCATCACAGCTGACCCCGAATGTAACAATAATTAGTAGCTCTGTGTTTCTGAGAGAGAGAATCATACCCATGTAAACAATATGAATGAGGGCCTCACACTGAGGGCACATAAGAGTTTTGGCCAGCGCTGAGTTAGAAGTGAAGGACAGGAGACCTGCCTCTGCTCACCTACTGTCTGAAATACAATTATCACTGTGAGCACATGATGACTTGAAAGGTTTCGGAGTCAAAAAACAAAGACAGCGAGTCACCTTTCCTTTATTACCTAATCACGAAAACAAACATAAATATAAATAATTCTTCAATAAAATAAAAATCATTGTCTAAATTGGTCTCCAATAGTCAACCAAGATAATATCATGTTTCCTGTGGACATTGACATATGACATTTTCCCACAACATTTAATGTCTTTCATTTAAAGGTATTTAGTAAAACTGAACTGAAGAAAAACCCACAACATATATGAACCCCCATGCAATACGGCTTAACAGGTCCTCACCCCAGTAGATCTGTCTGTCTGGGCTGAGGTAAGACAATCACATTTATGACAGAAAAGACTACTTCCCTGTCCTTTAAACACAAAGGCTTCACACTGAGAGGAAACCACAGCCATAACAAGATGCTTTCATGCACTGTAGTACCTAATAATCATATTGTAGTACCTCAGCTCCTCACTGGTTTTCTCTAATACTTTCCATGTCCACAGATTATTTTGGAAGGTTTTAACATAAAATCAAAATGTGAGTTTGTTTTAAAACTTCTAAAATGAAACAACAAAACAGCATTACTACTCTGAGGTTGACAGAATATTAAACAAAATCCATTTGTCATTTAAAGAGGGAACATAGATATATAAATAATAGTTTTTTTCAGAGAGTAAATATGTTTTATTTTCACATAGTAAATAATTGTACTGATTCTAAGCTTACTTAATATAAGTGAAGAATCCTATATATAAATTCACACTGAGCGTAGTTAAATGTCACAGAGCTCTTTATAGTGATAAGGAAATTCAACAGCAGGTACTAATGGTCAGATGCGGCAAACGGTAGAGGACTGTGCATCTCTGCACAGCACTGCAGTTGCAGAGCTGAGCTTCGTACACTCAGAGAGCAGATAGAATGCAGCACAGAAGCCACTCCGGGGTCATTTGTTCCTAATGGTTAGGGAAATAGATAGTCACCAGCTCTATTCCATTGCCAGTGGCCTTCCCATGTCTGCCTACCGTCACAATTTATGGCTCTACTTCTTGTACTACACCATCTGCCAGGAACAGAGACCATTAGAATCCACATAGAATTTCATGTATGTGTGTATTTATTAAGCTCCTTACCAAGATTACTCTGTTATCATGGAACTCTATCATGTCAAAACTCATTGATGCTGTACTGGCCATATATTGAATCACAGATGAACACAGGACTAAGATAAACAGAAACTCAGAGAAGGGAACTTCGATTTCCAAGTACCTTAAAGCAGGCACTGGGTTTTTGAAAATATAGGTAACTTATAAATTTGAGTCATATTCACTCATTCTATAGCTTCAAGTACACTAGGTTGTTTCAATTAGCTTGAAATATTTTCTTATATGTGGAATTCCACAGGCACATAAAAATGCTGGGAAATGTGCAGCAAATAATTTACCAGTGATGCTAATTTTAGAATAATAACATTAGTAGGACATAATTTCCAATCAGTAAATGGAAACTAAGAGTTTTTATTATATAAGCTATAGAACAATAAATCTAGCTATTTTGTTCATCAATTGATCATGTTTCTTGCTTCTTTCCACCAACCAATATATCAAAAGACAGGAAACTATATTTTCTAGTGTGCTGACATCATAAGAGACAACTTTGTGAAAGCATAACCCTTCTTTAACCAACATTAGAATTATAAGGAACATCATGACTAATTCTGACACAGAAGTGCTTCAAACTGACCTGTTTCTTTTAGACATAACTGGGTAATCAAATGATCAAGAAATGGCAGAAATGGAATCACTCTCCCCCACAGAAACACTGCTATAGTAGTAGATATCTTCCCTAAAGCAAAAGGATAGATAAATATACTTGGAACTGTCTTAACTTCAACAGATAAACTGCTGTAAAGCAGCATTCCTACACCATAACTAAATGTCAAAGTAAAGGTTTACTGATTACTTAACAAAATTAAAATCAGTATTCATTATGAATTCTAATACTATCAAAAAATCTAACATAATATATATGTATGTATGTATGTATGTATGTATGTATATACACACACATACAGATACTGTCTTGAAATGATTGTGGTTGTCAACTCTGAAATTTTTTTTCTTTGGTTTTTGTTTTATTTTGTATTTTTGAGACGGGATTTTTCTGTGTAACAGCCCTGACTGTATGGTAACTTGCTCTGTAAAACAGGCTGGCCTCGAATTCACAAGAGATCTGCCTGCCTCTGCCTCCCAAGTGCTGGAATTAAAGGTGTGAGCCATCACCACTACCCAGCTCAACTCTGAAATTTTAAAAATAGAAAACTTCTCAATGTTAATGTATAAAATTTATTTGATAACTCTGCACTTGAAAGAGCATATGTATGAGTTAGCAGAGATCCACGATTGCTTAAACCCTCACAGAGATTAGATAATGTGACTGCTACCTCTCTCCGTCGAGAAGCCCAGCAAGTCTGTTTGATCTTCCAAACCACAGCAGCCACCAGCAGTAAGGATAAAAAACAACTAGAAAATAAAGCACAGATAATTGTGTTCAAAATACACTTGAAATATGCAGTAAAGGAAAATAACAAGGTAAATTAAAATATAGAGAAGAACTTGTCATGATAAATATTTTGAAAGGATTTCTTCATAATCAACTCACTTGTTTCTCTGTGAACTGTTTTTTTTCCTGGTTTGTATACCAATAAAATCACTCAGGATAATAATGATTAATATCTATATTGGGTACAACATGTTAGAGGACACATTCCACAAACTGTTTCAACTGAACTTTGCCTGTCATGTAACTAACCATTTTTTTATCCTTTCAACAGACTCATTTCTCATTTGATAATGGGACCTATTCGTTCTCTGAATTTTCCTAAGTAATTTTGTTTCCTTTCATCCTTTGTGACCCACTGTGAGTGATATCTGAACACTGGTGATGGAAGAGGAAAGCCAACTCTTGAGAGTTATCCCTGCTGTCACATGTGACTGAGGCAAGTAGGCACCCCCTCCCACAAAATAAAACTGAGTAAGTGGATATGATTTAAAACTAATATATCATTCTGAAGAAAAAACTGATATGTCAGTTTGGAGAATGCACTTCTCTTTTTCTCAAAAATAGATTTCGGGTCTCGGTGGGAAGACATTTTTCATAATTAGTGTACACCCTGTGCTTAACCACAATCCTGGCAGAGACAGCGGCGTTTGGGAGAGACAAACAGAGGATTAATTTGCAATTCTTTATCTTTAGTACTGCCAAAATTATAGCATCTTATCATTAAAAAGGATTTAGGAGATTATTTAGTTCAAAATCCTGTCTAGAAAAGAAATCCCTGGTAAACTCTGAGAGTGACGAAATATGCAATTTACCTAATTAAACAATCGTCTGGGAAACAAGTCAATGCATTCCACTTTTAGTTAACTCATACTATGAAAACAGACTTATTTTGGCCACTTAATACCAATTCTATTCTAGGTAAACCTGAATCCGTGTGCTACATTCTGAAATTTCGTATTTATCTGAACAGGCCTCCCTGGCACCCTCTGGCTAAGCAGTTCCCAACCAGGCATGCTTTACCCTCAAGGAGACATTTTGAAGTGTCTAGAGGCATTTTTATTGTCACCATGTGATTGACAATGTGGGATGTTGCTTAACCCTCTAAAATATACAACATACATATGCACACATGTGCACGCACACAAACACACACACACACACACACACACACACACGTGCACACGTGCACACACACACACACCAGATTTTATATACACATTATTATATGCATAGACTGCAAAAGTTGTCTGAGTTAAGAAGCTCTGTCTCAATCTCAATTACTTCCATAGCAACTACATTTCTCATGCTACTCTCAGGTTAGTAGTGTAAATGTTAACAGTGTTGAAAATTGGTACTTTAGCATCTGAGGGTCCGTTTTAATTTCAATTTTTAGCACAAAAGCTACAAGCTTGCTATTCCAAACGGAACTCATTAATAACACTCACAATACAAATGACTACCATCAGTGACTAATATGGTCTGAGAACGGGGAGTGGTTTACCTATCCAGCTAAGCACTCTGAAGTCCCCTGTACAGGGCCCTGCGCTTATTTAAAGATGAGGTATGAGACATGAAGAGGACTACTGAGTTTCCTATGCTTCACAAGTACTAACTTAAAACATTGTCCCCTCTGAAATTTGCATTCCAGTTAAATATAAAACCAGGCAATCTTATCATTTTTCATACTGAATCTGACCCTAATTTTGTTATTTGTTTCCTTAAGAACTACAGTAGCCGGCTGTGCGCACCGTTAATCCAGCACTCGAGCAGAGCAGCGATCTCTGTGATTCGAGCAGCTGGCTACCAATGAGTCCAGAAAGCACAAGCACACAGAGAAACCCTGTCTCGAAAAAAAAAAAAAAAAATACAGTAGATGATAGCCTATATACAAAAGTCAATTTATACTAAACCTAATACCACAGTGTACTTCATTTGTTGTTCTGCAAAGTACCCGTATTTACGAAACAACAGGCGCACAATTGGAATTCCTAGAAATGAAGATGTTGGAGTTCTCCTAGAAGATTTAAAATTCCTTCTCACTTCGATTCCTTGACTCAAGTAAAGAGAATCACGTTTATGATAATTAGGGACAATGTAAAGTATGAAGCCTTTGTAACCACTTTCTTTGGAGGAAGAATACAGAATTAGAGGCTTAATACCCAACAGTCCTCATAGAATTCTTGACAGGCAGTAGTCAGAGGGACGGTGTTACATCAGCCTTTGATGACCCATCCTGGAGTCACAGAAATAACAGAGTTTACAGTTCCTGCATTCCCAGAGAAGCATCTCGAGGCAGGGCTCTGCATGCTGCTTCCGTCCACTGCATTTTGCATGAAGAGAAGTAAACTTTGATTGCATTAATTCACTGAAATACATTGGTCTCTCTCTTTAAATTAGCTCTTCCTGATGGTTAAACCTAGGTTTTTAATGGGTGGCATCAAATGCTGTCTCCTTTCATCTATTTTCATTACTATTTTTGCACAAGAGGAAAATCAGTTTTGGCTACTTTCTTTGAGATTTCTTTCTCCATAAAATGGCTTCTGTAAGTGTCTGGGATGGACACTGAGGAGACCAGATATGTGGACTTTCAAGAAAAGAGCAAAGAAAGAAGGAGAGGAACAGGGGCCAGAGTGGGAAGGGGAGACAGAGGAGGGGTAAGTGGAGGGGAAGGAAGAAGAGGAGGGTAGACAACATAGGGAAGAGAAGAGAGAAAACTATGTGGTCTGATGAGAGTACTGGAGGTTTCAGGGGTTCCACAAATCTATGTAATGAATGTAGCAACAAAAATACTAATAAAAGAAGCACGCAAACTAGAAATGAGGTGAAAAACTTAGACACTTAGGAAGAGATACTGCAATAATTTGATCATAGACTTTATAAAGCAATCATTTATTACAGAATTCCTAATACAAAAACATGGAGCATCCAGCAATATCATGTAGATCAGTGGTTCTCAACCTTCCTAATGCTTCAACCTTTTAATATAGTTCCTTGGGTTGTGGTGATCTCCAACCATTAAATTATTTTCATTGCTAGTTCATTAACTTCTAGTTCATTGTGCTACATCTATGAATCATAATGTAAATATCTTACATGCAGGATATCTGATATGCAAACCCTGTGGGGGTCCTGACCCATTGGTTGAGAACCACTGACCTAGAGCAGAGCACAGGTCACAGTATGACATGAGCCTGTACTGCAACCAGCAGCCAGAGCCAAAACAAACGAACAAACAAAAAAACCTCTGATGCAACAAAAGACAAATAATCTTCCCAACATTTTATAGATTACAGCTTAAGTGAACATAGCAATAAATATTAAATATTTAAATTTAGTTTGCATATATTATTCTTGTATTTTACTGTAAAACCTTGGAAACTAGTACAGTGTTAAGATACAAGACTTTATTGTATTTTTAAACTAACTTCTCTTAATAACTGATTAAAACACAGAAGATTAAATAAAGTCATGTGAATTATAGGGAGAAACATCACATTGATTGTAAAAATTACACAGCACACTAGCTTATAAGGCAGGGTGATCGCAAGCAGAGAAAATCTGATCTGAAATGTGAATGCTACAAACCCCCAGCTTGTAAAGTGCTGACCTGCTCCAACAAGTGGTAGATTTTACAGCTGACCTCACATAGTGTAGAGATAACAGGGTCGCTAAAAACATTGCATAAAATTACCTACAGCCATGTATATAAGGTATATACAAAACATACAATTGTTTTGTTTAGATGTGGATTCCATAACCAAGCTATCTCTTTACATATGAAAACATTTCAAAATGGTGGGGGGGGGGTCTCAAGTATTTTCAATAGGAGTAATTACCTTATACACTTAGGATACTCTACCAGTAAGATAATTTCAAATACAAGTAATAGAAAACCTAACTGAAATTGGTACAAAAACATGGGTCTTAAACATACTCCCCATTATGAACTTACCTCTATTGCCCATAAGATTGGTCCCATCAAGTCCCCCCTCACTGAGGCAGAGAGGAGCTCATGGGGCAGTGTCTTTCACCAAGGTTATAAAGGCAGCTCACAGCTGCCTGGGGAAAGGGTCTCAAGAAACCTGGCACCTACCCAAGCTCAGGCAAGTGGTTAATGGCCATGGGGAGAGTTTTCTTCCGTAGTCTCCATGCTCCTGGAAGCAAGCCCAAATAAACTCATTGATTCAGCAGTGCAAAACTGGAGGCAATCATGACTGGGTCTGTCACTGCCACCCTATCGGGGTTGAGGGGACTTTTAATGTCAAAGCCCTACAGAAGGGACTTAAGTTTATCTATTTCATAAAGCAGGGCCCCCAACAGGATAAGAATAGTGTCTGTCCCAGTCTGTTTTCTGTTGCTTTTCTTCCTCAAAGGCAATCTAGGGAAGAAAGAGTTAAATGGCTTACAGGTTACAGGCCCACACCCAAGGAAGCCAAAGCAGGAATCCTGAGGTAGAAAAGCACAGCCTGCAGCCTGCTTGTCTCCCTTCATATACAACCCAGGCCTACCTGCCTGGGGATGAACCACTCAGGGTGAGCTGGGCCCTCCTGCATCAATTAGCAATTAAGACAATGCTTCAAAGAGGTGGTCACTAGCCAATCTGAAGAAGGTAATTCCTCAGTTGAGATTCCCTCTTCCCAGCTATGTCTAGGTTTGCATAAAGTTCACAGAAACTAGTTAATACAGAGCTATCATAAGAAAAGAAAACAGAGAAGTCACATACCCTCCTTGCCTCACATAACATGGAAGAAAAGCCAAGAAGTTAAGAACAAGAAGCCATTTGCCCTCTCACTCAAGGTCCTCATTAGAAACCCGAGTGCTGGCACCATCATCTGTTGAGCTTTCAAATCTATGAGTCAATTCATCTCCATCCTTCAAGACACCTAGGCTGTTGTGATTCAAGGTAGATGGAGTCCAAAAAATGTTCTGATCTAGGATATACATAGACAGACAGACGATAGGAATGTCTGGAATATACATTTTGCCATAAATCAACTTGTTTCTCAGACTTTTTTTGAGCTTTTAAGAACAAATTCCAATGCCACAGCACCTTCTCTCACACTTTGGTAGGTGTAACCACTCCTAATCGAGCATCAAAGATGTACTAGATAGCTTTAGTCTACCATGAAGCTGATGAGGGATCAATCTCATTCAAATCAAATGGTTGATATACAGCCACATTGACAGAGTTAAATGAAGACTGGGCAAGAATCCATAAAATACAGTAAATGTATCACTATTTTAAAATTCATGAAGAAATGCAGCTAGAGATTGCACACCTACAAAGCATTTGGAAAAGTGAGTACTCTGAAGCCTCGACTGGCTGGGGACAAGGAAGGCTAACAGTGAAGGACAGTATTCCTTGATGTACCATGATTACAATTAATCTGGGCACTATCTAATAATTTATATTTGTGACACAGATCAATGTACATGGTGTTTCTTCTATACTGGGTCGGTTTAGAATTACATCATTTGAAGCCAGGCAATTGGATAAAAGCTTTTGTTAAAGAATTCCTATGGAATTTTTAAACAAGTGCATGCTCTTCTGTAAACCAATGTTCTGTAACATAGGAAGAGAAATAAAAGGCATACAGCTATCAAAATATCAGACAATATGCCCATGTAACAAACACCCATTCTCACCTGTTCAAACCATTCTGATTTAATATCAAAGCTTACTTTCCCATTTCTGAACTTTATACAAATGGAATACTTTTTTATTTTTTGCTTATTTCAGTTTCTTTCATACAACATTCTGCTGTCCATATTGCTCCTTTAACATTACTTTGTTCTTTTTCATGTTTCTACATTATTATATAGCCTGGTCTTATTTTTCCAGTCCACTCTTTTTGAGCATTTGCGATATTTCCAGTTGAGGCTATGTAAGAGATACTTCCTCAAATATGTGTCTTTTGTTTGAGGTAATTCAGACAGCATACTTGACTACAGCATCAGAATGCAATGATTCAGGTTCCCACGGTGCTGTGACACCTTTTCCAGTACCTGGAGGATTTCTGGCTTCATGTCCTTGACAGCACAGAGCATCATTTGCCTTTTCTACTCACTCCCAATACTGTGGTTTTAATTCAAAGTCCTTCAGCACATTTCTATTATCTATTGGATATAACCATTCAGGAAACACACATTCAGTCTCAAGCTATTTATTATAGGGGGAGGGGTCTGTTTTCAGACTTAAATTGACTCATGAGTCACGTATCACATCCAAAGACCTTCCCTTCACATGAGAGACAACCATGACATGTCATGATGTGATGTGAAGTTTCACGATAAGAGTCTTCTGATAAGTTTCACGATAAGAGTCTTCTGATAAACACTGGCATAACTTCTGCAGCACTTCTGTGCGCCATTTTAAGAAAAGTTTCCTACTTTAAGATTATAAAGGATTCCTGGACGGCAGAGTCTTTATTGATTTTACTGCCTCTTAAAAGGTATTTGTATGTGCAGATGAGACAGTGGTCAGTTGTCATTTTTTCTCACCCATAGGAAACAGACCTGGCACCTGATGATAAAGTAGTCAACACTGACAGTCCTGCACATGGCAATAAAAGTTAACAATGGTCACTTCAATCAGAGCCACCCTGTAAGTTCCTGTTAGTTCCCTCGAAGTCATCTTTCTTCTGATATACTGACTTCACAGGATTTGTGTATGCCCTGTAGATAATGTTAATATTCTTTGTTTCAGCTACTCATGGGCTGTGTGGACAGTGCCCCTGAATGTTTCACAGAGGGCAAGAGGACTATCCCTGGTCAGTCTGACCCAGAGCTGAGTTCCCAAACACTCTGCTCTTCTAACTATAATCAGACTTGCCTAAGTGAAACTCAAGAGTTGATCCTAGTTCTGAAACAACTGGACAGGATGGTTCTTCTCTGTGTTATCTCCCAGCTCTTTATGGTTCCCTAGGCTCTACTTTTCTATATCTGACCAGCACTATTCATGTTCGTAATTGAACATGCTCTTTTGAACTCTGCTCTTCCAGCAATCTAGTCTCAACCACTTGTCGCTCACTAACAGTGTTCTTGCTATGTGATTACCAGGATGAAGGAACTATGGGGAAGATTAAAAACTGGGAGGAGCCTGGAAAGACAGCTCAGTGATGAAGAGCATCTGTGGCTTTTGCAGATGATGGGTGTTCAGTTCTTAGCACCAGTTGTAGATACTGGTTCACATACCCTCTTCTGGTGTCAGATGGTAATCTGAGTGAGACACAGGGACAGACAGACAGACAGATGGGAAAACAACATACAAACATATTCTTTCTCTCTCTCTCTCTTTCTCTCTCTCTCTCTCTCTCTCTCTCTCTCTCTCTCTCTCTCCCTCCCTCCCTCCCTCCCTCTCTCTCTCTCTCTGATAAAATAAATCTTTTTTTGTTTTGGAGGGTTTGCAGATACTTTGATCTTTGTTTGTCAGAAGTCATAAATACCTTCACAGTGCCTGAGTTGCATGGTTAATGCAGTTATCTGGCTTCGGGGTCTGTGTTAGAACCGATGGACTCCATCCACCACTGAGCGTTATTAATATTAATTGACAATGAGATTTGGAGGCTTCATGTTACAGACCTGGAAGCTTAACCATGGTCATGTGCTGGATGATGGTAACCACTATCACATTATGGATGATGGTAATCATGTTCCTGTTGAGGCTTCACTATTTTAGGCCGGGGAGACTACAGAGAAAACTGATAACCTTCCAATCAACTCATGTAGCGGGTAGCCATTCCAGCTTTGATCTAGAAGTTCCAACCCCCATTGAGGCTTCGGCAACTGTCACCCCTACAAGGCAGGGCCAAGGGAGGCGCCAAGAGACCCGAGATCTGGATGGGCAAGCGCACTCTCTGTTCCTGGACCCTAGACGGTGGAGATAGACCAAGCAGAGCTCCAGAGAACCCCGATGAACTGCGATACACCTTCCCCAGACACCACGACCTACCTTTGCCTTTTTTGTAAGTTACCCACTAAATAAATGTTCCTTTTTTTTTTTTTTTTTCGAGGCAGGGTTTCTCTGTGTAGCTTTGCGCCTTTCCTGGAACTCACTTGATAGCCCAGGCTGGCCTCGAACTCACAGAGATCCGCCTGCCTCTGCCTCCCAAGTGCTGGGATTAGAGGCGTGTGACACCACCGCCCGGCATAAATGTTCCTTTTAAGTACGTGGAGTGGCCTTAATAATTTCACCAATATCTGGTGCTCACATGGGGCAAATTCCAAAGGCCTGGGTGGCTCCCACCCTCAGCCTCCACCCTTGCTGGTGGGTACCTAAACCTGCCTGCAAAGTTCCATATAACCAGGGAACGCCTACACGGTTCCATTCCCGAAAAAGGGAGCAGCTAGTCCAGTCTCAGTTCCCTAGCTTAGCCCCAAGACCAGTGAAAAACCAGAGTGAGCGAGGTATTCCCCTGCTCCCTGAGTGCCAGGTCCAGCTCCCTGCCATCTGGATTCCTGCCTGCAGCTGCGGTCAGCCAAGGTCGCCAGCAGGCCCTGATTTGGAGCTGTACCAATGCCACCTTCTGGCTGAAAAGTCCAACTACACCCCCAGAACCACAGAAAGGTAAGATAGGCAAAGCAGTGTCTTATTTCAAGTAAAAGTACTTGATAATTTTATAGTTTAAAATTGACTAACAAATTTTGAGTAATTCTTGTAATATGACTGACATTACCTCACAAGAATTTGAAAACCTTTTTGCCTGAATGATGAATGACATTCTCCTGGAAATATATGACCTTCCTCAGGCATATTTGGCCTGTACCATTTTGGCATTCATTGTAATAATTCACACAGTGTTCAAACACTGGTTTAACAAGAAGAACAAAGATGAGTCATTATTGGGACTGATACAGGCTTTAAAAGATAGCAATGAAGGCTTACAGGAAAAGATTCTTTCTCTGGAATCTGTTAATCAGGACCCCAACCACCTCCTGGATTATGTAGAAGGTGTGGCAAAGTCCGACATTGGACCAGTGAGTACAGATCAGAAATAGATATATGAGGCAACCCTTAACTGGAAGGAAAGGCCTCAGGGGGGCCCTCTTTCAGGCACCCAAATCAAATGTAGTATGAACATTCCCAGCCACTGTGGAAGAAATTCCTCTCCAGGACAACTGAATAAACCAATGCCTAATGTAAAAACCGATATTGCAATGGATGATAAAACAGCTCTGATAGATGGGTCACAGTTTACAAAGAACACTATAAAACAAATATTTTGGCAGACTTCCACAAATGAACAAAGACCAAAGCTTAGAATTCAAATTAATGGCCTGGTTCTGGAGGGCCTGGTAGACACAGGTGCAGATGTGACTATAATTACAGCAAAATCGTAACATCAGAATTAGCCTCTTCAAGAGGTAGATGTCCAACTTTTAGGGATTGGCACCCTATCTCAGATAAAACAGAGTTCGAGATGGGTTGAATGCATAGGGCCAGAAGGACAGAGAGGAAGGCTGAAGCCATATGTAGCAAATGTATCAGTAAATCTTTGGGGCAGAGATCTGTTACAACAGTGGAATACCCAGATTAACATTCCTACACTCTCAGAAAAGGAATACAGACCAATGCATGTTTCTAGGAATAATATCATAACATACTATAAAAAAACAGTCACCAACCATTCAGGCTGTATACAAACAGAGCACAACTGCAATTGAACTCTCAGAAGTACCAACTGCCTTACCTTTAAAATGGCTAACTAATAAACCTGTCTGGGTTGGACAATGGCCTTTGACAAAAGAGAATCTACAAGCTTTAGAACAGCTGGTTTAAGAGCAGTTAAATGTTCAACACATTGAAAAATCTACCAGCCCTCAGAATTCTCCTATATTTGTTATTTTAAAAAAGTCTGGTAATTGGAGAATGGTGACAGATCTGAGAGCTATTAATAAAGTAATTCAGCCAATGGGCTCCCTACAGACTGGGATGCCCTTGCCCTCTCTGCTACCCAAAGAATGGCCTATAATAGTTATTGACTTAAAAGACTGTTTCTTTACCATACCATTACAAGAAAATGATAGAGAAAAATTTGCCTTCACAGTACCTAATTATGACAATTCCCAGCCAGTCAAGAGATATCAATGGAAGGTCCTCCCACAGGGAATGATAAACAGCTGTGGTGGTATTGTGTTTCCCAAAATATTGTGTATTCTAATAAATTTATCTGGGGTCAGAGAACAGACAGCCACTAGATACAAAGGCTAGAAAATGGTGGCACTCACACCTTTAATCCTAGCATTCCAGAGATAGAAATCCCTCTGGATCTCTGTGAGTTCAAGGCCACATTGGAAATAGCCAAGCATGGTGACACACGCCTTTAAGCCCAGGAAGCCAGCCTTTAATCCCAGGGAGTGGTGGTAGAAAACAGAAAGATATATAAGGCGTGAGGACCAGAAACTAGAAGCTTTTGGTTGGTTAAGCATTTGGCTGGTTAAGCATTCAGGCTTTTGAGCAGCAGTTCAGCTGAGAGCCATTGGGATGAAGACACAGAAGCTTCCAGTCTGAGGAAACAAGACCAGCTGAGGAACTGGTGAGGTGAGATAGCTGTGGCTTGTTCTGTCTCTCTGATCTACCAGCATGGACCCCAATAACTCGCCTCGGGTTTGATTTTATTAATAAGAACTTTTAAGATTCATGCTACAAACAGCCCTACTTTGTGCCAATACTTTGTGCAGAAAACATTGGAGATAATTCGTGTAAAGTTTCCACAATCCATAATTTATCACTATATGGATGATATCCTATTAGCTGATCTAAAGTTAGATACATTAGAAAGCATGTTTGAAGAAGTAAAAAAGTTTTGCCTTGCTGGGGACTGCAAATTGCTCCTGAAAAAATACAAAGAGGAGATTCAATTAATTACTTAGGATATAAGATAAAGCTACAAAAAATTAGACCCCAAAAGGTACAACTAAGGAGAGATCAATTGAAGACTCTTATGATTTTCAAAAGTTATTACGAAGTATTTCCAATTTACTGGGTATCATGGGAATACCCAAAGATGGACTACAAAATTTGGCTAATACTCTAGAAGGGGACAAAGAATTAAATAGTAAAAGAGAATTATCAGCCAAAGCTTAGAAGGAATTGACTCTAGAAGAAAAGGCAATTCAAGAAGCACATGTGGATTATGTAGATCCAGAACTTAAATGCATTCTTGTCATATTCCCCTCCAGACATTCCCCAACAGGTAATTTGATGCAGAGGGGAGATAATATATTGAAATGGATATTCCTACCACGTAAACCAAATAAGATATTAAAGACTTATATAAAAAAGATCACTGGTTTGATTCAAAAAGGTAAATTAAGACTTCGCCAGTTAACAGAAATGGACCCAGAAGAAATTGTAGTACCTTTAGCTAATGAGGAAATTTCATTACTATGGAAAGATAATGAATACTGGCAGAGAGCCTGCAGTAACTTTTTGGGAGAGATTAACAACCACTATCCCAAAAGCAAGAGAATAGAATTCATAAAGAAGACTGAATGAGTCCTTCCTCACATTGTACATCAAAAGCCAATTTCTGGAGTTCTCATATTCTATACTGATGCAAATAAATCAGGGAAAGCAGGATATAAATCAGGAGACTTAAGTAAATTGGTACAAAGTCCATACAGCTCTGTACAAAAGGCAGAACGGTATGCCATTCCTATGGTACTGATGGACTTCACAGAACCCCTCAATATAGTCACTGACTCTCAATAGGCAGAAAGAGGTGTTTTCATATTGAAACTGCTGAATTTATTCCTGATAATATAGAATTAACTTCATTATTCATACAAGTCTGCCAGAACCTCTAGCACAAGGTAATGAGGAGATTGATCAGTTACTAATAAGTAATGTGCTAGAAGCCTCAGAATTTCATAAGAAATACCATGTAAATAGCAAAGGTTTGAAGAAGGATTTCTCCATCATGTAGCAACAGGCTAAGGATATTGTGAAAAAATGTTCTACTTGTTCCATCTATAACCAAACTCCATTACCTGCAGGGAACAATCCAAAAGGTATACAAAGAAATGAAATTTGGCAGATGGATGTGTTTCATTTTGCAGAATTTGGAAGATTAAAGTATGTACATCATACCATTGACACCTATTCAGGATTTCAATGGGCAACTCCTATGAGTTCTGAAAAGGCTGATTCTGTAATGACACCTATTAGAAGTTATGGCCATCATGGGGATACCTGTAAAAATTAAGACAGACAATGCCCCAGCATATGTCTCCAATAAAAAGAGACAATTCTTTGCTTATTACAATATAAAGCATGTTACAGGTATACCACACGATCCCAGAGGCCAAGTAGTCATAGAAAGATCCAATTGAACTTTAAAGGATATGCTAAATAAACAACAGGTAACAATGACTCCTAGAAATAGAGTGCATAGTGCTTTATTAACCTTGAATTTTCTCAATGCTGATTGAAAAGGAACAGCAGCTGCAAAGAGACATTGGACCACAGACAAAACTCCTGAGCTAAACCAAACGGTTTATTTCAAGGATGTGCTGACCTCAGAATGGAAACCTGGATATGTTCTACATTGGGAAAGGGGTTTTGCCTTTGTTTCTGCAGGAGAAGAAAAGCTATGGATACCAACAAAATTAATAAAAATTCGATTTTATCAGGAAAAAATCCTTGATGAGGAGAAGTAAAAGATCATCCACCAATGTGACATCTCTACAAGTTGTAAGAAAAATTTAACAATCAAAGGTTGGGGTAGGGTTTTGTTTTTGTCTTTCCAGGATAATGGAAATACCCATCTTCCAAAAATCATAAGGACTTGGATATCCAGATGTTTACAACAGAAAGAAAGAATCTATTGGTACCAATCTACACACGGTAAAATCTCACTGTCTAACATCTATCTCTCTATCAATCTAGAAAAGTTGTGGTTCCAATTCAATTATAAGCCAAGCTGGCTTTGGAGATGGAATTGGCTCACTCCTTCTCTAAACCCAGGCATATTGCTAAAAGAAAAGGTTGAGAGATTCTTCAGTCCCATATCAGAAGAGCCTTCTGGTGTGGGACAAAAGGAAAAAAAAAAAAAAAAAAAAAAAAAGGACCATTGTCTTCAAGATTCTAATTCTCTCCATGATTACTCTTGATTTCTCAGAATCCTTTCTTACATGCTATGTCCTCTTTAAATCCAAACTTTCCATTTTGATAACAAATAAGTTTTTCCAATAGCAATCTCGGAAGTCCCCAGAAGGAAGATGGGGCCCCAACAACAACTCTACAAAATCCAGAATGATGTCATGGCAATCATCATCATACTACACTTCTTTTCAGAATTTCAGACAATCTTACCCATTACTCTAAGACTTGCTGCAGAACCTACAATTAATCTAACTTATATTTAACTGTCTCACAGTACCCAACAGAGATAACATCAGCCCCTAAACAGCAGGAAGCAATTCTAAGAAAACGATGCCCCTTCTCCCTTAGGTTTCATAATTCTCAGGGTTATGGATGATGGTTATAGGGTTGGGGGTAAAAGAAAACATTAGACTCGGTATTCTAAAAATAAAAAGGGCGAGAAGAAATGGAATGGATAGGTATAAGATATGATGGTAGATTATTGTATATACTAGTAAACAAATTTAGTAAAATAGCAGCCTTAGATAATTTGCACTGTAATTTGCACTGTTATGGATTCTTATATGTTGATACAAATGTAAACTATTTTTATGTTCCTGTTTAAGATAATTTGTATATCGATACAAATACAGAACTATATTTGTTATAATGTACATATATTTCTACTCTTAATTTGAAATATATGTATATTGATACAAATGTAAATTTATATCTGTCATACTTTATGTATGTTCTACTTCTGTTTGGGATATTTGGTATATTGATATATATTTAAGATTATTGTCATATTGCATATAGCACTATATATTCCGACCTCTGTTATAAATATCTTGTGTATTGTCACAATTTTGAGGTCATCATTCTTTACCATACATATGCTTAGAGACTGTTTACCTTGTTTACATGAAGCCTTAGTCCTTAGGTTATTTTGGTAGATAAGACTTATAGATTCATAGTCACCTATGCTTGTCATCTCTATAGTTACGTTAGTTAGGTTATCCAGATTCACAGATACATAGGTCAGATGGACAGGTAACCTTCAAACACTTCATAGACCTAAAGAATATGGCATGTAAATAACTTAGAATTCTGTTGACATGAGACACAATTGCTTCTGGCTGCACAAATTTGATCCCGAGAGAATTTGAGGCTTCTAAGACATTTCCATTTGGAAGTTTGTCTTCTTGGCACAATGGTCTACTGGGCAAAGAACTGCCCTTGTCTTAACTGCTGACAGTATGAATGCAATGTTGTCCTTTCTGGACAAGCAGGACACAAGGAAAGCGACCACTATACTCTGCCAAGACAGGGTAAGATGGTCTTTCAGAATTCCTGTTTATGAAAATGGTCTGTCAGATACTCTAGGCCTGTAGCCAATTTGAATGTACCAACAATGCTGAGAAACATTAGGTGACTGTCCAGGCTGCCAGCTGTCTTGGTCTACTCTTGCAAGATTCCCAAAAGTTGCTTGCATCCATCTACCATTTCTCAGGTACCATTGTATTCCTTCTCAGGTCTTTGATGGTATTGAAAACTAGCAGTTATAGTTAAAACTTTGTGTGTGTGTGTGTGTGTGTGTGTGTGTGTGTGTGTGTGTGTGTGTAAAATCTTAGATAGAACAATATTAAGTATTAGATTCAGGTTCTTTAGGATAGAACACCTTTTGGAATGATCTTTGTAACATGCCATTTACCTATGCTCTATACTTCTCTGTTTAGTATGTGTTTCTTGCTTGATATTGTTCGCATTGGTTGTAGATCCATCTTATCTATGTCATTATCCCTCATTATTTGAGGACAATATTTGATAACCATTCCTTTGTATATAGTCTTGTATTAGGTTAGAACCTTCTTATTTAGACAAAAAGGGGAAGATGCAGTGGGTAGCATTCCAGCTTTGATCTGGAAGTTCCACCCCCCATTGAGGCTTCAGCAACTGTCACCCCTACAAGGTGGGGCCAAGGGAGGCACCAAGAGACCCGAGATCTGGATGGACCAGCACGCTCTCTGTTCCTGGACCCTGGACGGTGGAGGTTGACTGAGCAGAGCTCCAGAGAACCCCGATGAACTGCGATACACCTTCCCCAGACCCCACGACCTACCTATCCCTTCATTTGTAAGTTACCCACTAAATAAATATTCCTTTTAACTACATGGAGAGACCTTAATAATTTCACCAATAAACTCAGCCGTATTTCAAAGTCTGTTCTTCCTCTCTGCTCTGCCTACTGACCTCACACAGTATAATTCACTGCCATCAAGGTAGCTTAACAAATTTTTACACTGAAGTTTGGTGATGGTGGTTGGGGGTACTCAGAGAGGTTTCCTGAGAATAAAACTTCATGTATGTTGAAAGACCAGTCTTTTCAACAAGTCAGGCTACAATAATTTGAAAGATACATATAAAATAATGAACTTTAGCTAAATTTCAATCAAACAACAACAAAAATGGCTGACAAGGAACATAAACCTAAATATACAAAATAAAAATACAAAACCCTTAGAAAGCTTGAGTTGGGAAGTCTTTTGTTCTAACACTAAAAACATAATTTAAAAAAAAAACTTATTTTGAATTTTATAAAAATTAACTTTTTAAATCTATGAAAGGTACTATTAAGAAAATAAAAGGCAATACAAAGACTGAAATCTTTGAAGATAATATATGTGGCAAGGAGTTATACTTCAGATATATAACGCATATTAAAAATTCAACATTAAGAAAATGAAAGCAAATGAACAAAAGATGGACAAAACATTTGAAAACCACTTCCTCAAAGGAGATGAAAGGATATCCAATAAGAGCAGGAGAAATTACCAGTGGTTGATACAGCACCGTCTATTAGAGAATGGTGAATGAAATCACTTGATGCAATCATATCCATCATATCTATGCTGTGTGTGTGTGTGTGCCATCACATACCTATCATATACATGCTCTGTGTGTGTGTGCATCACATACTTCATACACATGCTCTGTGTGTGTGTGCCATCACATACTTATCATATACATGCTCTGTGTGTGTGTGCATCACATACATGCTCTGTGTGTGTGTGATCATATACCTATTATATACATGCTCTGTGTGTGTGTGCATCACATACTTATCATATACAAGCTCTGTGTGTGTGTGTGCCATCACATACCTATCATATACATGCTGTGTGTGTGTGTGTGCCATCACATACCTAACATAAACATGCTCTGTGTGTGTGTCTCTGTGTCTGTGTGTATATGTGTGTGTCTGTGTGCATCAGGGCCAAGCCCTGGTAAAGATGTAATATACCTGGAGCTCTCTTGCTTTGCAATTCAATATGAAAAGATACTGTCACTCTAAAATGACAGCAAAAATCGTGACAATGAATGTATTTGTAACCTTTGACCTGCAATTGTACTTCTAAGAAGCTACCCTAGAGAAATAAAAACTTGTGTCCATAGAAAACATAAAGAAAGTATTTTGTTCCCTGATACTTTATTCATAATCGCGGAAAGGATAACCTCTGTCTCTGTAGGGACAAACTGTGATATGTCCATAAACAAAATCCTATCCAACAATGAACATAACAGGTTAGTGATGCAAACAACTTGGACAAATCTCAACGGGAATACACTAGGGAAAGAAGCCATTAAGACAGCATGTTGAAGATGCAAGGGACAAGGGCAGGTCAGTCTGGGTAAAAAGAAAGCTGGCTACAAAGCGGTGGCCTGGTGACAGTCCTCCAGGTGAACAAAGCTGGTAATTACAAGAGAGCATAGGCCAGCACCAGAAAATGAATCTGATTGCACATAACTTGAAATGAGTACTCTCACGTGAACACATAGAAACAGACAATGGGGAAGAAAAGTAACACCCCCTGCACCCACGGGCACAGAATAAACTGAAATCGGCCCGATAACGGGACGTGAAACCAATAACTGGATCAGGAATGAGGGGTGGAGTAAGACGTGAGCTGAGGCACACCACAGTGAGATGTGGAGTGAGGCGCACGGGTCCTGACGGCTGGGCACATCTGGAGACTACTGGAAAGAGGCAGACTGGCGGGACAGCAAGCTCACTGAAGGGCAGGCTGGCTCGGGCTCACAGGGCCATTAGGGGTCAGTGCGAAGCTACAGACAGAACTCCTGCTTTTGTCATTAGTGTCTCAACCTCAGCACTGTGGATAATGTGAGCAACGTTGGTGTAAATCACTATAAACTGCACTGGCACCAGTTCATTCCCACCATATTAAATACACTGATTTATAAGCGCCAACAGGGCATAAACATCAATTCCCTTCCATAAGGAAACCAGGGAGAAAATTCCAGAGTCAATTTCCAATACAATAAGCATTTGCTCAGGGATTCTACCTAGGGAGGTCCAGAGCCCAGGTCTCATTTGCATTAGCATAACTATCATCTGAGCGTGTACTTTGTCCATCCTTCACAATGCTCTTGTCCTTGCTCTGATTTGTCTGTTAGTTTAGAATCACGTCAAATACTTCTAGGTCATGACAAGGATTGGGTTGATTAATGATTTAGGTTTATTTCTGTCCTTTGAAGATGCACACTACTGCTTTTTTTCTTTTTAAAAATTCTATAAGCAGAATGACCATGTATGTGCCTTTATCCTCAGATCCTCTAATGCTTGAGAGGTTTTATGTTTGCTTTTGAATCCTTTAAGAGTCTTCTACTTAAAATTTTAACCTACATCTCTCTCCACACTGTACCCAGTAACACAGATGTAACTTATAGTGTTATAAGAAAATAACTCATAGTGGTGAGGCTACAGAGAAAATACAATTCTTAGAGATTTCTCATCCTTGCTGATAATATAACAAGGCAGGACATCTTCAGAAACCATTTAGAATGGTCTGTGATAAGTAACTCTGATTATAAACTGGAGTTTGGTTCGGGTTGTCTCTATAGGTTTTCCCATCATGATCTTGATACCTTTGCTCATAAAATCCCTCTTCTCTCTCTCTTTGACTGGACGTCCAGAGCTCGGCCTGTGTTTGGCTGTAGATCTCTGCATCTGCCTCCATCAGTTATTGGATGAAGGCCCCTTGATGGCGGTTAGGGTATTCAATGATCTGATTACTGGGGAAAGCCAGTTCAGGCACCCTCTCCACCATTGCTAGTAGTCTAATCTGGGGTCATCCTTGTGGATTCCTGGGAACATCCTAGCACCAGGATTTCCCTATCCTCATGATGTCTACCTTTATCATTGTATCTCTTTCATTGGTCTCCTACTCCATCCCTGTTCCAGCACAACCATTCTGGAGTTTGTAAAATTATAAACAAATGTTTACAGAAACATTATTCAAAATAGCTATAACAGGAAAACTAAAGTATCTATCAAATGATCAATGGAGAAATAAAATGGTAAGATGAAATATTACTGAGCTGGCATCTTGATAAACCTACAAACAAAAGTTCCTGCTTTACTCTCACACTCTGAACCCAGAGGGAATGTCATGGACTAAACTCAGAAGCCTGGCCTAGAGAACAACTCAATATGGGGAAAGAACTGAGTCAGAACTACACAGTGCTCAGAGAGGTGGAAGTCTGGACTGAGCCACCATCAGAAGAGTGGACACCAAAGATACAGGCTCCGCATGTGCACCTCTACCAGAAAAGGACCTCCCAGAGCTGAATGAGTATTACAGTTATATGGCACTGATGCCTTCAGTGGGACAATGAGAAAGAGAAGGCAAATGCTATTGGCCAAATACAAAAGTCAGAACATGGATGAGCAACAGGCTGATGATCTAATGGCTGTGGTGCTGGTGACCAAAGGATGATGGGAAACTCAGTGAAAACACTTCTGCCTCAGGGATGGGAAGACTGAGACAGGGATACAAAACTCAGATGCTTCTGCAATGGTGGCTCCACTGCCCCTATTCCAGGAGTAAGCAGCACTGTGCCATGCTGAAGACGTGCGGACTCCTCTCACTGAGGCGGCTGGCCTCACAAGCTGTCAAGGTTTGGTCCCATGACCACTTGATTCATAAAGCTGAAGCAATAGCATTGCCCATCTGAGATGATAGAGAGTAAGAGCTGAAGAGGTACAAGAATTAGCTCGAATGTTTTACCAAAAGCAACAAAAACAGGGAAAGGTTTAGATTTGAGAGGTTATCTCATCAAGGGAGCAATGTAGGAATTAGATGAATAGAAATCCATAAGTTTCACTACAATTTTTTAGAAACACGAGTAATGTAAAGTGTGACTTGGGACGTCAGGTTAATACCACAGCGTGATGAAGACTGAGTTTCAGAGGCTTGGAAAAAGGAGTGACATAGATAGCCCAAACCGGACGGCATGAGGTGCCCTGAGGGTGGAGAGAAGGAAACTACATATAAAGATGGGGAGTATGCTGGAGAGACAGTGCTATAAGACCAGAACAACCAGCCAGCAGTCATGCGCCATGGCAGGCCTGGAGGCCACACAGTCCACCACAACCAATGGGAATACGCTGGTGAGTGAGCCATTAACATATAAAGAAGTATGCTGGCTTTCGTCTGCAGACCAGAGCTGAAAAGAGGAAGGACAGTCATAGGACTAGCATTGCTACCACCATGATGTGAGGAGGTATCATTTCTTTGCTGCCAAATCTAGGAGGCAGATTATCTAAAATAGATTATCAAGATTATGGAAGTAGTCCACAAAGGTTAACTGTGATGATTCAAGAATTGTGTCCTGAGGCTAAAGAGATGGCTAATCTTCTAGAGAACCCAGGTTTGATTCTCTGCTCCCACATGATGGCTCACAACTGTCTATGATGACTCCAGTTCCAAAGGATCCCATGCTCTTCTGGCCTTCATGAGCACCAGGCATGCACAGGATACACATAAATACATGCAAGCAAAACACCTATCCTCATAACATAAAATAAAGCATTATTTCCTGGAAGGCTAAGTAAGTGGTTAGCAACAAGAGTGCTCTATAACATCGTTGGTTTGACGTGACAATGAAAAAGCACCAAGGAGCTTCTGTGATGTCAGGACCTCCTCTTGCTCAAAGCCAGAATCCTCTGACTAAACAGGCAGGCTGGTCCTTAGGAGCCATGAAACAACTTGAAAAGTATATAAGATGATCCCCATCACACACGAGTACATATAGCGTCTTGGTTTTGTTTCCTATTGTTTGGTAAAATAGCCTAACAGAAGCAACGAAGGGAGAAAGAGCGAATTTTCACAAATCTACATTTTCACTGTGGGAAGGTCAGAGCGACAGGACCATGAGTAAGGGAGACAACATCTACAGTCGAGACCTAAAGCAGCAGATGCATGCATGGGGGCCAATGTTTCGCTCATTCTTTCCATCTTACTCCGTACAGACCCCAGGCCCTGAAATGGTGGCATCCACACTCAGGGTGGGTCTCCCTTCAGCAAAAAATAGTAATCGAGATAATCTGTCACAGATATGCCTTGGCACAAGCCTAATCTAGACAATTCTTTATTGAGATTCCCTTTTAGGGCATTTCATGTTGTATCAACCTGACAATCAAAATGAATCATTACACACAAGTATATACATACATGTATATATAGGGTATACAAGATATTCTAGTTAGAGTTACTATTGCTGATGAAACACCATGAACAAAAGCAACTTGGGGAGGAAAGGGTTGATTTCACTCAAAGTTTCATATAATAGTTCATCATCAAAGGCAGTGAGGGCAGGAATCTGGGGGTAGGAGTTGAGGCAGAGGCCAAGGAAGGAGCTACTTCCAGGCTTTCTCAGCCTGCTTTCTTATAGAACCCAGGACCACCAGCCCAGGAATGACACCACATACAATGGGCTGGATCCTCCCATATCAACCACTAATTGAGAAAGTGTCCTGCAGCTGGATCTCATGAAGGCATTTTCTCAACTGAGGTTTCCTCCTTTCAGATAACTCTAGCTTAGGTCAAGTTGACATAAACTAGCCAGCACACAGGAGACAGAAATACATTTAAGTACTATCAGGTACAAGGTGAGAGTGACAGATACCTCATGACCTAAAGTATCATCATGGCTTCTTACTGGAATTCAGTGTTGAGAGGGTGGGAGGAGGTAAAATTCTAGCTAAACTGTGACTCACAGCAGGCCAAACTGTGTCTATGAACTCACCTAATAGTAACTTCCCTCTTTAAGTGTGAGATTAGAACGAGCCTATAAATCAAGTAGGATAAAACAGTGACAACTTCCAAGACTGCTACAACCTTGTTCAGACATTAGCTACACCCAGTGGACAATGGGAATTAGTGGCACCATTAAAAATGTGCCTGCCATATTTCCATTTAATGTGTTTCCTTAAATAACACAGACTTTTCAGGTTGAGAAACATTTGCTATTCCATTTCACATAACAGAGAAAAATATTATTTAAAAAAATCCCTTTTATTTCTATAACCATTTACTAAAATATTTTATCACATTCCCCACCAGCAATAAGAAAAATTCGTAGATCCTATAAATATGAAAAAACTGAGATTCAGAGGAGCTGGGTGACCTACTTAAGACAGTACAAAGAGCTAAGATCACAGCACAAAGAGCTAAGATCAGAGCCAGGCCATATCTATAAATGATTTCCCTGGTTCTGACCCAATTGTGTTTGCCACCAGAAGTCTCCAGAATAAGGAGGTAAACACTCATGATCCAGTGTTTGAGAAGTGGCCTAGAATGCTGACTAATCTGAAGCTGGCTCATCCATTCACAGGCTGACCCAGGCCTAGTCCAGAACATTAAGAGGCAGGCTGGCCTGACAAGGGATGTCCATAAGCATTAACTTGTCTCAAATTTAGTGGCAGCCTTCTAAAAAAAAAAAGTTAATGAACTTCAAAATATTCTGTCTATTTCTTTTCCTAACAATGAGAATATTTTAAATTATCTAATTTACATTTCACTACTAGAAGAAATTTAAATGACAAAGAGCCCATCAAACATATTTGATCACACAAAGATTAGAATATTTTAATTCACTTTGTCTATAATGGCAACCTAATTAAAGGAATAATCTCTGATATATGGTATGCATTAAACTAGCTTTCTTTTGCTTAATCTAAGAGTTATTGAATGTAAATATATGTACACAAATTCAAATGCTCCAAAACTTAAATATTCAAAGAATTTACATGTACATTCATTCACCTGTGAATTTTGACACATAACTAAACTTTCTAGTATATCTTGATCCATATTGTTTTGCATCAAGTGTTTTAATTTTAATGCATTAGTTAATGTTCATTCAATTGTAACTTCTAGTGTTTTCCAAAAATACACTGTTTCTATCCTTAAAATTCATTTTACTCTAAGGAACAAAATCATAAAACATAAATAGTTTAAGATGCTTCTCCAAGTTTTACCTTTCAGAAAAGTGTTTGAAGTATGAATGATTTTCGCACCTGTGATGGGAATATGCGGATGGTACTAAGTGTCAAAACCTAAGGATCGCTGTGCAGACCGACAAACGCGCTGGTTTCCAGAGCAAAGCGACCGACACGGCAAAGACTTTGTAAAGGAACAGAGAAGGTGAAAAGTGGAGAAAAGAATAAAAACCCTGACTGGCAGGTGGAGATGAGATCAGACATGGTACGTATGGCCCTAGAGATGAATCAAGACAGACCGCAGCTCAATGACAAAGAACAATCAGTGGGTGACAGAGAACACCACCTCCAGAGATGCTTCCAGTGACTAAATGTACTCAGGCATGAGCTGGCTCAAGAACTGGAAACATCGGGTTTGCAGAGTCAATTCCTCCACAGATGTTTTCCTGGATCACTGCCACTCCCATGAATTTCCATATGGCTCTTGGCTCCACTGTAAACACATTGCTTAGATGCAAGGACATTACAGTATCGTCCCCAAGCCCAGTGTCTCTCCATCTACCACCATGAGAATGAAAACGAGATTCCCTGCAGGCCTGCATGCTTCTGGAAACAAAGAACACCTTCCTCCCTCTAAGAAAGGCATGTCAATCAGCTACTGAAAAAGTAATGTCAGTTAAAAAAAATCAACCCACAGATGTCCATGTGCATAACACACAGCATTTACTAAAGTTGTTTAAATTTGGAATTCCTTTGATCTTAAGAACTCAGGTTAATATGTAACATAACTAATGATCTGGGGACCAGACTCTGTTCAAAGGCGTTTATAGTACTTCGAGGTTAGAAAGTCCTTGAAGGCTGGCCTCGAACTCACAGAGATCCACCTGGCTCTGACTTCTGAGTGTTGGGACTAAAGGCGTGCGCCGCCGCCGCCACCACCACCACATGTTTTCTTATTCACCACACATTTAGCACATCAGAAAGCATACATGATAGTTTGTCAATAAAGAATTGAATTGATTCAATTCTAGAAGATTTAACTAATCCATAAGGTATGTGTGTTATTGATTTCATTAATTAGAGTAGTTTTATTTATGTGAAAGGAAACTGCAAACTGATTGTCTTACTACTGAATCCACTGGCCACAAAGCAGTATAAAAGATTTTACACAACTAAATTGCAAGTATAATCCATCTGCTCTATAGGACATACATAATATGCATTCAAGAAATGGAATAATAAGATATATAACTGACAAATGATGTGACAGACAGGATACACACACACACACACACACACACACACACGCGCCCGCACACACATGCATGCACATACACACACGCGCGCACACACAGGATTAACGAGTTAAAAGTCAGCTAAATCCAGTTACCTGAAGAAGGTGACAAAGAACTGCACAAGGTCCATGATTGTGTTGTGCTGTGAAAACGCAATCTGAAAAATCAAAATACAAGAAAGTCTGAAACTTATGAAACCTAAATTCTTCAAAGCCTGGGGTGATATTTCACAGCATTTATAAATACGATATTTCTAACTCAGCAAAACAGTTGGAATCACCATACTATAAATAAAATATGTACATGAAAACTTTACCTAGAATACCAAAATACTAGATTATTAATGCTGATCATTATATAGATTATGATATTAAGCAGTTAACACCTATTATAAAATTAAATCAGAAATGTGAGCTGAGTTCCATGTGAAATACGATAATTTATTAAATGTGCCTAACAGAAACTTGCAGCCCAGTTTATCTAGGAATGATCATGTTTTCAATTAACATAGTTGATAACTACTTGTTTGAAAGAAACTCAACTGTAATCATTATAAGACACCAGGAAAATTTGCTTCCCCCATAGATCTTTGTGCACAAAAGTAGAATACATACACTCATACATTTTATTCTGCACATTAAAAGAAATATGCTACTTCATTTTAAAATTCCACATTAATAAGAAATAAACCTCGCAATGTGAACCTAGCAAAGTATGCAAATTTACCTCCACTCCAGTGAATGTCATAGGCCCTGTACTAAAACATCTTTCTTTAGGAACTATTATATACCATGAGCGAACAGCATAGTGGCTGAGCGTAATGGATTAGACTAAGACCTCTCACAGTAACCACATAATATCATATATTTTAGGGAACTATGTGTCTCAGTTTCCCTGTACTGAATGCTAATGAAGGAAACATCTGCACCAGAGCGTTAGGGGAAAACAAAGACATAGAAATAAAAATATAATAAATTATGTCTATAACATTAGGCACAGATTAGATTTGATGTAACAAATATTGACCTTTTATATCATACATAAATGAAATCGTCAACAACAATGCACATCTGTACATAGCAGAAGCTAAACTATTAAGATATGGTTATGGCTAGCTTGTTTCTTTTCAGTGCTCTTTCAATACTCTCTTTAAAAGGATATATCAAAACAGATTAATAGTGATGAGTTTTATATTTCACAGCTATGAGACTGGGGAAAATACATAACAATTCAGACAACAGAGAAATGACAGAGAAGGACGGGCATTCTAAGTTAAGAAATACATAGATGCGCCCTAAACCTGTCCCAGATTTCCATGTGTCCTCACTGGGCAAGAAATAGCAAGTGCGTTTGTCTGTTTGTTGATTCTGTGTGTGTGTCCATGTGTGAGGGGGGCACGTGATTGCATATATGTGTGTACGTGCATATGTGTTTGTACATATAAGTATGTGCTAACAAATGTGCGTGCGTGCGTGCGTGTGTGTGTGTGTGTGTGTGTGTGTGTGTGTGCGCGTGCGCGCGCGCGCGTGCGCGTGAAAGTCTGTGAGCACTGCAGGTGAATGCATTACCACCAGCTGTGACTGTATTCCCAGCACCAATTTCATATTTTCAAATTAATGGACTAATTAATTAAAACCTTAAGTCAATTAAGCAATTAGATTTCTGGCTTACACATGCGAACTTAAATATATAATATTCATGTCTAACACGTTTCTAAGCAATTAAATTATAAAGAGTTTATACATAAACTAAGGAAATATATAATATAATAAGGAAATATAATTAGGTGGAGGAGAAAGTATTTTAAAAGATGAGGTTAAAAAAAAAAACCAAAAAAAAAAAAAAAAAAAAAAAACTTTTAAAAACAGAAAAACAATTTAAGTTCTTTATCCCAGGTTAGAATCTGGTGAAAATGTAGTTTATCAAAAATTATATTCAATGCCTTAAATGTTAAGAAAACTCTAGATATTGCGATTAAGAACTCTCTTGATGATCTTTTAAAGGTTAACTTTGAAATCAGACTAAAGAAAATCAGCTCGATAGGTAAGTTATAAGGTGACCTCAGAGGGCACAAGGAACACCATGAAAGAGGCAGCAGAACCAAGAGCAAGTGTGTGGAGGGCTCTGGGGGACAGCGCGGACACGGCCTCTCACCCTGCGTAAACGTCTTCAATAGGAGACAGAGAGCAAACATTCGAGAACAAACACAAACACTGCCTAGGGTCTCAGTGGGCAGTGGAATTTACCAACATGGAAAGAGTGTCCGTATCTTCTGAAATCGCGGACATGTTTGGTGTTTTATAGACCCCAAGGGGAGTGTTCTGAGTCACTGTGTGAGCAAACACAAAAGGGACCTGTGAAACTGGACGAACCAGAACCCCCTGCCACTTCTCCAGTACGGGCTCCTCCTCCTCCAGTACTGGCTCCTCCTCCTCCAGGACTGGCTCCTCCTCCTCCAGTACGGGCTCCTCCTCCTCCAGGACTGCACAGGAAGTGTAAGCGACTACAGACTGCACCTCCTTTTACCCTGATGTGCAAGCTGAAATAAAGTGACATTTCTAACCTCCATGAAAACGTCTAAATCTTTCTGATTTTGTCACTGATAGTGCATATACATAACTCAAATTTTAGAAGTTTTAGGACATTGCATCATAACTCTACCTTATAGAACCTTCCAAAAATAATTTAGCCAAATGCTCTTAAAATCACGGATATTATCACACTTGTCTTTGTTTTCTTTACCTCAATTACTTCCTGCTCAACTGTGTTGTTATGTGGATCCACACAGGATAGGAAAACAATATGAAAATGATTTATACCCACATGCATTAGATTTTGTGCCCATCAAAATCTGCTGTAATGTTGTTCGTTATTTCTACTTACGCGTCAATTAAGAAAACCCAAGTCTTTTGTCAATAAATGTCAGACATTTCCAGGTGGTCAGAGTAAAGCTGGCACTGCACAAGGGAACCCTTAAGAGAGCCTTTGACTACACGGTGGTGACTGCTTTTTCTGAGCAGTGTGCTATGCTCTGTGGCACTCTTCTGGCTCTGTCCTGCCCCTTTAACTGGTCACCCTTGTTTGCCTCTCTCCACCCTGCCCTGCTTATGTTTGATTTCCATGTCTAGCAGTTCATCCACAGTGTCAGGCCTGTCTTGAGTTGAAGTTGCTTTTCTAGCTCTGTGTAGTCAATTGTTTCAGCACACTGTACAGCTTTGCAAAGACTCCTCCCTCTTATCTGCTACTGGGCTGGACAAAGCCCCTCTGCTGTCCTGCTGGGAAATGCGCCTGCATGTTCCAGAGAGCATCTGGGGTTCCACCTCCTGCAGGCAAACTGGGCTCACAGTTTATGTCCGTGCTCAATCCCTGTAGTTCTGTGTTTTGGCATTCATGGGGATATTGCATTGCTGAAATTGGTTGACACTGAGGCCTTATTTTGAAACCCAGTTATTCTAACTCAAAAATGTGGTAAGTCAGGGATATGAAAACTGTGCTAAAAGCATCCCATAGATTAAAGGGGCAGCAGGATCATGATCAGGAAACATACAGAGACAACCAAACCAAACCAGAGGGAACTCATGAACGGTGGGCCAATGGCTGTGGAGCCTCTATGGGACTGGACTAGACCCTCTGCATAGGCGAGACAGTTGTTTAGTTTGACCTGCTTAAGAGGCCCCTAGCAGTGGGATCAGGATTTGTCCCTGGTGTATGAGCCGGCTTTTAGGGAGCCCAGTGCCTACAGTGGGACACCTTACACAGCCTTGGTGCAGGAGGAGGGGCTTGGATCTGCCTCAGCTGATGTACAAGGGCTCTGGGAGGCCTTACCTTGGAGGAGGTGGGAATGGGGGTAGGTTGGGGGGAAAGTCTCAGGGGCAGGAGAAGGGAGGAGAGGGGGATCTGTGGTTAGTATATAAAATGAATAGAAAATTTCTTAATAATAAAAAGAAGAAAAAAATCTTTACATTGATTTTCTTTTGCTACATTTGAAAATAGAGTTTTAGTTAAATTTTACTTGAATCTAGGATTACCACAAACTGTTTCAACTATGAAAAACTCGTTTTCTCTATGTAGTTTACATTCTCTAGTTTTCTAAATAATAATGGATTACAGATTTCTTAAATTCTTCTAGTTGCTGATTATTGCTTAGGTTTTGAAAGTTTTTGAAGGTTTTTTGAAGGTTTTTTGAAAGTTCAGGCTGTGGTATGTCTATATTTCCTCAGTCCATACTATCCTTGTATTGTATTGTTATATCCTAAATTGACAACACAACCACTACATTGAAAGTTCACCGTTTAAGCTACTCAGCAAGCCCATGGTGCCAATTTAATAGGTGCATTTCCAGCCACAATGTGCTCAACCAACAGCACACCACCACTATGGGGAAGCCCCTGCACCTTCACCATCTTTTTAAGCGTCACTGTGACACACAAAGGGTTTGACACTCCTGTAATGAACAGGTGTCTACATAATAAAAGGAACAACCAACAATACACAATAACGTAGGTGGGCACAGCACTTGGTTTCAAGCCCACATTGTGTGTAGTTGGCCTGCCTTGTGTGGGTAACAGCAATACAAACTTCAGAAGACAATCATGGTTTAAAGTAAGTCACATGTGAAAACATCTATATGTTTCAACACTTGCCAGAAAACACTTGAATAAATAAAATTGTTAGGTAGGATTCTAAAAATTATAATCATGATGTGGGGCATTCAAGTATTCTAAAACTTGAATTAACTACAGTCTCCTATATGTACCTTTGAATTAGAAAATTTTTTTAAGTTGTTCTGAGATATGTACATGTTATTTTGACTCCAGCAATTATTTGGATGACAAACTAAGATACCAAGACTAGGAGGTAACAAATTACTTGTAGTTCTGCCAAATGAACAGTTTTCTACACTGTAGAAAATGATAGTTGGAATTTCTCACCAATTAAATTGCAATAATGTATTTGAATATCAAAATTCTAATGGAAGACCTAGATTGACGTTTTAAAGACAGCCTGCACTTCATAATAAGGAATATGAGGGAGGGCAAACTGGTAAGGATCGGGTCTCTGTCAAGAATGGCAGTGGAAACACGAACCACCTGAGGAGGAACACTCGGGGCCACTCCTCCCTACGAGGTGCAGGAAGTGAAAGGCTGGGATGTGGAAGGAAGCCTCCAATTTCCTCCAGTGCTGTGACCACTGTCCGGTTCCCATGTTCAACCCAAGGGAGCAACTCCAAGTAACGTAGCTGGATAACAAAACACAAATGAAGAGAAGATATGAAAACAGGAGGGAGACTGTGGTGGTTCAAATGAGAATGGCCCCCATAGGCCCAAAGCTTGTAACAGGAGTGGAACTGTTTGAGAAGGATTAGAAGGATTGTCAGAGGAGGTGTGTCACTTAGGGTAGGCTTTGAGGCCACACCAGGCCCTGTGTGTGTGTCTCTCTCTCTCACCTCTCTGCCTGCTGCCTGTGCATCAGCATGTAAGTTCTCAATCCCATTTCTGCTTGCAAGCTGCCATGCTTCCTACCATGATGATCATGGGCTAACCCTGTGAAACTGTAAGTGGTCCTCAGTTAAATGTTCTCTTTTTTAGGGTCACCTTGGTCATGGCCTCTCTTCACCGTAACAAAACAGTAACTCAGACAGGGACTTACTGGGTAAGAGAAGGGGAGAGAAGGGGCATGGCACAAGTGGGAGAGCACGGAAGTAGGGATGAAACTGGCCAAAATATGTTATATACATGTATGAACCTTTAATAATAATAGAGAAGGAGGGAGGGAAGAGAGGGAGGGACGGGAGAGAGGAAGAAAGGGAGGGAGGGAGGGGGAGGGAGGGAGAAGGGGAGGGAGGGAGGGAGGAGAAGAAGGAGGAAAGAGGGAGGGAGGGAAGGAGGAAGGGAGGGGGAGGAAGGAGGGGAGGGGGAATATAATACCAAAGTAATAAATCTGTTATGAGAATGACTCTGAGGGTTGGGGCAATGGACTCTGAGCATCCCCCTTTATCATTCTCTACCTTATTCCCTTGAGGCAGTGTCTCTCACTGCATCTTTTACAGCTGGGGTGGCCAGAGGGGCCCAGTGATCTTGTCCTTGACCCCACTTCAACTCTCAGCACTGGGATTACAGGAGTGGATAACCGTGCATGGGAGCAGAAGACAAACTCAAGTCCTCACAGTGATGGGGCCAGCGCTCTCACCACGAACCCATCCTCGCAGTTCTAAAACAATGACTCTTAACGGCAGATGGAGTCAGCACAGCACTTTTGTGCACAGCAAGCAACAGATGCTACAGCATTGCAGACTCGCTGCTGAAGAGCACGTCAAGACTGCTGTATCCATCTTTCAAAATGTTTTCTCACCTGAGAATTTCTGTAGAAAACTCTATGACAGACAGACAGTGGAAACCACTATGCATGCAATCCACTGTCAGACATCAGACCAGATTGAAGAAATAACACCAAATTGATTTTGTAAATTAAAGGGAAAATCAGGGATGATTTAGTAGAATTAAAATGCAAGGCCAAGGTATAGTGGGTAGCCATTCCAGCTTTGATCTGGAAGTTCCAACCCCCACTGAGGCTTCGGTAACTTTCATGCCTACAAGGCGGGGCCAAGAGAGGGCCCTGAAGACCCAAGATCCAGATGCACTGCCTTTTCTTGGTTCCTGGACCATGGACATTAGAGGTAGACCGAACAGAGTTCTCCAGAGAACACCGCCAGACTGCACTACGTCTTCCCCCAAACCTACAACCTACCTATCCCTTCATTTGTAAGTTATGCCACTAAATAAATCTCCATTTTAACTACATGGAGTGGCCTTAATAATTTCACCAATATCTGGCGCCCAACGTGGAGCAAATTCCAAAGGCCTGGGTGGCTCCACCCTCAGCCTCCTCCCCGGCTAGCGGGTACCTAAACCAGCCTACAAAGTTCCATATAACCAGGGAACACCTACACAGTTCCATTCCCAAAAAAGGGAACAGCTAATCCGGTCTCAGTTCCCTAACTTACGGCCTTAATAATTTCACCAATACCAAGGAGACACTAAAGTCAATCAGAATCCTTTCTCCTGCGAATTGAATACGTTCACAAGCTGATATGCTAGAAATGTAAATCCTCAAACTCATTCATTGACAACATTTGGACATGGGGGATTCAGGCTAACTGGGACCACAGAGTGAGCCCTAAGATGGTATGGATGGCTTTATTAGAAGAGGCAGAGAGTCCTAGTCCTATTCTCTCCCTCTTGTTACGTGATGTGTTCTGCCAGGATATAAAACAACTGAAAGGTCCTTATGGCATGCCAATGCTTTGATAATGGATTCCAAACCACTAAAATTATAAAAAATAAATTTGCCTTACACATTCCCCTGATTATAATACTTGTCATAACAGCAGAAAATGGATGGAGATCCTGTTCATGATGCCCACTTATAAGGTATTGATTTGACTATTTCACTAATAACCTATCACATTCAGGGTCTGGTACCAGGTGTTTGAATATTTTAATAAAAAAATCTAAAATTCTTGAGAGCTTGACTGTAAGTTCTCACAAGAGAGCACAGCCCCACTCATATACCCTTGACTGAAGATTGGCCCTCCTCTATGTGGGGAAGGTTGTCCTCTTCCAATGAGAAAGGATGCACACTGGGCAGTGAGCGAGGAAGGAGAAACCTGCGTAGCCAGCAAGATCAGCCCAATCTATCAAAGGGGTGAGAGATGGGAACAGATGCAGAGAGCCACAGCCAAACATTAGGTGGAGAGAGAGAGTACAAAGTAGAGATCTCAAGGAACTCTGTGGAAGAGGGGAAAGAATAACTTAGGAGCCAGAGGGGTCAAGGACACCCCAAGTATCAACTAAGCCAGACTCACAGTGGCTCACATAGAGTGAGGAGGCAATCACAGAGCCTGCATGGGTCTGAGTTAGGTCTGTAGCATGTATGTCATGGTTGTTTAGCTTGGTGTTCTTGTTGAGCTCCTAACTGGGAGTGGAGGTGTCTCTGACTCTTTTGCCTGCTCTTAGGACCCTTTTCTTTCTACTGAGTTGCCTCTCCTAGCCCTGATGTGAAGGTTTGCACTAGTCATATTGCATCTGATTATGCCATGTTCAGTTCCTATCCCTGGGAAGCCTGCTCTTCTCTGAAGGGAAATAAAGAAGAAATGGATCTGGGGGAGAGGGGAGATGGGGAGAGGGTGCTGGGAGGTATGGAGCGAGGGAAACCGGGAATGTATTGTATGAAAAAAGAATAAATTAAAAAATAAATAAATAAAAAGTTTTTTTAAAAAAAAAGTCTTACTGGAGGACGAACCAATTGACAGTAATACTTATACACTGGTTTGAAAGGTAGTAAGTGCTAAAGGAAGAAAGAACGGGAAAAACATCTATCTGCTGTATTTACATGGCTGGGTTAAGTTATACTTTAAAAAAATTGTCTCAAAAGTCTCAAAATAGGCAAAATGCTGAGACTGGACAGTGTCAAAAGAAAGGTAACAGAAGAAATGTGATGCTGCATTGGGTTCAAATTATCTGGCTGTTCTCAATTTTTCTCCAGCTGAAACAGCATGTCTCAGCTTCAAGCCCTTCCTACTGAGAAAGGAAGGCCTGCAGGAGCAGGAAAGACAAAGGGAGGATTGTTCAGAGCCATGCTGGGCAACTGGTTTTCAACTAGCTGATTGCTGATCATCTGGGTCCCTCCATAATTATCACACTCTGTGACAACATTCATTTAATGTAGGTGCCCTTCCTCCTTACACTGAGGGCATGTGAACCCTTTTTGTACTACAATCTGAAATTATCTATTTTATAGGTTAATGATTAGATTCCCCACTAAAATACAGGCTCCATAATAATAGTGATTTTCATTCTTATTGTTATAATACTGATCAACATTTCAAGCAGTTTTTGGTACTTCGTAAAAGAAAGCATTTCATTAAATTTTTTAGAAAGAATTCCATAGCAAAATTTAGAAACATAGTATTCTTGAGGGTTCATATAACCATGAAAGGAAAAAAAAATAGATACTATGAGGAAAACATTTTAAATCATGCAATTCTTTATAATGTTGATATGTATTATAGATTTGATGTTATGGATAACATCTATTTGAGTGTAAAATATATATTTCTATTAACAATGATATTAATTTTAATTGTAAAATACATAAAATATCCTGAAACAAGAATTTTGAAATATATTTTAACTACGTAGTGAGTTCCTTTCCCCCTCCCTCCCTCCTTCCTTCCCTCCCTTCCTCCTCACCCCTCCCTCCCTCCCTCCCTCTATCCCTCTATTCTTCCTTCCCTCCCTTCTTTTTGGCAAGCCTCACATAGCCCAGGCTGGCCCCAAACACTATGTAGTTAAGAAGCTGAGGGTGACCCTACATTCCTAATTACCCTGCCTCTACTTACTAAATGATAAAATTATCAGCATGTATGCCTTGCTCAGATCTGAACCATCATTTATTTACATACAAAGTAAACAAGATTGCTTTAAAAGAATGACCATTCAGCTGACAGCTTTAGAGAACACTAAAACCTTTACATATCTAATTATAAAGATTCCTATGGGCAGATGCTATATCTAGAACATGGCCCATTACAGATATTCAATATTTTCCATTTACTTTCCGTGATCATTCCAAAGAAACATATTACATGTTTATATATGTTGCATTAAAAATGTTTCACACATTAGCGAGTAGACTGCACTTAAGTCTCTATGCCCGGTAACGACCTAATCCAAATCACCCAATGAGTATTCAAATCAAGAGACGGTTCCACTATGATTTCACAATATCTTCATTTCGTCAACTGTTTAAACGTCCCAAATAACTGAAACCTCAGCTGAGAGTGACAGTGGACAACTCACCCTGCCCTCACACCTACAAGTTCATACCGAACACGTTCAGATCTAAAACACAGACATTAGGTGGATTAACTACAATCAATGATTTCCAATGGTGTGATGTGATTTAAAGAAGTTGTATGAAGTGGACTTGGAAAGAGAATTTTTCGTAACATGATATTTACCCTAAAATGTCAGAAATTTTTAAGAAACAGCGCTTATTTATAAAGGACATATTGATGTGCTTGTGCAAAATGTCAACTTGCCATGCATAGTTAAGTTCTGAGAGGATGCTGGAGATGATGAGATGAGAATGCTGTAAAATAGATGTCTGAAGTTGTCACGTTGATCTACCAAACGGAAAGCAACAGAGGCAGATTCACATTGCCGTTTGGATTATGGCATTTCAAACCACTGCCATAAAACAGTATTATATAACGGAAGTCAGAGAACTAGCCAGACCTTAAAAAGCACCAGGCTATGTCTCATGCAGGAAATTTTGAGAACCTGACATGATATATTACTATTTCTTTTAAAAAAAAATAATGAGGGTTTTTTTAATTAATTACTTGCTAAGATCAACTATGATAATCTACCCTAGGAATAGACTTCTTGCTGTTAATTAACATAGTGCTAATTGATTAGATGGTGTGTATAACTGATAAAATAATATTTTTTAAAATGCTAAAATAGAAAACAGATCATCTAACAAGATCATTTTTCCAGAATAAAGCATGAAAAAGAACACCCCAGGCAATGTGGTATAAATATTAAAAAGATTACTTTGATTATAAATATTTAAATGCTATTTATAAAACTGAATCATTTTGATCACATTTAGAGCTGGAAATTCCTCACTGAGGAGCTCATGACTTCTCCTGGTCCAATGAACTTGGCTGCTGTCTTAGCCTCCATCCTAACCCTGGTCACTGGTGCACGCCTTTAATCCCAGCACTCGGGAGGCAGAGCCAGGCGGATCTTTGTGAGTTCGAGGCCAGCCTGGGCTACCAAGTGAGTTCCAGGAAAGGCTCAAAGCTACACAGAGAAACCCTGTCTCAAAAAAAAAAAAAAAAAGGTTTCTCCATGTTTCTTTCTCCCCCATTGTATGATTAGGAACATAAACTTTAGAGAAAAAGACTATGTGACCACATATATGACCACATCAAATAATACACACAATATTTAAACTAATTATATTTGATATAATTATATTTAATTAGAGGAGAAAAATAATTAAAACAAAGAAAACTACACAGAAATTAGGACACTCTCAAGAACACTAGCATTCACATGAGAACAGGGAAAGTGGAAAAATATGGGGGATTATTTGGGGGGAAGGCTGGGGAGTGGGAAAAGGGAGGACAGGAGAATCTGTGGCTGATATGTAAAATTAAATTAATTATAAAATAAAAATATTTATTAAAAAAAGTTTATTTAAACAGAAAGTAACTGAAAATTCCCTGATCCAGACATCCAGGGACATGAAGCTAGAAGCTCTCTCTTGAAATATACCCCAAGTATTACACGAAGATATATCACAGTGAAGCTGAAAACATCTTACTGCATCAAGAAAAACTGCTGCCTACATCCAGGTTCTCTGAGTCTTGGCACCAGGGCTGCAGGTAGGAAATGGGAAGGCACTAGGTGTGTGGAAAGACTAGATCCAACCAAGTCCGGTTTACTGAAAGATGCAGCATTCATAAGTGAACAAATGACAGAGACTATTCCAGAAAAACAGAGAGGCAAAACCATTCACACTACAGCTGCCTCATAAGTGTGAAAGGAGTTCAAAATCGATAAGAAGTGTTTGTTACATAAACACATGAAAATACAAAATCCAATGCTAAAGATAAAGGTGTAGTCAAGTTCAGAATAATCTTGTAATATATAGTGATATATAATCTACTTTTACTTAGATTAAGGTTAAAATTACTCAATAAGCACAGGCATAAGATTTTTTTTCAAATAATATACAATATAAAATATGCAACCTATACTACAAATAAATATGGGGAGAGAGAATAAAATGTAGAATTTATGCAATAAATGTCATTGTTGGTCCAAAATAAATGCCCATAAATGCGAGATGTTTCTTTAAGACTCACGGTAATCAAAAAGGAAGAATCTGTGAAGTCACAAAGGAAAGAGAAAGGGAGTTGACACATAACACATGAAACAAAGGGAGAGAGAAACGCTGAGCTAAGGCACAGTCCACAAACGAGGAACAACAGTCCTGGCCTCTAAAGAGGGACCTCAAATGTGAAAGCTGAATACTCCAACCAAAAAAATAGAGGATGGATGAACAGACAGAGTGAAGAAGACGTGGCCACCGGCTGCCAACAAGGGACTCAACTCAGCTCTCGGGGACTTACAAACTGAAAGAACAGTGAAAAGCGATGGTGAGGATGGCATACACAAGCCAGGGAGAGAAATAGAGAAGGAGATGTTTCTTTTTCTGTTACTGTATATCTTGGTGAATAATAACTGCCAGTTTTCATTTATAACTTAGAAGGACTAATATTCTTCAGAAAATTTTTTCAATGACCAGAATTGTTGAAATATACCACTCATATAATAAATAAAACACATGTCCTGTATTAGCAAACAAATTTATCATTACTTCATTTTTTAGTATAAAAATACAAACTTGAGAAAAGATATTATTTTAAAAACTTATTCGACATCTGGATACACTTGGGAAAATAATGACTATTCATGACCTTCAACTTTATATTGATATAATCATCAAATATACACTAATTCAACTTATATTTATATATACTGGAAACATTATGGACAAAGCTAAAGCAAAATTCCAGAAATGAGATAACTTTATTATCTCTCAAAGGCCTCTAAAATATCAGCTGCATTTCAGGGCACATGAACATGTCATGTGATATATCCTCAAACATAATGCAATGTTGCAGAATATTTGTTTACATTGAGAAGATGTATGCTGCGGATTTCTGTATGCTGTGAACGTGTTGCTCTGATTGGTTAATAAAGAGTTGGTACACATGGCTCTCAGAGCCAGAGTTGACGGTAAACATAAACAGGCCAATGTCATTTTGGGAAGCTGAGGTGGGTGGAGCCAGCAGCCAAAACTGCCATTTCAATCCTAGTAATGCTGCAGTTTAAAGCAATAGATTCACAATAAGGCAGATTCAGATGGAACAAGACTTTAAATGGTTTACAACGTGTATAAAAATATACATAGGCTTGGAAAAGAGAGAAAAGGGTATATAGACAGTTATATAAAGAAATAAAAAGTTTTTAAAAATAAAGTCTTTAAAGAGAAAGCAAAAGTAATATAAAAATTAACTACGTAAAGATGGATATTACACAGAGAATCTGGATTGTGTTGCCTTTGGGATTTTTAAATGCAGAAAGACATTTCATTGTAAAGGCTGCTCAGTTAAACTAATATGTATATTTAAAGGTACCTTGACTTCAAAATCTGGATGTAAGGATATGTTGCTTTGGAAAGGAGGCTCTACTTTTGTTTCCACAGGAAGTAAGAGGCTATGGATTTGTTCCTGATTAAGATACATCAGGTTTGACCAGCCAAGACCCCCTGAAAGGTCTCCAATGACACCATGGTCCAGATGATCCAACATCCAGAACAGTTTCAAGGCAACTGGCTCAGACAATGCAGCCTCACAGACTATTCCAGTCAGGACTTGATCATAATTCTTAATTTTCTCAGGATCCCCATAAGACTACCAGTGCCCTCTACCAGCAGGTAGTAGCCTAGAAAACTATGCCCACATTCCCAAAAAATAGATTATGGATGTTTGTCTTTCTTTAGGTTGTTGGTTACAAACTGTTATTGGTCATAGTCAATCTCTTTGTAAAGGAAGAAAGGGGGATATGGTATAGAAGTGTAGAATGTAGATATGATAGGGTGAAAGAGTAGATTAATGAACCTACTTTAAAGAGCAACAATTTGTTTAAAAATGTTTTACATTGCTATAGATTTTAGTTATTGATACAAATTTAAAGTTTAAAGTTAACTTTGTTATACTGTATATATATTTCTACTCTTGTTTAAGGTATTATGTTTATATAACTCATTTAAATTGTAATGGATAATTAAAATAGAGATTAATAATTAGTTTCTATGATAGTCAAACTAATAGTCATGTTAAGTTTTCTAGGTATATATAGATATAATTCAATTAGGTAGGTAATCTTCAAATACTTCAAAGACCTACAGAATATGGCATTTAAAATGTTTTAAAAATTTAGACTTTCTGGAAAGTGAGACATGTCTGCTCCTGGCAGCACTGATTTACTTCAGAGAGGAGGATGGGCATCAAAGACATTCTGTATGTAGTTTATCTTCTTCTTGGCAAAAATAGCCATTTGGGCAAGAAACTGTTCGAGCCTGGACTGCTTGATCAACTGGACATGCAGGGCCCATAGGAAGGTGACCACTGAACTTTGCTTGGCAAAATGGTCCTTCAGGTTCCTGTTTCACAGAGGAAACTGATAGACATTCTACAGGATACAGAGAGAAGTGACTGAGAAACTCTAGTCCTGTGGGCTGAGGACAGATGCCCCAACTATACAGAAGAACTTTGGATAACTGTCCAGGCTGCCAGCTGTCTCTGTCTACTCTTGCAAGACTCCCGAAAGTTGCTTGCATCCTTCTCCCATTTCTCAGGTAATATTATATCCTTCTAAGTTCTTTGTTGTAGTTAAAGACTAGGTAGTTATAATTTCCTTAGTTATGATAAAAGATAAGTTAGATATGAAACCTTAGACTCACAAATATAGGATAGATAGGATAATTTCTTTAAATTTGCCAAATATAAATAGAATAGATATTATAACTATAATTCTTGCTTGATAATTGTTTTGTTATATTAATTTTACTATGTTAATGTTAAAACCTTCCTTTTTGAAAAAAGAAAAGGGGAAGTGCTGTGGATTTCTGTGAACGTGTTGCTCTGATTGATTGATAAATAAAATGTTGATTGGCCAGTAGCCAGGCAATAAATATAGTATAGGCGGGCTAAGGATAGAGAATTCTGGGATGTGGAAGGTTGAGTCAGGAGACGCTGCCAGCCGCCGCCACCATGAGAGGTAAGATGTAAAGTACCGGTAAGCCACAAGCCATGTGGCAACTTATAGATTAATAGAAATGGGTTAATTTAAGATATAAGAACTAGATAGCAAGAAGCCTGCCACGGCCATACAGTTTATAAGTAATATAAGTCTGTGTTTTTACTTGAGTCTGAGTAGGACTGGAAAAAACTCGAGCTACAGATGTGTCTTTGCCAAGGGGCCTTGTAATTGGTTTAATAAAGAGCTGAATGGCCTATAGCTAGGCAGGAAGAGGCTAGGCAGGACTTCCAGGGACAGAAAGGACTCTGAGAAGAAGAGAGATAGAGAGACGCCAAGTTGAACATATAGTACAGAGGAGAGGTAGCCAAGGCATGTGGCAGAACATAGATTAAAAAATATGGGTTAATTAAGTGATAAGAGCTGGGTGGGGAAAAGGCTAAGCTAAAGGCCAGGTTTTCACAATTAATAAGAAGTCTCAGTGCTGTTATCCTTTGCAGGTGGTCCTAGATAGAAAGCACTACTACAGTGAAGCAATTCACAATAAAACCACAAATGTAATATTTACACTTTAATACCCCACTAAAGTTAATTCAGCTCTGAAATGGAAGGTCCTAATACCCCACCTCCCAAAATAATAATATGTAAGAATAATAGAAAAAAGGTGAATTTTTCAATTGTTTAAATTTTACACATTTCTAATTTGGATTTATGTCAGAAAAGGATATACAGCTTTTAAATGAGAATGTTAGGTTCAAAGTGGGTCCCAAAATGGCAGTGCTGGTGACAATGTTTTAAACAGAGGGACTCTGACCAGGTACACAGAAGGACTGATCCTGGGTAATCAAAGCCTAAATTCAGCATTCACCAGGAATTCCTTAGGCTCGTTTCTTTACCAGAAAAGCATCTCTATTTCAACAGGAATCTGCTCACCAGGACCTCCCCTAATCTGCCCGGAAGGGCACTGACTCTGGCAAGGGTTCAAGTTCAAGGTCAATCTGAACAGCCAGCATCTGCTCAAGGAACCCACCTTGCTGACTGCCATCTAAATGCACCAATCCACTGGATTTTCTCTACCACCCACCTCACCCCACTCTGCAGAAATGGCCTTGCCAGTCTGACCCCCCAGAGAACCTTTCTACACACAGGAGTCTCGTTCGTGTCCTCATTTACATGGCTCAGAAAATGCTCTCAGAAAGTTTTCTTAATCATGGCACCACATATAAAAATATACACATGTGTAAATTCTTATCGGTAATTTAATAGTAAAAACAATAGAAATATTTTTATGTGGTTAGTGTTCAACTTCACTATTAATAAAAATCAATAAATAATCAGTACTAGAGTGGAATTTTGTGTCAAATTCTTTTTATATCTTCATGTCCTGCTTACTGAATGAAACTGCACAAGTTATTTTGTCTACTCATTCATCAAGTTCATACAATAATAAATTTACTTCATGGCTTATGAATAACTGAAATAAATCATATAAAATGTATTGAATATTGCCTGGTGCACAGTGTCTGGTTATAAATTTGCATATATACTTCAACTGAATTGATTATTTTGAGATATGCATACAAAAAATAATTTACCAAGAATGCACCCAGATATTTACTGCTGTATTATTTAAAAAAAAAAAAAAAAACCTAATTTTTCAACAATAGACATTGCTGTGGAGGATCCATTTATAAGCTGTGAATGTGTTGTTCTCATTAGTTCATAATAAAGTTGTTTTGGCCTATGGCAAGACAGGATGAGGTTAGGTGGAAGAATCGAACTAGGAGAGAGAGGAAGAGGGTCAGAGTTGGGACAGATGGTGCGAGCCACCCAAAAACAGGATGCTGGAGGACCGGTATAAGTCATACAGCATGTGGCAAGAAATAAATGAATAGGAATGGGTTAATTTAAATATAAGAGCTAGTTAATAATAAACCTGAGCCATCATGCAAACATTTATAATTAATACAAGCCTCGGTGTAGTAATTTGAGAAGTGGCTCAATATATATGGGAGTTGCTGGAGGGACACAGAAACTTCTGTCTACAGAAAAAGAAGTATTTAATCTGATGAAGAGTTATTTTTGTATGAAAATGTTACCAAATATTATATGGACAGTAATAGTTATAATATGACATAAAAACTATAAGAGCTCTTTAAGTGAAAATATCAAAGAAACAAAAAGGTGTATAGGATTATACAGATAGTTGAGGGAAATACATTGAAATTTCAATGCATTTAAATTATAAATGGCAATTAGCAATTCTTTAAACCATCACTCTAGAGAAGTGGGAAATCTACATAGGCTTGTTTTATAGATGTAAAACTTGAAAACGTTTTTTGCAAGGCACTTCCACTGGGAAATAGATTCTACACTTCAGCTGTCTTATCTAACAAAGGCATCCAAGGTTTGCAAAGAATGGCTTTAAATAAGGTTGTGGATAACAACCGCATTTTAGATACGGAGTGCAGCATTATTTCTCAGCGCTAGATAGTAAATATTTTCAGTTTCCTGAGTAATATTATCTGGGTTGGTTGGTTTGTTTAACAATTCAACAATTACACTTTGAAGTTCCTATGTCTCTGTCTCTTCTCTCGCTCTCTGGAGCATTAGATTCTAATGGAACCAGACACAACCATCATGAGGAAGTTACCTCTGTTAGGTATTTCTTAAGGTTACTCATATTTATGTTTTCTAGCTAACACGGTGCAGCTACTTCTTAGCATATAGCAACTCAGATTTAAGAATGAAAGATTAAAGCTTAATAGAAAAAGCAATTTTAAAAATAAACTCAAGCTTTCTGTAGCTCATAATAATTTATAAGACCGCCACCAACAATAATGGAACTGCTGTGCCTTCTGGAGCAATTTGGAACTAATATACAAGGGCATTTATTAGCACACTTGATCACAACTCTTATGTTTCAAACCACACACCTGTCATGAAAATCTTGACTTCAAATCCTGCTTCCACAGAAACATGGCATCCTACTCACTCTAACACAGTTCATGTTCTATATTCAAAATTCTAGTACACTTGTGATAAAATAGAACAGTCATCAGGGTTAGGAGTCCGGTCTTTCTTCTAACCTTGTTATGTAGGACTTAACCATTATTAGTGAAGAGACACACTAGTCTAGGACAGAAGTTAGAACTACAAATGGAAAGACTCCTAACATCATTCTAATAAAAAAATAAAATCTAAATTATGACATCAGTTTGTAGATTGAGTTAATAGTGAATTACCAGATCTCATTTACTCAGGACCAGGTAATTTAGAACCAATCTGATTTAATTTAATTTAAACTGTGATATGTAAATGTTGATTAGCAGCAGTATTGCTGAGGAATACAAATCACTGAAGCTCAATGTGCGCCTTCTGTATATGAAGTATGTTATTACAACTGCAGCTATAGTAAAATAATTTTTATTGTCAAGATGAGTTCACATAGTACACTACAACTCATAAAAAACAGTCATGCTAAAACAAGTATCTCACTTAAGAAACTCATGATGATCAATTCAACAGCATGACTTCAAGCATTCTCAAGGGAATGTCTCAGTCAGCTACCAGATTAAAGCACAATCATCACAGAATCCTGCTATGTGCCTAATATTCATTCTTGGAGTTTTTAAGGAATATCAAGATGATTTTGCTAGCATAAAGTATCTTATACAGACAATTAAGAATATGTATTTAAAATTATAATGCTTTACATTAAATTATAACTAAGTAAATTCATATAATACAATTGCAGTGGATCTCAAAGATTAAAATCTAAGTATATAGAGACAGATGTGTGCTTAAATTGCCTACTCTCACAGATATTAAACACTTAATGAAAATAAAATAGTTTACTGATTTCTAGAACAATTTATATTTCTGTAATAATTTTATGATTCCTAACATGTAAAGTACAAATAGGGAGCCAAAAAAAAAAAAAAATTCTAGTCAGTCATACAGTTTTTCTACAGTGCTCATGAAAACGGCTAAAGCTTAAAATGACTATTTTTCAATCTTCATAAGATCAGCCAGCAAATTTTGTCAACACCAATGCTCACAGCAAAAAGTAAAATTAGCCTTTTGATTCAACAGTAACTATCACAACATTTACTTACACTGAGAATCTATGCCACAGGAGTTGTATTTAATGTATCATTCACATAAGTATGTTTTATTGATTATAAATTATTAAAAGAAAATATGTTAAAGATCACTAAGAAAAAGAACAAGACACATTAAGAAAAAGAAAAAACATTTCATAGTAAAGCTGTGATAAAAATCTGCTTTACTGAAAAAGAAACTATGTTAATGAAATTTCGATAGTAAAAACTAATACAATTTCAGTGGAGCTTTCCTGCATAACCAAAGCAGGTGAAATAATCTCCCACTGCTATTACTTACACTTCTGCTTCTGGACCTGCAATAGACTTCTATGTTAAAGACTGTGGAGGATGCCCTGAGTAAGTAAAGTCCTGAGTGAACGCATATTGTAAAGATGGGCACAACCATGCCAGGGAGTCCAAGGACTCACGAAAACTAGCAAAGATGTAACCTATATGGATCAGACTTAAGGCGATTTCAAAGCTTTCCATGAGGGTCTGAGTCTGAGGGTTTATGAACAATAGATGAGTGTACAAAAACAAGCAACTGTCCTTTTCTTCTCCTGGATGTTTACAACCTGAGACTGCTCCCTATCAAAACCTCCTATGGAGACTAGTATAAGCAGATTTTACTTTGGGCCAACAGCTCACAAATAAAAACATGGAGACTGATTATTAATTATAAAACCTTGCCTAATAGCATAGGCTTATTTCTAACTAGCTCTTGTAACTCTAATCAACCCATTTTTACTAACCTGTGTGCTGCCACAAGGCTGGCGGCTGTTACCTCTCCCTCCGCAAGTCTTGCTTATTCTCCATCTCTCGGCATCACCATCTTCTCCTTCCCAGCATCTGCCCCAAAAATCCTGCCTAGCTATTGGGAGTTCAGCTTTTTATTAAATCCATCAGATGGAACTTTGACAAAAACACAACTTCACAGTGTACAAAAAGATTATTCCACAACATTTCCCCCTTTAGTCTAAATAAAAAGGAATGGTTTTAACATTAATATAGTAAACTTATATAAAATAAGAATAATTTATGAAGTAAGAATTACATTCACAATGACCAGTCTGTACATTTGCATTTGACAATTTTAGAGAAAATACTCCATTATCTATGTTATCTTGGTGAGTACAAACTTTTGTTCCTAATTTATCTCTATCATGACTAAAGGAAACTGTAACTGTAACTATCTAGTTTTCAACTCTATCAGAGTCTTGAGAAGGATGTACTACTACCTGAGTAAATAGGAAGTTCAGAGCAAGCAACTTCAAAAACTATGAACCAACAGAGATATCTGGCTGCCTGGACAGTCACCCAAGGATCCTGTGTAATGGTGGGGCATCCATCTTCAGCCTGCAGGCATAGGATATCCAACAGATTTCTCTGTGAAGCAGGAAATTTTTGAAGGACTGTACTACCCTTTCTTGGCAAAGTTCAGCAGTTGCCTTCTTTTGCATTCTGCTTGTCCAATTTGGCAAGGGCAGTTTCTTGCCCAAATGGCTAACTTTTGCCACAAAGAAATGAAACTCCATATGGAGGTTCTTCAGTCATTTTGGAGTAGATTGATGCTGCCTGATCAGATGTGTCTCACTGTCATAAAAGGACCTATGTTATTAAAACATTTTAAATGTCATATTCTGTAGATGTTTGAAGTGTTTGAAGACCATCTATCCATATAAAATATGTCTTTGATTGACCATGAAAATATGACTAACATGAATATAATTTTTATTGTTATGGATAAATAATTACTAACGTATTTCTTTATTATCCTAAAAAGCTTTCAAGGACTAGAACTTTACATTACATTTGTAAATAAGCTGCAAAGGTACAATACCTTAAAAAAGAGTAGAAACATATATACAGAATGTTCTAACAAAAATAACCTTAAATTTCTATCAATATACAAAATACCTTAAACAAGAATAAAAACCTATGTACAGTATAACAAAAACAACTTTAAGTTTGTATCAATATACAAAAACCTACAGCAATGTAAAATCTTTGAGTCTAATATTTTTTTTATTTTGAAAGTAGATTCAATAATCTATCCCTTTATCCTATATCTCCTCTTTTTCTTTTCAGACTGAGATCCCTGAATGTAATCTCTTTTGTTTAGCTTGTTTTCCCTGACCATGACCAGTAACAATTTGTAACCAACACCCCTAAGTGATGACAAATATCCATAACCCAGTGAACAATCAAAATCCTCTTGGGAATGTGGGTGTTGTATTCTCTAGACTGCTTCCTGTTGTCTAGGGGTACTGGCATTTTTAGGGGACCCTGAAAAAAACTGGGATAATGTTCAAGTCCTGGGAAAGCTATCTGTAACATTTGTTGCCCAATCTCTGTGTAATGGGAAATTGCAGGGCTCATCTGCTGTACTGGCTGTTGATAGAACATGAGACTCTTAATCTCAATGTCATGGGTTCAAGCTCCACACTGGGCATCATATGTAGCTAGTCTCTCTCTGTCCCACCAGCAGCTCTCAAATCACAACACAGAGACTTATTATTAATTATGAAAGCTTGGCTGGTAGCTTAGGCTTATTACTAACTAGCTCTTACAACTTTACTCATTTCTATTAATTTACTTTCTGCCTCATGGCTATATTACCTTATCTCCATAGTGCCCATCCTGCTCACTCTTTGTCTCATGGAGTCTCTCCCCTTCTTCCCAGCATCCTCTCTGCCCTGAAAATCCTGCCTAGCTAATGGTCATTCAGCTTTTTACTAAACCAATCTGGGTGACACATCTTCACAGTGTACAAAAAGATTATTCCACACAGCCTGGACAATCCCTTCCCATTTCTCTCCATAATAGATGCTGAGGTTCTGAGAAGCTAATTAAGTAGGCCTCCTCTAGGAGAGGTAACAGGCCTCCTCTAGGAGAGGTAGTAGGCCTCCACCTGATCCCAGTCTTGCTGTCCTTGTTAGTGCATCTGTCTTTTCTTCATTTTTCTCCCCACACCAAGTCAACTGAATGATTGTACACAAAAGCAGTATTTATGCTCTCATTACCACCAAATTCTCAAGAAAGACTACTGATATCTAAGCAGAGCAAGTTCACATTGGTCCAGCACCTCCAACAGCAGCCTCAAAAGTCGAGTACCAATAGAGGAAACAATGCTGACACTGAGCACACACCTTGGCCACACTAGTTCAAGAATGATGTTCCTATAACAGGTGAGAACGCAGGGCTAGCCACTGAACCACGGAAGCCATTCTACAGGACAAATCTACTCAGTAAAAGATCTATTTTTGATTGTACTGTATTCCCAACACATTCACTGGCTGAATTCATTCAATTCTGAGGACTTAAAGAATTAGCTGGGATTCTACATAACAGTTTCAATCTCTTCAACCTTATGATAAAATTTTCTAGATGTAATCCAGTGTCATTGTGCCTATGAATCTGTGGCATCCAGCTTCACTGTCTTCTACTGCTTAACACGCAGAACTATAGGGTCAGTGATTAATGTCTATGATGTGTTGGTTATGCAAATAACTGGCATGATGATTAGCTTTATCTGACATAAGGTAGAATCACATGGTCAAAGCATCTCAATGAAGTACTGTCTAGATTACGCAGACCTGTGTGTACATGTCTCAGGTGGACTGTTGTAACAAAATTAATTGATTTGGGAAGACCCAGCCATGAGAGTCACCATTCTCTAGGCAGGAGGTCCTGCAAGGTCTAAGAATGGGAAAACTGAGCACAAACAAGGAAACGAGCATAGAGCAGTGTGCAAATGTTTATTTTGCTCCACTCTTGACCATGGGCATGATGTTACCTGCTTCAAGTTCCTGCTTCCATTGTGAACAGAACCTAGAATAGTAACCCAAAGCTGTTACCTGTCTGGGTATTTTACCACAGAAACAGACATGAAGCTAGGACAGCTGGCGACATAAGAAGGATGTATTAAGAAACCAGCAGAGTGAGACAATCTAGTACTTATTAATGAGGCCTGAGTTCACACAGAAGTTGGGAAAAAAGATTTCCTACAAGACTAAAAATCTAAGTAGAGGGAATTTCAACACCTAACACTTGAATGTATCTCATCCAGATTACTTTTCAGTGTGGTCTCCTAGGACAAAACGTTTGATAAAAATGTTTCAAATTATCCTCTGCTGAAATGAATAACAGTCATATTGTAATGTTGTAGTCTCCTATAAACCTTTAGATTATCTGTATCTAACTGATCTAGATTTTGTTAGAGTCCTCTTTGTCATGTACATTGATGAATTGTGAAGGGGTTTCTTTGCTTTCTACGATTGGGCCACTTATCCATCCTCACTCTATTTAAGCAATGTTATTATGCTCCTCTGAGAATACCTTTAGTTCCCCACATTCTTGAAGGACAATTTTGTTGAACACAGAATTTGGAGTAACTTATTTACCAAAAATGTGCCACTTCCTTCTAGTCTCCAAAGTTCCAATACAAAATCCACAGTAATTCATTGATATTCTTTTATGGACAATACATTGCTTTTTTTTCCCATTGCTTTTATGATTATACTTTTTATTTTATTTTTGAGAATTTAATTATGGGACCAGGCGGCAGCAGTGCAAACCTTTAATCCCAGCACTGGGGAGGAAGAAGCAGGCAGAGATCAATGAGTTTGAAGGTGGCCTGGTCTACAGACTGAGTTCCTGGGTATCCAAGGCTACATAAAGAAACCCTGTTTCAAAAAACAAACAAAAATAAACTAACAACAACAACAAAAAAAAAAAAACGTAGTTACGGTGACTCTGAGGATGTTAATCAGTGATTCATTATATGTACTGAATACACAGAGCTCATGTATTTGGCAAATTATTTCTTCACGTTTTCTACTAAAAATTCTTTCTCCTATCCTTTTGAGACTCCAAAGACCTAAATACTACAACTGTTATTGAAAACAGAAAGCACAAGAAACATGAGTTGATTTACCAATAAAACAATGAAACATAGGAGGAAAGAATAATCTATTATATGATAACCTAAAGGGAAAGGAAATTTGTACTTGGAAAATATTCAATGAATTATTTTCCATAATAAACAATGCATTCTAAAACACTAGAACACGTCTATTTTGACAATAGTTACTATTATAATCAAACATGGCTATTAAAACACAGAAGGAAAAGTATTCATATGATTTTAATTTGATAAGAGTTTTTTATAATTTTATTTCCACAATGAGAACAAAAGCAATAAAAGTAGACCAGAAACTTTGTAATTCTGGCTCAAAGGATAGTAAAACAATTCTTTGTTAAATTTTTAATAAAATTTTGTGATAGCAAGTGTGATAAATTGTATTAATTTTCAGCAAGTACTCCTGTACTCCTTGAAGTAGAAATGTTCACTTTCTATTATGCTGGGCAGTGTGATTTGCTTTGACCAACTAAGCTTGAATGGAAGTTTTAATGTTGCATATTGCCTTACAATCTGCTGTCAACATATCATTTCTGAAACCAAACAGAACCTTAGTCTGCGAACCAGACACCAAGTACAGGGACAGACTCAGATGCGAGCCCTAGTGTCCCCATAGGCAGGGCTGGGCTGCAGCCTGGAAAGAAGCTGGTCTTGAGTTTAACCTTGATCAAGTGAGCTCAGCAGACCTGCAGACACACAGAGGTGATAAGTAAAAACAACGCACAAAGAAGAATAGCAAGAGAAAAGACACAGCCTAAAGCTTCGCGCTGGATGAAGCATCTCCAAGAAACTGAAAGAAATGCAGCATGAACACAGCAAAGACCTCACAGAAGCACAGTAAGATGGGTATGGCCAGTAATGGGATCTGAGCAGGCCTAAGCAGTTCAGCGTGACCACGCGTTCTGAAACATTTGAATTATGGACGTAGAACGGACTGTGAACTGATCTGACTTGCATACTACATCAGAAGGGTAAGAATGATGGCAGTAAAGAGAAATGACTGCAACAGTGCTCATGGCAGAGGAGGGAACGGTGCTCTAAGCCATGTTGTCAGAAAGTAGAAAGAATTCAAACCATGAGATGTTTGAAAGAGGAGGAGACTGAGTCAGTGCAGTCGATGTACGCTGTCATCCAGTGAAAACAGACTTTCCAGGTTCTACTGGATACTGACTCCAGATTGATGCAGACTCCAGGAGACCCCAAGAAACACTGTGGCCCTCCAGTTAAAGTAGAGGTGTATGGAAGTCAGGTGATGAGTGGAGTTTTAGCAGAAGTTTGACTCACAAGAGGTCCACTGGTCCCCGAACTCACCTTTGGTTACATGCCCAGTCCCAGAATGTATAATTGGGATAGATACACTGGGAAGCTAGCAGAATTCTCACATTGGATCCTTGACCTGTGAAGTAAAGGCTAAATGGAAGACTTAAGAGTTGCCTCTGCAAGGAAAATAGTGCATCAAAAAAGTATCGACTCTCTGGAGGAACTGCAGAATCAGTGCCACCATCAAGGACCCGAGAGATGTAGGGGTGGTGGTTCCCACCACATCTCCCTGTAACTCTCCTATCTGGCCAGTGCAGAAGACAGATGGGTTATGGCGAATGACAACTGACTACTGAAAACTCAATCAAGTTGTGGCTCCAAATGCAGCTGCTGTACCAGATGTGGTCTCCTTCCCTGAGCAGGTTAACACATCTCCTCAGATGTGGTATGCAGCTACTGATAGAGCAAATGCCTGTTTCTTGGTACCTGTCCACAAAGACCACCAGAAGAAATCTGCTTTCAGTTGGCAAGACCAACAGCATACCTTTACAGTTTTACCTCAAGGATATATTAACTCTTTTGCATGACATTATGTCAACTGAACTAAGTGAGCAGAAGGTAACAACCACTGTGAACTCATTGGTAACACATTTGTGCATCACTTCCGGGAAATTCTTCGGAGTCCAGTGATGTGGGTCATGCAGAGATCCTTCTAAAATGAAGGATAAGTTATTGCACCTGGGCCCTCACGCCACCAAAAATAACCACAACATTTAGTGGGCCCATCTGTGTTCTGGGAACAGCACATTCTTCACTTGTGGGTGTTACTCTGGTCATATGCCAAGTGACTCAGTAAGCTGCTAGCTTTGTGTGGGGCCTAGAATAGAGGAAGGCTCTTCAACGGGGCCAGGCATCCATGCAGCCTGCTCTACCATTTGGACCATGTCATCCAGCAGACCCAAGGGTACTTGAAGTGGCAGTGCTGCCTGAAGCCTTTGGCCGACCCTACTGGTGAATCGCAGAAGAGACCTTTGGGGTTTTGAGCAAGGGTCTACCATCATCTGCAGACAATTATTTTCCTTTTGAAGGTCAGTTCTTGGCCTGCTATTGGACCTTGAAGGAAATTGGACATTTGACAAGTTACCATGACACCTGAGCAGTCCATCATGAGCTGAGTAATATCTATCCCATCCAGCCATAAAGTAGGGCATGCATAGCAGCAACCATTAACATAGAAGTGGTATATACATGACCAGGCTCAAGCTGGGCCTAAAGGCACAAGCAACTTACACGAAGAAGCTGTCCAGATGCCTCTGGTTTCTACTCTCACTACAATGTCATCTGCACCAAGCATGTACCTATAGCCCTATAATCACCTCACTGAGGAAGAGAAGACTGGGGTCTGGTTTACTGATGGTTCTGTACATTATCCAGGTACCACCCAGAAGTGCACAGCGGCAGCATTACAACCCCTTTGTGGGACAACCCTGAAAGACAATGGTGAAGGGAAATCTTCACAGTAGGCAGAACTTAAGCTGTGCACATTGTCATACATTTTGTTTGGAAGGAGAAATATCCATGTCTGCAACTGTTCACTGATGCGTGGGTGGCAGCCAATGGACTGGCTAGATGGTCAGAGACTTAGAAAAGGCATCATTGAAAAATTGGAGAAAAAGACATCTGTGAAAGGGATATGTGGACAGATTCCTCTAAATGGACGAAAGACATGAAGATACTTGTGTCCCACATAAATACTCATGAAAAGGTGACTTCCACAGAGGAAGAGTGCAATAATCAAGTATATAGGAAGACATTGTGTGGACAGTAAGGCTCTCCTCAGACATCTCTGCCATTGCCCAGTGGGCCCATGAACAAACTGGTTGTGGTGGTACAGATGACAGTTAAGCTCAGCAACATGGACTTCCACTCACCAAGGCTGACCTGGTTACAGATCCCGCTGAGTGCCAGATCTGCCAACAGCAGAAACTAACACAGCCCCAGATAGCCAGAGAGCCATTCCCTAGGTGAGCAGCCAGGGACCTACATTGGGTCACTACCTCTGTGGAAAGGACAATGCTTTGTCCTTACTGGAGGAGATACTTGTTCTGGTTATGGATTTGCCTTTCCTGCATCTAATGTTTCAGCCAAAACTACCATCCATGGACTTACAGATTGCCTGATCCACTGACATGGTATTACTCACTGAACTGTTTCTGACCAAGGAACTCACTTTACAATCAGAGAAGTGAGACAGTGTCCCATGATCATGGACTCCACTGGTCTTTCTTACACATTCCCCACCATCCTGAAGCAGCTGGCATGACAGAAAGATGGGATGGCCTTTGAAGACAGATTTACAGGGCCAATTCAGTGGCAGCAGCCTGGAGAGCTGGGATAAGATTCACCAAAAGGTAGTTTATGGTAGTTTCTCCCATAACCAAGATCCATAGGTCTAGAAATCAAGGGCTGGAAAAGGGAATGGTGTCACTACCACACCTAGTGAACCACTAGGAAAATCCTTTGCTTCCTTTCCCATGACCTGAAGTTTTGATGGCTTACAAGTTTTGGTTTCAGACACAGCTGAACTCCCCACCAGGAGACACAACAAACATTCCATTGACCTGGAAGCTCAGACTTCGCCCAGGCCAGGCTGAGTTTCTGATGCCCTTAAGATAACAGGCTAAGAAAGGACTAACACTGTGAGGAGGGGTGACTGGTGGTCTGGGTGACAATGGGCTCATACATTGCAATGCTTGGTCACCAGGGAGTGGTGCCTCTTGAAAGGGTTGCAGGTGTGACCTTGGAGGAAGTGCGTCACTGGGGGTGGACTTTGCAGTCTCAAAAGCCCAGGCCAGGCTGCTGCCTGGGGATCCAAACAAAACTCTTAGCTGTTTCTCCAGAACTATGTCTGCCAGAGTGCCACCATGCTCCCTGTCATGATGACAATGGACTAAACCTCAGAAACTATAAGCAAGTCACAATTAATGCTTTCTTTTATAGGAGTTACAGTGGTCATGGTGTCTCTTCACAGGAATACAACAGTGACTGAGACAGTCAGGGAGTCCGATTATCAAAAGGAACCTGGATTGAGCCTCTGGAGGTGAGAAAGATTGTCTGGTGTGGAGGAGATCCTTCAGGGCATCTCTTGATGCTCCTATGGCTAGTGATTAAAGCCATGGAAACTGTAACAACCTAATCCAGACAGAATGCCAAAGGGCACAGACCCCCAGGAAAAGAGCCAAGACGTGCTGAGGTGCTTGCTGAGTGGAGGGAATATAGAATGGGTAGAGAGGAAGGTAGTTACAAATATCAGCTAAAGCCATGCGAAAAGTTGCAGGATTATAATTGGTAGGCATGTCTATGGTATTTTGTTAAGGATGTATTTAAATGTAACATCATTTAAGAGGATATCAGTGATTGTCATGATTAAGTTTGAGATACTAAAAGAATGAGCCTCCAGGGGGATTGCCACCTATTTGAAAATTTATAATGTATTTGCTCTTATACAAGGGATAGTTACATCATGTTAGCAGTAACTATGACCTAATTACACATACAATGCATTTGCTATTGTACAAGGGACAGGTATAGCATGTTAAGTGTAAGTATGACCTAGTTATTCTTCTCATTTGGAAATTAAGGATGGCAATAGGAGACATTACTGTGTGTCGAGTTGGAATAAGGTAGATTTGGGGTGGCTATTCTTGGTTGCCCACCTGAGAACATCTAGAATTATCTATAACCCAAGGCTGGGTATACTTGTTAGACATTTTTTTTTTTTAAATTAATCAGTTGAAGTGGGAAGATCCACCTTTAATCCTGACCTTCTGAGGTAGAAGATCCACATTTAATCTGGGCTTCTGCTGGCAGCATATACAGAGGACAGGGAAGAAGAGGACTAAACAACTATGGGATTCTTGGACCTTCCTTGGTAGGCAGCCACTGTTGGACTAGCTGGACCACATCCTGTAAGCCATTTTAATAATGGCTTTAGATAGACAGACAGACAGATGATAGATAGATAGATAGATAGATAGATAGATAGATAGATAGATAGATAGATAGACAGACAGATAGTTCTGTCCCCTAAAGAACCCTCATTAATATAGTAAATATTAACTCCAAGTAAATTAAATTAACTCCACTTCCTACCTTCCACAAAAGAAAATAAAAATAGTCACATGATAGTAGAGAAGAGAAGGGAAGAAGAAGAGGGAGGTGGAGGAGATGGAGGAGGAAGGAAGGGGTGGCTGTGGGGGCAGCAGCAAGGAATGCCATGCAGGCTGGTGGAGCACACCCACAATCCTGGAGGAGCACACCCACAATCCTGGAGGAGCACACCCACAATCCTGGTGGAGCACACCTACAATCCTGGTGGAGCACACCCGCAATCCTGGTGGAGCACACCCACAATCCTGGTGGAGCACACCCACAATCCTGGTGGAGCACACCTACAATCCTGGAGGAGCACACCTACAATCCTGGAGGAGCACACCCACAATCCTGGTGGAGCACACCTACAATCCTGGTGGAGCACACCTACAATCCTGGTGGAGCACACCCACAATCCTGGTGGAGCACACCCGCAATCCTGGTGGAGCACACCCACAATCCTGGTGGAGCACACCCACAATCCTGGTGGAGCACACCTACAATCCTGGAGGAGCACACCCACAATCCTGGTGGAGCACACCTACAATCCTGGTGGAGCACACCTACAATCCTGGTGGAGCACACCCACAATCCTGGTGGAGCACACCCACAATCCTGGTGGAGCACACCCACAATCCTGGTGGAGCACACCCACAATCCTGGTGGAGCACACCTACAATCCTGGTGGAGCACACCTACAATCCTGGTGGAGGCACACCACAATCCTGGTGGAGACACCACACTACAATCCTGTGGAGCACACACAATCCTGGAGCACACCAATCCTGGAGGAGCACACCACAATCCTGGTGGAGCACACCTACAATCCTGAGTGGAGCACACACAATCCTGGTGGAGCACACCCACAATCCTGGTGGAGCACACCCACAATCCTGGTGGAGCACACCTACAATCCTGGTGGAGCACACCCACAATCCTGGTGGAGCACACCCACCTGGGAGCACACCCACAATCCTGGTGAGCACACCACAATCTGGTGGAGCACACCCGCAATCCTGGTGGAGCACACCTGCAATCCTGGTGGAGCACACCCACAATCCTGGTGGAGCACACCTACAATCCTGGTGGAGCACACCTACAATCCTGGTGGAGCACACCCGCAATCCTGGTGAAGCACACCTGCAATCCCAGCACTTGGGAGGTGGAGACACAGAGAGTTGTTCAAGGTCATCCTCCTATACTAAAGAAAGCCAAGGTCAGCATGGGCTAACTTGAGACTATGACCCAAGAAATTAGAGCAGAGAGGACTTCAACTATATTCCATCTAAGAAAAGCCATTTTAAATATAAAGGTACAAACAGGTTAAAAACAGATGGAATTGATATATTATTGTTCAAACAAAAGCAAAGGAGACGGGAAGTTGCTATGTTATCTGGCAAAGCAGACCTTAGAGCAGAGAGTCACTATGAACTATTCCGTTCTTCCAACAGAATTTGTAAGAACATGCCTCTGTCTCTGCACAAGTATGAACTTAAACAGAGAACCCAAGTTCTAGAGAGAATGTTTCAATGCTGCTGCATTTCTTTACACTATAATATTCATTGAACAACATATCATATCCATGGGGACAATAAAAAAATGAAAAGACAACTACAGAATGAGGGAACTGTCTATCCTCAGGAGGGGCACTGTCCTATATATGAAGGGAGCCATGTGGCTCAGTACAAAGCATGCAGTTAAATTTATTCCGATTTTTCATTCCTGAGACAAGGTATTACTTTACCTCACTATGGAGCCAGGCAGTCCAGACTCTGCCATCCTCCTGTCTCCACCTCCCAAGGCTGAGATTATAGACAAACATACAAAACCAGATAACCGAACATTAAAAAGAAACAAATGAACATCTTCCTAAAGATACACAAATTGTCAACAAGTACATTAAATGGTGACCAGAACCATAAATCATCAGTAAAGTACAAACAATGAGATGTCGCCTCTCACCAAAGATGGCTGTCATTAAAACAGGAAGAATTAAGTGCTTGGGAATAAGTGGATAAGGAAGACTTCAAGACTTCCGGTGGGATGCAGTCTAGGACCATTGTGCTTTATAAGATATAAAATGCTACATAACTGCTTAATCAAAACTGGCAAAACATAAAAACAATATATATGTTCTACACTTGATTGTAAAATTGTATGTATAGCTTTATTGAAAGGATTAAGAAAAAATAAAGCTCTAATATATAATAACAATATGTATGATACATATATATATAAAACAAAATGATTTCCCTTACTTAATAATGAACCAAACCTAGTTGATATTAAGAAGTATTGATAGCCCTGAGAGATGGCTCTGACCAGGAGTGAGCAGAAATAAGCCTTCCGGGACTTTAAACCATCTGTCTTGGCTGGCATGGTGGGATCGGGGATAAATAAAATTCCATTAAGCCTCATAGTTAAGAATTGTGCACTTTATGATAAATACTGAAAGTATAAGTATAGTGGAAATTGAGACAGTCCTAAAAGAGCACAAAATAACAGGAACTACATTTCAGATTTCACTACACTACAATTGAGAATACAGAAATGAAAATGTGACAGGTGAGTATCATAAATTTAAAGCAACCACCCACTTATCATAATTAGAAAGAAAGGACAAGAATGCTCTAGCTTACATTTCCACAGCACACAGAGCTACCTTTAACATCAATGGCTAACTCCAAGTGGTAATACTAAAAATATCGCCTCTTAGAACTTTAAAATGATTTTGATTCAGTATTAAACATGAAGAAATTCACTAAGATCAATTTTAACATTTACAAAACATAAAATTACATCTAGTCTATTAACATAAAGAATAAACTTTGTTTTCCAAATTATAAAACTAGAGCTTGTGCAGCTAGGAGTTTACTGAATGCCTGTTTGTGTGCCTTACTCGCGTTTGAGGTATCTGGGTTGTTTGTTTGTTTTAGATTAATTTAGGAGTTTTACTTCTGTAAGGTAAGAAAGTATTTTGGATTTTGATGAAACAATACAAAAAAAGTCACAGCCTATGATCTTGTTTTCTTTCTCCCCACTCTCCTCCCCAGAGCCCCTTCCAAGTACTCTCCAAATCCTTCCATATTTGAAATATGTTTAAAAAGACATGATTCTTTATACTTTATAAATTCTTTAGAAGAACTAAATTAAAAATCTATATAACTTGTTCTCTTTTCAAAAAAGAAAAAAATGGAGACTTTGAAGTAAATCATTTGAAAAAACACAATATTGTTATTTTATGTGTAACAACTGAGAGTGTCTTAGAGCCTCTTCAATAAATGGATATACATGCTTTAAAATATTTCTTGGGACTAAAATAACAAGTTTAATAAAGAATAAAAATTAGACTATGTATCACGATCCATATCAACTGTGTACCGAATGAGACTACGTTGAAAGAGTACGACATTTACACTCACTACACAAATTCTGGTTGACAAGCAGAATAGACTACTAGTGCATTCTCAAAAGAAAATCTAATTTAGAAAGTTAATTTCAAATAATTAAATATTCATGAACATTCTAAAGTAACTATGTAATTGGCTTAAAAATAAACCATAATTAGATAACCAAAAGTTGAAAAGCAGGAAATGATTAAAAATACAAGCATATCCATTTTAATTAGTATGTAATAAGTTACACAAAATAAGCCCTTATTTTTATTGAAATTTGGATAAAACAAGTGAAATCTGATCAGTACATATGTTGATCAATCTTAAATTTACATTTTGCCACTATCAAAATGCATGAATTACAATGGAGATACTTCTGGAATTTTAAAATGAATGTAGAAATCTCCTTTTTAGAGTATATAATGTAAATCTCCTACATTAGTTTAAATGAATAAGTTTACTGAGCAATAATCTCTCATATGTTTAACATTAAGTATTTACATCTATTTAAGTGTTAAATTACAAATGACAACTTTATCATTAAACACATGATTTTAAAAAGGACTCAATCTGTCTATAAAACACAGAAATTAACATAAAACATTCAAACCTTGCAATTGTGATGCATAAATTGACAATTCTTACTATAGTTTCAATATCTAAAATGGTTTAAAACATAACACTCTAGAATGGGATTAGTATAAATGACTTGGTCAATAAACTAATGTGAATTCAATTTAGTCAAGAATAAAGGAATAAACAAATCCCAAATGTCAAAAAATATTTCATCAAAGTACAAATTAACAATGGCACAAAAACATTTCCTAGAAATAAATCTGAAGAGTTCAGTAGCTACCAACAAGCACACTGAAAATGAAATGCAAGAGAAAGATGACCAGTGCCTTGTTCAGCCATTATCAGAGAAGCTTCCTCCTGTAGCACGTGGGAACAAATGTAGAGACCCACAGCTAGATATTATGCAGAGAGTTGGAGACCTTAGAATGCCCAGACCTAAAAATGGATGTCTCCATCAAATCCTCTCCCGCAGGGCTCAGTGAACTTTGCAGGCAGAAAGAAGAGTTTTATAGCCAGTGGAGATGGAAGACACCAAGAAAACAAGAGCCTCCAACTGAATCAACCTAATAAAGCACATACAGACACCGAGGCAGCAAGCTCAGGCCCCCATGGGTCCTCTGAGTGCAGCTATAACGTCTAGTTCAGTGTTCCTAGGGGATTCCTGGTGTCAGGCAGGTGGGTCTCTATTTCTTGTGCCTTCTCTTGGCTCTTTTTTGTTTGTCTGTTTGTTTAGTCCAATTCCAATGTGTTTGTTTTTGTTGTATCTTTCTATATTTCATTATTATCCCTTGGAAGCCTGCTTGTTTTCTAATAAGTCAGAAAGGGTGTGGATCTGGATGGGAGGGAGGAGAGAATAACTGGGAGGAGTAAAGAGGGTAAACTATAATTAGAATATAATGTGAGCAAAAAAAAATCTATTTTCAATGAAAGAAAATAAGATGAAATGTAATAGATACAGGACATAAATGAGGAAACCAACTATGAGAGTCGAGGGTCCTAAAAATGTAACTGCCAAGGATTGTTAATCCTCAATCTTAAAGGAAAGATAAATTATACCCAGTATGCACTAAAAAAAACAATAGTAAAGATTACTGAAACACACACTATTTTAAATTGATTTAAATGAAAGCATTCCCCTTTAACTTAATAATCAGAAAACCCAAACATCATAGCAGTCTCAAGCTTCATGGCATCTTTCACAAGATAATACCTACTGAAAATGTTTAGTACACTCTAGTTGGTCTAATGTTATTGGTATGTCTTTGTGGAGTCATTCATTCATCATAGATAATCACACATGATCTCTTACAAAGGGTCCGTAAATGCCTTACTGCTCAAGGCAATGAATACACATATGCCATCTCTTTGGAAAAATCAGTATTCTTTCACCATGAGGATGTTCACCATCATTAGAAACAAATGTTGTTATGCTTACCTGTATTTTAATAGGCCAGGAAAAGTTGCTGACATACACATAAAATGTGATATTAGGATTGCTTCTGAAGTTAAATTTTTCGTAGGAAAAGCTATCTCTGTATTCCTTTACATTTGACTTAGAAACTATAGGAGTCTCTTCCCCAGATATTGTTCCTCCTAAAATATGAATATGAAAAAAATTATAATTGATACTAGGAAACAGGGATCTTTATTAAGTCAAAATATATAGTGCAGCAAAGTCTTACAAACTGAAATCTCAAGAACACCATCACCGGAACTGCCACACCAGCTGCTCTTCTCTATGGGGCTCGCATAGCACCTCTGCACACTGGTTTGCCAGAGATACAGCGTAACAACTTCAGTATAAAATCCACATTAAAAATGCTACCAGGCTGGCTGTGAGACTTGACATTCTTCTGTAATACTTGTGACCCCAGAGGCTGCATAATTTCTGGTTTTCAAACCAAACCTTTGTCCCAGGAAGAAGGAAGCATTTCACCCACTACAATGCCCCCAGCACTGAACGCCCCCTGGACACATGGCTCCAGAAGGTGAAGTCATCCTGCTTACCACTTAAATTATAATCAAACCGTATTTGATCGTGTCTTAATCCAATTAAAAAATGAAAAAATCAATTTATTTGCCTTTCTACAAATTGAAACATCCTTACTTTTAAAAAACTAGAAAGAGGCCATTAATTTAAAACACTATGTAAATGTTCAATTAGTAAACACAATTTTGGACACACAGGACATTTCAACTGCCTTAGCCAGATCTCCACCTTAATGAACAGAAAAACAATTAGAATTAGTATACTGAGTAACTAAATGCATTTCGCATAATCTATTACAAAAATAACTCATGTGCATTCGTAACATGTAGATTCTCTGAGCTCGTCACTTAACAGATGTGTTGAAAAATGACCTTACACATTGATAATTCAACATAACAATTTATCTTCCTCACAGTTATGATTTCTTAAAAATTAATCATTTCAATCTGTGAACTTTATTATGGAAGACATGCTTATAAAAATTTATTTCCTCTTAGCCCGGATGCAACCAGAAAGAATATATCTCTAAGATAGAAAATAATAGATTGTTGCTTTTATCAGTAAGTAAGAAGAACACTTTTGTTTCATGTAAATATTGGGATGGATAATAAAATTTGTAACTTCAATAATGAAATGAATAATTGAAATCTCCTTCTCTTTAGACACTAAAAAACTAATCTATCTTAATTAAAATCACAGAATTTCCTAACATTATCATTTTTAATGCTTAAGTGGTATACATTATTTGTTAGCCTTCTAATTTTAATTGAATAAGGAAATTATGGTATTAAGCTTTCAAGTTACTACTTCCTATTTTTATCAGTAAAAGCAGAGTGATGGGAAAATTGTATTTTTTTATTTATTTTAGAATAGTAAATCAGATTAGAACAACTTCCATGCATAAACTCAGACAGAAGAGAGATGACAGAAAATTCTGTTTACCTGTTGAGCCAACTGACCAGGTAATGTTGAGATTAAAGTTGTTGGAAGCATTAATCGAAATGTCCAAATTTTTGTTTGACTATCAAGAAAAAAAATTAATGTTAAAAAGGTGGAAATGTGTTAAATACATATTAGTCAACTCGCTAATTTGATTTTTATTCATTAAATTTACAAAACTGTATATGATATAAACATTCAACTGAATAAATACAGATAGTGTTTATGCTGTTTAATGAAAATTAAACTATGATAAACTCAAAAGTTCCTCATTTATCTTCTCTAATAATTTGACCTTCTGCTTTTAGGTAATTTCTAAGAAAAAATTTTAAGGACATTGTACTTTTAAGGGTAGTTTGCTATTATTATCATTAGTTCAAGATGTCTTCTTTTCCATTTGTTTAATCTTTGTCTTTACCCAGAGAAAGAGAGGTCTATAGAGGACTGGCTCAGTAACCTCTAAAAAGGGGTAGGTTTTGTGTCTGTAACATGTGCCTGAGTGTTAAAACTATTATTGTTATGAGACAACGTATGCAAGAGAAAGCATAAGCCCTTCCTTTCAAGTTTAGTCAACTCTTGATATTGTGTGCTTTGCTTTATTCTTGGTGGGGTGAAAATAAGAACAATTAAAAGTTCATAACAAAATGGTCAGTGTAAGCATATAAAACTACCTTTCTTTTTTAGTTCATCCTCTACAAATTCAAAGTTTTGTTATTGGGAAATACCTTAAGTACTGTAACTAAAGCTCCAAGCCCACTCAGTGCCCACTCAGTGCCCACTCCGCTCTTTGTAGAGCTCTATTCAGCTAGGATGCCACAGTCAATCTAGAAAACGATGACATCAGTGCTGTAGATTGGGGTGGTGATGGGGGAGCTCACTAAAGCTGCATGGCACAGGTGCCCATTCAGAAATGGTTCATATGAAAGCGCTAACTAGAGGGAACCTACAGTGAGAGAAGACTGAAATCTGCCATAAAAAGTAAAAATGTGGGAAATCTACAAATGATAAGACATCTACTTATTTTATTTTACAGAATAGATTAAGAAGCTTTCACCAGCCAGGCGGTGGTGGCGCATGCCTTTAATCCCATCACTCAGGAGGCAGAGGCAGGTGGATCTCTCTGAGTTCAAGGCCAGCCTGGTCTATAGAGCAAGTTCCAGGAAAGGTACAAAGCTACACAGAGAAACCCTGTCTCAAACAACCAAAAAAAAAAAAAAAAGAAGAAGAAGAAGAAGAAGAAGAAGAAGAAGAAGAAAAAAAAAAAAAGAAGAAGAAGAAGCTTTCACCAATAAGTTGTTTTAACTTTAGAGATAGTCCTCAGTGAATTGTTCTTAAATAAGAGGAATTACACAAGAAAATCTTGCAAGCATCCCTGGAGATGCTTCTCATGCAAGGGAGTATGTCTACCTTGTTTAGAAAAAAAAAATGGACAAGACATTTTTAAACTGACATGTTTTTAGATTTACTATTGGCAGGCAGTGAATACATTTGATCTTCGTCAGCTTGTAGAATTACATGAATGTGAGTCGACATCTGTGTAACTCAGTGAAACATTAGATTGGGACAAAGGTCAATAAAAACGAATGATATGCTTCACTGCAAATGAACGAGAGTTTGATACAACACGCCTTGAATTCCTGTGTTTCTTAAATCATCTTTTCATAAAATTTGGATGTCCTTGAGATTGAGATAATTGACAAGTTTATAACAGCATTCATGCTTATAATTATACACTTGAGATTCAGAAAATTCTTATTTACAAGTAAAACACAAGAATTCAAGGTAAAGAAGAATTTTCTGAATAAATAAGTATATGGATGTATAATTTAAACCAGGAGACTACCAATCAAAAACACAAACTTGTCAATTCTCTGAGTCACAAGTAAATCCAAGTTTCATAAAAATTTAAGAGCTTCGGTAATTTCTACAGAATTCCTCCTATGTAATACTTCTGGGGAGTTAAATCACAGGAAAATGATAATAAAAAATGTGGATGCCTTGGTAGCGGCAGCACTCACTGCGGGAGGTGACGCCTCCTTACCTGTTCTGGGTTTGCTATGAAGTTGATGGCAGTGTGGTGGCGATCATCTTCCTGTAACAAGCTGAAGGTGAACTGGTAGTCAATCAGAAGACTGTCTGTGGGGAGAGGAGAGTCCTGACATACACTCAAGAAGGGGCTTCATAAAACACAGGAGCTGGGTGAAAATACACTGCACAAAGCATTACATTTATCATGAAATGCTAGCAGACTATTCAATTAGAGAAAAATACAAATCTTTGTCATTAGCAGCAAAAACAGATGATATAGAGGGCTAAATTTAATTTACTTTAAATTAAATAAATAACAATTAGACCACACATGCTGTTTCCCTACCAACCTGTACAGAAAGAAATCAACTGCACAATTTTTCAGACAAATCAGGAGATGCTCCATCTCTCCTCAGAATTTCAGAAATCACATTACTTATCTTTAGGGGAATTATGGAAAACTAAGTAACTGGCATTTGAAACACAGACCTTAATGCCAATATGTTAATGTGCTATAAATTTTTCAACTGAGTGGAGTACAGAACAAAAAGATTACAATTTAACATGTTTTGAATTTAAACAAATGGATACAATTTGAACATATCTTTTTATATTGAATTATTGAACCATATCTTATGGATCAAGAAAAAAAGGTGTAAAAAATGAGAGAAATGGGAATTAGAGCATATGAATGACTAGTGTTGTAAAATAAGAAATTATAACAAATTGACAAAAAAAGTATCCTGGTGAGTAAACCTAAATATTCATATAAAGGATGACATATTAAATGTAAGTTCATAATGTACATAATAACCAATAAATTAAAATAATCTAGTGTCTCTCATTTGATGAGTGGTAAAATATGATTTATTTAGGAGTATATTATTCAGACATAAAAAGAAATGAAGCACTGATATCTCACCACAAGAAATGAGTAAAATTAAAAAATACTGCACTAAATTTTTCAAGGCTGTCACAAATGAACACATATGTCATGATTTCATGCATATGATATACACAGACACAAATCTACAAAATGGTATCTAAGATCTAAATGAAGGGGAATTGGGTGCAACCATTAAAATGCAGACGCCTTATCTGGAGAGGATGAAGACAACATAAGATTAGGAAATGGTGGTGGTTAAATAACTTGGTGAATACACAGTAAGCCTGCTGAGCTGTATGTACACTCTGACTACTACATCAAGGCCAGCCCAAATAGTTATAAACTATATACCATATAGTTGGTAAAATATAGACATCCAAGCTGTTCCATGTATGTGCACATATGTGTGCATGTGCGTGCGTGTGTGTGCGCGCACACGCACACTCACACACATTATTTGCAAAGAAATACTAATAGTTTGTCCACTTGACACAAGCTAAGGTCAGCTGAGAAAAGGGAACCTCAAGAAAAGGTCTCCATCATACTGGAATGTAGGGCAAGTCTGTGAGGGACATTCTTGACTAATGCCTGATGTGAGGGGCCCACCCCACTGTGGGCAGTGCCATCTCCTCAGCTGGTGGTCCTGAGTTGTACAACAGAGCAGGCTAATGAGCAGCAAGCACTCTTCCATCGTCTCTGCTTCAATCCTTGCCTCCAGGTTCCTGCCCTGAGCAATGGACTAAAACTGTAAACTGGAATAAACTCTCTCCTTTCCATGTTGCTTTTGGTCATGGTGTTTATCACAGCAATAGAAACACTAATCATCACAGACACCAATCACTCTTACATAACAATAAAAATCAAAAGACAGGATGTATAGCCGTATTATTTATGGAAATGTATATTCACTAATGCTTTTCACATTCAAATACAATTATAGTAATTTAACGGGATAACAATATATAATATATTCATCATTCACATTAAAAATATAAAATTAAATTTAAACAGTTTACATCTATACAACAACTGAGAGTAAACAGAAATATATAAATGACCCAGGACTAGAGAGATGGCTCAGAGGTTAACAGTACTGTCAACTTTTGCAGAGGACCTGGGTTCGAGTCACAGCATTCACTGAAGGCTCATGACTTTCTGTAATCCTAGTTCTAGAAGACCCCATGCCCTCTCTGGCCTCTTCAGGCACTGCACACAGATGGTACACAGACACACTTCAATGTAAAGCCTTGCATACACATAAAAATTGTTAAAGGAAATGTCACATAAGGAAAAGGCACAACAGGGATTAAATTATAGATTTAAACTTAGAAAGTTCAGTTATATAAAGATTATTAAAAAGAAAAACGTTATCTTGCTAAATCTATAGCAAGACTATTTGCTAAAGGTGATATAAAACAGCCACAGTAAAAACTAAAATAACAAACCACACCCATATAAACATCTACAGGTTTCATCTCAGGGAGTATTTTATGATATTGAGATCATGTCTAACCTAATACAAAAAATTAATAAACACTTTTAATTGTTATATACAGCTAGGTAGATCTTAATCTGTATACAGAGAAGCACTTGACATTTTAATATTAATCTATATTAAGAAACTTGATAGCCAATATTATCATTTCATATAATCCATGTGAAGATGTTTATATTTTCTAATGACACTATCAATAAAATAAACAAAAGCTCTTTATGGTTATAATGTATGTGACCATAATTTATATTTCTAATAATTATGTTCTGGAGACCTTGGATCTGTTTAGTCTATTAATAATTATAAAGATATATGTATGTTAAATGTCTATTATAATAATTTATATTGTGTGGTTGATAATAGTCACCTCAATCAACTTATCTGGGGTCAGAGAACAGAACAGCCATAATATTAAACATAGAGGTTAGGCAGTGGTAGCACACTCCTTTAATCCTAGCATTCCGGAGGCAGAGATCCATCTGGATCTCTGTGAGTTCAAAGTCACACTGGAAACAGCAAGGTGTGGTGACACAAACCTTTAATCCCAAGAAGCGATGGCAGAAAGCAGAAAGGTATTTAAGGCAGGAGGACCAGGAACTAGAGCTAGTTAAGCTTTTAGGCTTTTGAGCAGCACAGTTCAGCTGAGACCCATTTGGATGAGGACTCAGAGGCTTCCAGTCTGAGAAAACAGGATCAGCTGAGGAATTGGCGAGGTAAGGAAGCTGTGGCTTGTTCTGCTTCTCTGATCTTTCAGCATTCACCCTCAATACCTGGCTCCCAGGTTTGTTTTTATTAATAAGACTTTTTAAGATTCGTGCTACAATATTGTAGTTTCAACGACTTTTTGATTCCCATATTAGAATTACCTCACTGCCTGTGTAATTCAGATATGAAGAAAGTACTGAAATATAGTGTACATCATATCAATGCTAAAGGTTTACCATGAAGGGTGAAAACAATTTTAAACTAAAGACTTTAAAACAGGAGACATAAGTTTTGAATGTATATCAAAGTGATTTAAAAAGGATGGACCCACAGCCAAGCACTGGGCCGAGCTCCTGGAGTTCAGGTGAAGAGAGGGAGGAGGAACCATGACAGGAAAACCACAGAGACAGCTGACCCGAGCTAGTGGGAGCTCGTGGACTCTGACTGGCTGCTGGGGAACCTGCATGGGACTGAACTAGGCCCCCTGAATGTGGGTGACAGTCGTGTAGCTTGATCTGCTTGTGGGGCTCCTGGCTGTGGGAACAAGACTTATCCCAGGTCATGAACTAGCTTTGGAGCTTATTCCCTACGGTGGGATACCTCGCTCAACCTTGATGGGGGAGGTTGATACGCCACTTGATACGCCATGGGAGGCCTCACCCCCGAAGAGGAGTAGATGGGGGGAAGAAGGGGGGCAGAAGAAAGGGGGAACTACAGTTGGTATGTAAAATGAAAAAAATTTAAACAAAAAACAGGTATAGATGTGCAAATAGGAGAAATACTTTGGATTTATTGTTTCTTTTTTAATTGTCATGTTCATAGAAAAAAAATGTCTACCAATAACACTCCAAAATCAAAGTTTCAAAGAATATCACAGCCATGTGCTTTGTAGAATAATCCAAACAACAGTATGCTAAAGTCCTTGTGCCTCAAAAAACTATAAAAAGCTTGAAAAGAAATAAATAAAAAATGAATGAACTGAAATAAAATTAAAATAGTTGACAGAATCTGACAAATATCATTAATAACTACTGATTCATACAAGATTTAACTCATCATTAATCACAAAATATCAGATTGGAAAATCACCAAATCAATTCATATTCCACTTACAAGTGACATGCTTGGCCTATGGGAGGAGGAGGAGGGCAGACAATGGGAAAGAGGGAGCAGACATCGAGCAAAGACCCACAAAACGACATTGGGGTCACGAGACATGTAAGGTATCAACATTGGATGCCTATATTCAATCACAAAAGGGCGTCTAATTTACGCACTAAAATCTGACTTAATAAAGAAACTACAGCCACAGAGATGCAGCGAGTGCCCAGCATGCATCAGGCCCCAGTTGGCTTCTAACACAAAGGGAAGAAGAAAGCCTGGAGAGTCTAAGATCATAAAACAGGGTATTCCCTTTGGGTTCATATTTTAGATCAATATAATAATGATTAACAGCAATTTTCTTCGGGTAGAATCATTAGGGATTTTAATTTGCCTTTTAATCTATCTTTTTTCTAAAATGAATATGCATTTCTTCTATTGCTGAAATTTAAAAGGGGATATTTTTAAAAGAATGTACAGATAACATCATTTTCTTGAAACTGATCTTTAGCAAGTTTCCATATAATATACTTACATGGTTAACAATTAAATTAACATAGTTATAATCACTTCCAAAAATGACATCTCATTTCTAATTTGCACGCTTCTTAGATATAGGCCAACAAAAGCGTAACTCACAGATCCAGACTCTCACCCTAGTGTGATGTGAGGGAAGGACACAGAGTAGAGCAGCCAGTGTCTGTAGGGTCCTTCAGTCAGCTCTGGACTAGAGTCCATGAAAGAAAACAGTGCTAGCTTTTACAGAGTGAAGATTTACATGCAGAAATAAATGATGAGGAAAACAAGCTGCGTAGCTTTGAATGTTATCTGATGTCTGTAACACATGTACAGCAAGTGTAACTTGACAAGAATCACATGGCCTTCAAACATTGTTAAACAGCCCTAACCAATGAACATGCGCACACACTAACAGTTTACGTGTGTGTGCTACCATCAGGTCTGCTATGACGGTCACACAGTACTGTGTGTGGAGATCCAACGAACAATAGCTGTGTCCTCAAAGTTTCATTTTATATGAAAAAAGACTAAGTGTGTAAGTAAAATAACTTCCCACCATGTAACTTTAGACAGAAATAAAAGAGCTGTGATGGTTTGAGAGGGAGAAAAGTACCAAAAGTAAACACCACAATCAAATATAAAGTTTGGGCTCTTTAGGTATACACAGATTAAAGCATTGAAGATTCTAACTACAACCAGATTTCCCCCATATGTGAGGCTGTGTTGTGAGGCTACAATGCCATAAGCACAAGTCAAAAGCTGAGTCATTTATAAGGAAGAGGTTTTGGGGAGTTCACATGTCTAGAGCGGCGAGTTCAAAATGCCTGCCTGAGCCAGCATCTGATGAAGACTCACTGCTGCATCACCCAAGAGAGGGAAGAGTGACTTCAGCCCCGCCTGTCACGTGGTGCCTGGTGCTTCCTGGCCTTCAGGGTTGGAAGGAGCCTGGATCTGTGTTCACCACCAAAGCCAAATTCCGGCCAACAGGCCAGAGCCAACAGACCAATCCCCATTAAGCCGTCAAAAGTCAAATAAAAGAAATTCACTCACAAGACATAACACACAGTCCAAAAGAAGAAAACTCTTTGACTCATATTTAAAGCAAAACAAAACAAACAAAAACCAGAGCTGTCTCATCCAATATAAGGATTAACTCATTTCAGCATTCTCCTTGTTCTGTAAGATGTAGCTTTCTATGGTATTAAGACTGACATTTGCCTTTTTTAATTTATTGCTACAATAATGTATTAAAAGTATTTACTCTTGTGTATCCACATAAAAATATTAAACCTAACAAATATATGCTCATAAATAATGTTTCTCAGTCTAAGACCTACACATTAATTAGATAAATCAATGCCAACTAAAAGCATATGTGGTGGTATTGTGTTCCCCAAAATGTTGTGTACCCTAATAAACTTATCTGGGGTCAGAGACAGAACAGCCATTAGATACAACGGCTAGAAAATGGTGGCACTCACACCTTTAATCCTAGCATTCCAGAGGTAGAAATCCCTCTGGATCCCTGTGAGTTCAAGGCCACATTGGAAACAGCCAGGCATGGCGACACACACCTTTAATCCCAGGGAGTGGTGGTAGAAAGCAGAAAGGTATATAAAGCGTGAGGACCAGAAACTAGAAGCATTTGGCTGGTTAAGCTTTTAGGCTTCTAGCAGCACAGTTCAGCTGAGAGCCATTCAGATATGAGGACACAGAGGCTTCCAGTCTGAGGAAACAACATCAGCTGAGAAGTTGGCAAGACTCTTTAAGGTTCCTGCTACAAGCCTACAGTGAGATATATGGGAAAGCATTTTGTTTTTAATAATACAAAACTAAAGCAAAATTTGCTAAGTAACAGAGCTGAGCACTTACTAGAAAAGTAATGATTTTCAAAATAGGTACCAAATTAGTACCTCAAAAGTTATCCTGAATTCTAAATAACAATAAAAGTAAAATTCAGTCATTTGTTAAATACTAAAATATACCTAAATGTCAACTACTTGAAAAAGAGTAAAACACATAGCTACAGTTCAGGTAGTAACATAAAGAACGGACAGACACACAGACGATCACAAAGGGACTTTATGAAAGCTAATTAATGCCAGGCTTTCACGTTTAGTTTCCAAAATTGTCATAGATTCAGTCTTTCATTCAAGTTTAAAAGTTTTTGTTAAAGTGTTTATGACTTTTAAAATTCATATAACCAAGAAGTACCTATCTTTAGGGTCGTGTGTTTTTAAATTACTGAAGATAATTCAGTAATTCAGTATGGACAGGGGCTGACAGCTTCCTCATCTACTCTGGTTTGACTCTAATTCAAGGACTGGGGCTGTAAAGAGGGCGGGCGGCCCTGCTGAATCACAGTGCTCAGCTGTGTTCCCACCTCACTGCACTCAGTGAGGATTTGCAGCTCAAATTCTGATCTAATCTCAAAAGTCGGAAAGTTTCCCTTTACACCCCATTTCCTTTCAAAGTTCCCTCGCTCTAAGGGGCGCTAACAATGGCAACACTGCCACCTAGTGTGTGAGGACAGTCTCTCCAACGCCGCCTGTCCAACATGAGAAAATCTCTAATAAAATGGTCATTAAAGGGTGACCAAGTGGGACCAGGGCATCCCGGTGCTCTGGTAAGACAGGGATAAGGAGTTTGGGACAAGCTCAGATTACACAGCAGAAAACTAGAATATAAGTTTATAACTGCACACTTAGCACAAAAGGAAAGAATATAGACATTTCATGGATGCGCTTTAAATATTGCTATATTTTATATTGAAAATATTTCAGATGTGTAAAGTTAAATATTTTATTTAAATTGATTTTACCTATTCCCATTTGCTTTTGCATGACTCAAGTTATATTTATATTAGACAGCACTGATCTAAAAGAAAAGTTATCTTAGTTTTCAACATAAGTGATTCAAGCATTAATAAATTTTATAATGAATGGGATATAAACTATATAATATGTTAATAATTGTAACTAGTCACTATTTGGTGTATATATAAAGTCTATACAAAAATAGTAAAAGGCCGGCAGTGGTGGCGCACGCCTTTAATCCCAGCACTCACTAGGCAGAGCCAGGCGGATCTCTGTGAGTTCAAGGCCAGCCTGGTCTACAGAGTGAGATCCAGTACAGGCACCAAAACTACATAGAGAAAACCTGTCTCGAAAACAAACAAACAAAAATAATAAAAGAATAATTTCTAATTAAGAAAAATAGGCAACAAAACTAGTCTATTTAAAATAAAACCTAAGAAATACAGAAAGATCTAGGAAACCCACTGATTGCAATTGAAAAGTACATATGAATATATAATTTCAAAACATACACTAAAAAGCATCGCCTTGCAAGATATTCAGGACAAAATTTAGAACAAAATAATGCACACATTAGTAAAACAATCAACCAAGAGAGAATAAAGATGAAGCAAGGACTACAGCATCCACCGTCCATGTGAACACCAGCAATGAGGACATCATCAAGTGTGAGAACCACTTTGTTCTTACTTAAGTATTACAACTGAGAAATGAAGGTGGATTTGGAACAATGAGCTTTGTGCAATCTTGATAACTAGAATCGGCACACTGATCAGCCATGTCTGCTAAGAACAAGAGCAGTTCCAACCACACATGCTGCATGTACTCGAGATGAAGACACAACTCGGAAATGTTCTTCTCCACCGAAATCTGAACCTGACTAAGCCTCTAAACCAGGGATTCTCAGCCTCAGGTTGCTATCTGCACCTGATGATTCCTGGTTCTGAACAAGGCATCTGAGCCTTAGAGACTAGTAGGCAGAACCTCAGCCTGCCTCTAGTCACTAACTACCCTCTACCTATTGCCCTCCTCCAGCTGGGAAAACAAAACATTTCCAAACACTGCCAAGTGAGGAGAGGGTGCCTGAACTAGCCTACGCCGGTAATCAGATTGGTGAACACCCTGAATGTCATATCATTGAGCCTTTATCCAGTAAGTCATGGAAGCAGATGCAGAGATCCACAGCCAAGCACCAGGCTGAGCTCCAGGAGTCCAGTTGAAGAGAGGGAAGAGGGATTGTATGAGCAAGGGGCAACAAGATCATGATGGGGAAATCTACAGAGACAACTGGACCAAGATCAAAGGAACTCACGAACTTTAGACCAACAGCTGTGGAGCCTGCATGGGACCAGACTAGACCCTCTGCATACGGGAAACAGTTGTACAGCTGGGTCTTTTTGAGGAACCCCTGGCAGTGTGATCAGGATCTATCCCTGGTGCATGAGCTGGCTTTTTGGAGCCCATAACCTATGGTGGGATGCCTTGCTCACCCTTGATGCAGGGGGAGGATCTTGGTCCTGCCTCAACAGAAATGTACTAGGCTTTGCTGACTCCCCATAGAAGGCCTTACCCTTTCAGAGGAGAGGAAGGGAGGGGGGATGGGGGAGAGCAGGAGGAGGGATGAGAAGAGGGTCTGTGGTTGGTATGAAAAAAAAAAGAATAAAAAAAATTCTTAAATAAAAAAAGATTTGGAATGTTTCTGCATTGTCAATAAATTAGAAAAATATAAAAATGTACTTATTTAGAAACTTAGAAAATCATATAAAAATAAAGACTGAAATCATAAATTATGGAAAAAATGATGCTAAAACGGAAACTTTATCAAATGTGGCAAAAAAGCAACAAAACATTGGGACAAAACCAGCAACAGGACACAGGTCGCCAGTTCAAGTCATTAAAAAAAGATATTTGAAAATGGAAAACTGATGGATGAGCTGGAAAACAAAGTCTTCAGAATGAACAAAACTAAAGACGGATTAGGTAAAACAAATAAATAAGTACATAAATGTCTTTTAAAGTAACAATTTAAAAGCACCACAACCAGAGATAGAGATTAAATGACTACACTTTGTGAAAAAGTTCACAAAGTGCTGAGGACATAGCTCAGCCATTAAAAGCTAGGCTCACAACCAAAAGGACAAAAAGCTCACATAGTATTTTCATTATTATTGCTTAAAAAAAAGAGCAATGTTTAAAATTCCTTCATAAAATCTAATCCCACAAAACAAAAAATATGCATATAAAAATAAATAAAATATAATCAAGAATATTTAGGTAGAAAATAATGTACAAGAAAGACAGACTACATTCACTAACATTTAAGTAATCCTGAAGTAATGATAAAGAGGTAACAGTCTGCAATGTTGAAGTAATATTCCTTGAAAATGTAATTTACTCCAGAACAAAAAGTTTAACATTAGAAAATCCAATAATGAACTTCATTATTTAATAACAGAAGATAAATAAATGCATTCAGAAGCACATTTTATAACTCCCTAAGACAGGAAATGGTATAATTTGAGAACAAAGAATATTTTAAAGTAAGGCAAACACTCCCCTTAATAATGCGTCTGTGGTCATTCTTATGGCACAGCACACAGAGAGAGCACACGGGAGAATAAGGAGCCGGGCATCGCCTGGGGCACAGCCAGCAGCTCCTTCAGAAGTGAACACAGCTTGACTGCAGCCGCGACTCACTGCTGGCTTGGGTCTGTGTTTGCTTCTGTGCTTGCTCACCTGTCCTGCAAAAACCCAGGTCTCACTATGGAGCCCAGGCTGGTCTCAAACTGGCTACCCTCCTGCCTCAGCCTCCCAACGCTGGGATTACAGGCATGTGCCATCACATCTGGCTTAACACACAAATTGTAGGCATTTGCCCTGGAAAAGAAAACATCTGTCCACACACGAACTAGATGAGTGTTCACAACAGCATGTCTCCAAAGAGTGAGACTGAGGAACACTCTAATTAACCCATCAATTTCTAAATGGACAACGGCAGCAAATCAACCTAATTGCATGTTATTCATTGATTCATAAAACTAAGCTCACTGTATTGACAAAGTAAACGATATATTCTTATCATCGTCATCTAAATCCATGGGGAGAGAGGGACAACAAATGTCTCCCTAAAAAAAAAAAAAATTCAGCTAAATTAGAATAAAAGGAATTCCCTTAAGATGATCAAGTCAGCTAAGTTATTTTTTTCATGGAAAAAGACTGTTTTCCTTCTGAAATCTAGAACAAGACAAGAATATACACCTGGATGCTCACTACATCTTTGTAGCACAGTTTTGAAGACTAAAGCTACTGCCATGAAAACAAGAAAAATAACAAAAAGGAATCGGAACTCAAAAGGAATAACTACAACTTATTACATACAGAAGATGGTATTGTTGAAAGAAGTTCTGACAAAATATGCTAAAGGGTACCAGAACTAAAGGATAAAAACAAATATAAAAATCAATTATATTTATATACAAGGGTAAAAGAAATAAGATATTCACAGTAGTTTCAAAACAAAATGCATAGGGATTGTCTTAGGGTTTCTATTGATGTGATAAACACCATGACCAAAGGCAGCTTGAGGAGGAAAGGGTTTATTTTGCTTGCACTTTCACATTGTAGTCCACTATGGAAGAAGGATTTCAGAACAGCAGGATCTGGGAGACAGGAGCTGATGCGGAGACCATGGAGGGGAGCTGCTTACTGGCTCTGGTATGCTCAGCCTGCCGTCTTATAGAACCCAAGACCACAGTCCAAGCGTGGTTGCATCCACAATGGCCTGGGTGCTCCACCACGGAGTACTAACTAAGGAGACGCCACACAAGCAAACACACAGACCCCAGCCACACCCTGCAGCACAACCAAAGGAGGGCCCGCCTGAGAGCTGTCAGTTGGCTCTGGCTGGTGCGGAGTAGACATAAAACTAGCCAGCACCGGGTAAATCAGACAGACAGACTGACACACAGACAGGAGGGAGGAAGGGAGGGAGGGAGGGAGGGAGGGAGGAAGGAAGGAAGGAAGGAAGGAAGGAAGGAAGGAAGGAAGGAAGGAAGGAAGGAAGGAAGGGTGGAAGATATACACAATTAAAACCATAAAATATCTCTAAGGTAAATGAAAGAAAATTTAAAAAGAAAAAGATGCCATTTCCTTAAGTAAAAAGACTTACTATAGTTAAAATGTAAATTCTCCCAAATTCACCTATAAACTCAGCAAAATCCCAAAGAAGTGTTTTTATAGACATGTCTCAGAAATCCAAATTTGTAAGTAGAAGTACATTTAAATTCAAAACTGCCTTTCATCTGGCTTGAACATGCTGAATTTGTCTTTCCTGGTCTGGATTACCTCACTTGGGATGATTGTTCCAAACTCTATCCATTTACTTGAAACTTTAATTATTCTTAACAGCTGAATAACATCCCGTCGGGTAAATGCATCACATTTTCATTATCCATTCATCAGGTGATGGACATCTAGGCTGCTTCCAACGGCCATTATGAACAGAGCCGCACTGAACAAGGATGATAAAGTGTCCCTGTAGTAAGGTCCTTTGGGGTATATGCCCAAAAGTGGTACAGCTGGATCTTGGTGTGGATGGATTCTCAGCTTCCTGAGGAACTTCCACACTGATTTCCACAGTAGCTGTACCAGTTTGCACACTTCTACCAGCAACAAATAAGTGCCCCTACCCACCATCAAGAGCATGTGTTGTCATTGTTAATCTTGGCCATTCTGACCAGTGTTGAGATAAAATCTCAATATTGTTTTAAAACCCCAGCATGGAGCAGGGGAAGTAGACACAAAGTCCCACCCCTTTGTAATTGATACCTGCTGGGAAAGGAAAATCACTTTCTCCAATGGAGTGTCGCTGGGCATCTCAACCACACCCTGGAGCCCGCCCTGGACTACGTGGAGACACAGCATCTCAACCACACCCTGGAGCCTGCCCTGGAGTAGTTGGAGACACAAAACAAACTTGTTTTTGTTTGGGGACTTTTTTATTTTGGATGTTTTTTTCTTTGTCTTATTGCTTTTGTTCTTTGTTTTGATTTTGGGTTTGTTTTGGTACTTTTTGAGAGAAAAGGGAACTAACATGAAGTTGGGTAGGTAGGGAGGTGAGGAGGATAGAGGAGCTGGAAGCAGGAAAGCATAATCAAAATATATTGTATGGAAAAAAATTTACAAAATAGTTACCTTTCTAGGGGTTGGGGTTTAGTTCAGTGGTAGAGTGCTTGCCTAGCAAACACAAGGCCCTGGGTTCGGTCCTCAGCTCCAGGAAAAAGAAAAGTTACTTTTTGAGAAAACTACTTTTTAAAGGAGTAAGACATATCCAGACATGGTGGCACATGCTTTAAAAGGGATTTAGACAAATCATAAGCTAAGAAATAATGTTTGCCAACTAAACATGTGCTGCAGGAATTATGTAGAATAATGGGCCTTTAAAACAAAATACCATTGTCCTGGCAGTTGGTTTGCTTGCTGGCATGTTTGGTTTTGGTAAACCTGACACTAGCTAAAGTCTTCTGGGAAGAAGAACACTCAACTGAGAAAATGCCTCCATTAGATTGGCTCTTTGGCAAGTCTGTGGGGCATTGCTTGATTAATGATTGACATGAGAGTGCCCCACCCACTGTGGGCAGTGCCACCTTCGGCACTGATCCGGGGTTGTATAAAAAAGCAGACTGAGCAAGCCCTGCAGAGAGCAGGCAGTGAGCAGCCTCCTCCATGGGCTCTGCTTCAGTTCCCGCCTCCAGGTTCCTGCCTTGAGCTGCTGCCCTGACCTCCCTCAGTGTGACCTGAGAGCTGTGAGCTGAGATAAACCCCTCCCTCCCCAAGCTGCTTTCGGTCATGGTGTTCGACACAGCAATAGAAAGAAAATAAAACAATCATGAAAATAAATCATTAAAAAAAATGTTAATGAGTGAGACAGTGGTTTAGCTTGAAGTGTTTGGGAGGCCTCCAGGCAGTGGGATCGGGACCTGTTCCTAGTGCATGAGGCGGCTTTTTGGAGCCCAGTACCTATGGTGGGACACTTGGTGCAGGGAGGAGGGGCTTGGGCCTGCCTCAGCTGAATGCACCAGGCTCTGCTGACTCCCCAGGGGAGACCTTGCCTGGAGGAGGTGGGAATGGGAGGTGGGTTGGGGGGAAAGGCTGGGGAGTGGGAGGAGGGAGGACAGGGGAATCTGTGGTTGATAAGTAAAATGAATAGAATCTCTTAATAAAAAAAAGAAAAAGAAAAAATGTTAAGCACTTCAACAAGTAACATACATATGACATTTATGCGTTAAAAGATTGTCAATATTGGGGGCTGAAGAGATGGCTCAGCAGTTAAGAGCACTGGCCTTTCTTCTAGAGAACCCGGGTTCAATTCCCGGACCCACATGGCAGCTCACAACTGTCTGTATCTCCTGTTCCAGGGGATCTGACACCTTCACAGAGACATGCATGCAGGCAAACAACAATGTGTATAAAATAAAAATAAATAAATTAATTTAAAAAGATTATGGATATTGTTAGTAATGGATGAAAAACAACAATTAGATTTTATTACAAAACTACTAGAATAGCTAGAATTAAAAAAGCTAACTGCAAAATCATGTTGAGAGATACCGAAGAACTGAAAATCTTAAGAGATTCGTGGCAAGAACCTGACAATACAACCATTTTGGAAACAATTCACCTGATTGTGTAAATCTAAACAATCAAATGAGGTAACTGCTGACAGAAGACTAGTGCAGATTTGGAGAAAGATCAAACTGTTTTATTTCTTCAAAATTTTAAAAATACATTAAAACTACAGAAGTTTATTTGAACCCCACCTTTTGTTCATGTTCAGGACATGAATAATTTTAATTTACTTATTTATTTTACTAGTTAGAGTAGGAAAAATACACCAAACACTGTTAAGAGAATATTGCAAATACAGATTACCTTTCATAGCCAAAGATTATGGAAGTATAAAGTTTAAAAAATATAAAGGATAAAAATTTTGTAATTATACTCTCAAAAAGTTTTTAAATAAAATAAAATATATGGAACAGAGTAACTAAAATAGTAATGAAACCATAGCTATTCATTTACCTGAAACTAACAATATAAATCAATTACTATAAATGAAAACACACAAATACTTACAATAACATGTCCCCCTAAGTGGATTACCAACATAGCGATTTTCAGAGTCACATCTGTAAAAACATGAAAGTTTTATTTAGTATTTAGTAGTATATACTACTAAATAATGTAAATATATTAAAACTATATCATAAATTGAATTTTTAAAAATAAGCTTCCAAAATAATTGCAGAAATCCTAAGGATAAACAAGCGTGAGTGAATAGAAAACATGTGTGAAAGGTAAGAACAGCACACACATGACAGCTTCTCATGGACTGACCAGAGCAGCTGGAAGCAGGGGAGTCTCCTTGCTTTGCCCATAAAGTCATCAAAATGACTGCTCAATATGAGCTAAACAAGGACGTCAATGGCCATGTCAATGGCTGACGGTCTTAGTTAGGGTTTCTGTTGCTATGACTAAACACCATGACCAAAGCAACTTGGGGAGGAAAGGCTTACAAACTGGCTTACATTTCCAATTCCCTATTCATCATGGAAGGAAGTCAGGACAGGAACTCAAGCAGGGCTAGAACCTGGAGGCAAAAGCTGATGAAGAGGCCATGGAGGGGTGCTGCTTATGGGCTTGCTTCCCCTGGCTTGCTCAGTCTGCTCCCTTATAGAAATCAGGACCACCATCACAGGGGTGACCCCACCCATAATGGCCTGGGCCATGGCACATCCATTACGTGTGCGCACACATGCTGTGAGATCACGTTCCCATCGGAATCTTGGCATTTAATGCCAACCGACAGTCATCCAATGGTGAGCTCTCATCATGACGTTCCTCGTCTAGAGCCGCTGTGAACAGCAAGTACCTAGGGTGGGATCACCTCAGCAGAAGATCGTTCACAGGGAGTGACAGCAGACGGCCTCGATGACAAAGCAGAAAACACAGGACAACCCCCTCTCCTGGGCCTGCAACCTGGCACTGTGGGCAAGCCTGAACACCTCAGTTCAATCCTTGAATGATCTGGAATTGTTCTCCCCCTCTCGGGCTGAGCACTAACCACCCGTTTTGGCATTAACAACCTTCCATCACCTGGTTGCACTTGGGAAGAAATGACTAACTAGCTTTGCAACCATCAAGAAAACAAATAACCTTACACTTGACATATAAATATACACACATACATATAATTTAAAATTTAGGTACCACACATAAGATAGTCCAAGTCTGGCTTATTTCACTGGACATAATGATGTCTAGTTGCATCTATTTTCCTTAAAATGCCGTGATTTCATTGTTTTTTATGACTGCATAAAGCTCCAATGTGTACATGGGTCCCTTATTTATCCACTCATCTGGGCTGTTCCATTTCCTAGATGTTGTGAATAGTGTACATCCATGTGGCAGGTTGAGTAACTTAGTCCTTCAAGTACACACCCAAGAACAGAACAGCTGGGTTATACGACAGCTCTAATGGTAGTTTTATGAGGAACTTCCTTACCAATTTCCTTCATGGCTACACAAGTTTACACCAGCAGCAAATAAGGGCTCCTTTTTCTCTGTACCCTTGCCAGCATTTGTCATCATGAGTTTCTCTGATGATAGCCAGGTTGACTGCAGTGACCTGGACTCTTCCATTTTCCTGGGAGCTAAGGAGGCTAATGCTTTGCGAAGTGTTTATTGGCTGTCTGTATTTCTTCTACAGAGAACTGTCTCTTGAGTTCAACAGTTACTTCTGTTTAAAGTTACCATTTTTCAGTACCAATTATCTTGGGAAAAGGTTGGGCTGACAACTGTCATTACCGTGACAACAGGACTACTTTGCATTCATTTAAACAGATTGTTTTATTTTTGTTGGTTGGCTACTTCATTCATTCATCTGAGGTTGGGAGCCAAGATTGGCCTTAAAGTCACTGTGCAGCTGAGGCTGGCTAAATACATATTTTAATCACAATATCCATGCTTTGCCCAACAAGGCTGTCATCCCTTCCACAGCTTAAAGCACATCGAATGCTGCCTTCGAGTCTTTCCCATCTTCAAGCTGAGTGTGGAAGCTCACGCCTTTACTCTCCACATGGAGGAAGTCAGAACACAGAGTCTCTGTGAGTTCTAGACTAGTCTGGTCTACACACTGAGTTCCAGGCCAGCCAGGGCTACACAGTGACAGCCTGTCTTTGAAGAAGAAAAAAAAAAATTTAATCATCTCTGCTTTATCCTGTTAGAAACCTGTAGGATCAATATAGGAGGTTTGAGGGTATCTCTGAAAGGAGGCCATCACAAATTCTATCAATTCCTACTGCTCTCAAAACTCCAAACCATCAAGAGTGAAAAAATGAACCTCTACCAGCCTATCCACTAGTCTATTTAATTCATCCTACGGAAGCCAAAATTGCTGCTGCACGTCTGTCTGCAGGCTCTTGCCTCTTCTTTCTTTTATCATCATTTACCTGTGGTTTGAGTTTCAATTAACTCAAGGATTTGTATTTTACAAGGCTTTTCCTTTCTTTAACCAATTTACAAGGATTTGTGTTTTAACGAGGCTTTTCTTTCTTAGTTAACAAGGGGGAGGACGATATTCTCTCCATCTCCACATCCATGAGCAGACACTGGAAATGCTAAGACCATGTGCATTTTTATGTCTTTGTTGTTCCTGGAGCTACTTCCACTCTACCCACTGCCTTCTTTATCCAGAAACCATTACCTTCCTCAAATTCCAACCCAAGCAGACTGTGCTCAGACCTTCTTCAGTCTCAGCGAGTCCCTTCTCTGAAGTCATAAAGAACAATTAATACATCTGCTGAGCATTTTGATATTGATGCAATGACTCCTGGAAGCTGCTCATTCAAATAAAGGGTTTAGACAAATGCATGGCTACATGGCCAACGCAACCAACGACTGGCAGAGAAAAAGAACCAATATCCACTTGGGAAATTTACAAAAACATCTGCTATTTGATGACATACTTAAAGAAAAATGGAATTTGTCCTTAGAAGAAAAGATTCTTGGTTATATTAGATCATTAAATACAAGAAAACTGTGTGTTTTACTGTGATGAGTATAATACTAAAGCATGAAAGGTACTTTAGCAAAAACATATCAATTTTGCTTACTAATACCACACACTAATTTAATCAGTTTGCTTATTTAAATAACTATCTCTGCTTCCCAATAAAAGCATCTTCCAATATAACCACTATATAGCAAATAATTGTTTTCAAAATGATGACCTTATCTTTATTATCCCCATTCAAAAGTTAAAAATGTACTGAACAGCCATTTGAGATTCCTCCATTGAGAATTCTGTTTTGATCTGTACCCCATTTTTAATTGGATTATTTGGTTTTTTTGATATCCAGTTTCTTGAGTTCTTTATATATTTTGGATACTAGTCCTCTATTGGATATGGAGTTGATAACAATCTTTTCCCATTCTGTAAACTGCTGCTTTGGCTGACTGATGGTATCCTTTGCCATGTGGGAGCTGTGCAGTTTCATGAGATCCCATTTATTAATTCTTAATCTTAGTGTCTACACTATCAGTGTTGTGTTCAGGTAATTGTCTCAAGGCTATTCCTCACTTTCTCTTCTGTTAGGTTCAGTGTATCTGGTTTTATGTTGAGGTCATTGAGCCACTTGGACTTGAGTTTGTGCAGGATGACAAATATGTATGTACATACCTTCTTCTACATATCAACATCCAGTTATGCCAGCAACATTTGTTGAGGATGCTTTCTTTTTCCAGTGTATTTCTGGCTTCTTTATCAAAAATCAAATGTCCATAGGTGTGTGGATTTATGTTAGAATCTTCAATTTTATTCCATTGATCAATGTGTGTTTTTATGCCAATACCATGTTGGTTTTATTATTATAGCTCTGTAGTACAACATGCAATCAGGCATAGAGATGTCTCCAGCAGTTCTTATATTGTTCAGGATTGTTTTAGCTATCCTAGGTTTTTTGTTTTTCCATATGAAGTTGAGAATTGTCCTTTCAATGTTTGTAAGGAATTGTGTTGGAATTTTGATGGGGATTACATTGAATCTGCAGATTGCTTTTAGTAGGTGATAAGTTTTAAAATCCCAGGTTGCTGGGTTCCCGCTGCCACTGATGTAATAAGCCAAATCAAGCCGAATTAATAAACAAAGGTTTAATGAGCAAAGCAATCCTGGATGACCCTTGGGAAGGCAGGGGAAGGGTCACAGGGGTAGAGTCACATAGGAAGAGTCACAGAGGAAGAGTCACATGGCAAATATGACTACCAGGCCTTAAGCACCCTGTAGGTGTGGTCTTGAGCAGCCTCGGGGAGGGGCTGGCTTTTGGTGGGCTTTGAGGGGGTGAGTTTGGGGAGAGAGATGGAGGAGGGGAGTTGAGGTGGAGCTTCCACCAGAACAGTAGGGTGGTCATTTTTACTAAGTCAGTTCTACCAATCCAAGAGCAGGGAGATCTTTCCATCTTCTGATGTATTCTTCAATTTCTTTCTTCAAAGACATCAAGTTTTTATCATACATGTCTTTCACTTGCTTGGTTAGAGCTACCCCACAATATTTTATGTTATTTGAGACTATTGTGAGAGTGTTGTTTTCCTGATTTCTAAATCAATTTGTCATTTGTATATAGGAGGGCTACTGATTTTTTGAGTTGGGAAATGAAAATCAAAACTACTGTGAGATTTTAGCTTACACCTGTCAGAAAGGCTAAGATCAGTAACACAATTGACAGTTCATGGTGGTGAGAATGTGGAGCAAGGTAAACCACTCCTCCATTGCTGGTGGGAGTGCAAACTTGTTCAGCCATTATGGAAATCAATATGGCAGTTCCTCAGAAAATTAGGAATCAGTCTACCTCAGGACCCAGCTATATCACTCAGGCATATAGCCAAAGGACACTCCATCCTACGACAAGGACACTTGCTCAACTATGTTCATTGCAGCTTTATTCATCATAGGCAGAAACTGGAAAAAACTTAGACACCCCTCAACTGAAGAATGGATAAAGGAAATGCAGTATGTTTACACAATGGAGTATTACTCAGATTTATAAAAAAAAAAAAAACAATGATATCATGAAATCTGCAGGCAAATGGATGCAACTAGAAAAAAAAAAAATCACCCTACCAGGCGGTGGTGGCTCATGCCTTTAAGCACTTGGGAGGCAGAGCCAGGTGGATCTCTGTGAGTTTGAGGCCAGCCTGGGCTACAGAGCGAGCTCCAGGACAGGCACCAAAACTACACAGAGAAACCCTGTCTTGAAAAGCAAAAACAAAAACAAAAAAATCATCCTTAGACAGGTAAGCCAGACCCAGAAAGACAAACACATATGTATTTACTTATAAATAGATATTAGATGTTAGGTAAATGATAATCAAGCTACAATCCACTGACCCAGAGAGATTGGGTTAAAAAAAAGGGGGGGGGGCTCTAGGGGGAACCCACAGACCTCCCTGGGAAGGGGAAATAGATCTTGCAGGTGGGCTGGGGGCAGATGGGGACAGTAGTGGGAGGGATCAGATGGTGGGGCCATAGAGGGAGAGAATGTAGGGGGAGATAGCTGGAATTGCAGGGCATTTGGGGGTGATGTAGAAACCTAGTACAGCAGAAATTTCCTGGAATCTATGAAAGTGACTCTAGTGAGGACTCCATCTTTTATAGCCAAACAAGGCCTCCAGTGGTGGCATCGGGTGGCATTTGGTTCATTTGTTGGCCAAGGAAGTCCTCTAGGGATCCCTAAACAACACAGGCTGATGCTAGGACAAAAGGTCACTCTCAAAAGACTGAAAGCAGGGCCCCATTGCCAAGGACAACATTCACTTCTAGCCGCTTTGGCATGGGAAGGTAGTCTACTACTGAAAAAGAAACCTGGACACCAACCCTGCCACAAACCCTTGACCTACAGTCTGTCCAGCCTGAAAGATGTGCTGGGGCAATGGTGGCACAGCACTTGTGGGCAGGGCCAACCAATGTCTTGTTTAAATTGTAGCCCACTCCACAAGAGGGAGCCCATGCCCTATTATTCCTGGATGTCCAGGACCCAGAGACTGGATAACCCAGAGACCTAGGGCAGAACAAAACACAACTGGCTGAAAAAGAAAAAATCAATGAAATGGTTCCTAATAATATTTTGATATACTCATAGATCAGTGCCTTGTCCAGTCATCAAGAGGCTTCCTCCAGCAGCGGATGGGAGCGGATGCACAGACCCACAGCCAGACATCATGTGGAGAGTCTGAATTGGAGGTCTCCATTGGGTCCCTCCCCTCAGAGAAGAGGGAACCACATGGAGATGGGGAGGGAAGACTGTAGGAGTCAGAGGGATGGAGGACACAGGAGAACGTGTGAATCAACCGAGCAGGGCTCACATGGGCTCACAGGGACGGAAGCGGTAAGCACGGGCCTGCCAGGGTCTGCACCCGGTCCTGTGTGTATGTTACAGCTGTTAGCTTGGTGCTTTTGTGAGACTCCTAACAGTGGAGGGAGTATGTCTCTGACTCTTTTGCCTGTTCTTGGGACTCTTTTCCTCCTATTGGGTTGCATTGCCTGGACTTGATATGAGGGCTCTGCCTTGTCTTAATGGATCTTACTTTGTCATGTTTGGTGGTTGTCTCTTGGAGAGCTGTTCTTTTCTGAAGACAGGAGACAGAGGGGGAGTCTCTGGGGAAGGAGGAGGTGGGGAGAACTGGGCGGAATGGAGGGAGGGGATTATCATATGAGAGAAGAACCTATTTTCAAGTTATAAAAAATTAAATAAAAACACTTGCATTCCAAAAAAAAAGTATTGAACAGAATCATATCTATATATACTATCTACAAAGTATTCTTTACAAATTGATATTCCAATGCCTCTTTAGAAAAATACATAAATTAGATCAAAGGCTATATATATATGTATATATATATATATATATTTGGTTTTTCGAGACAGGGTTTCTCTGTGTAGCTTTGCGCCTTTCCTGGAACTCACTTGGTAGCCCAGGCTGGCCTCGAACTCACAGAGATCCGCCTGCCTCTGCCTCCCGAGTGCTGGGATTAAAGGCGTGCGCCACCACCGCCCGGCGGCAAAATATATTTTTATCATTCAAAACTATATTTTAGATAAAATGTATATGATTGACCTGTTACCTGTATTAAGCTGAGCTTATCAGCTCATAAGTAAACAAAAATATTGCTGGCTTTTGTCTAAGAATAAAAGCATGTTCCTAAATTGCCAATTACAAAGGAAGTTAAGTCACTTATAAAAAACTGTACTAATTATTTTCAATTCATAATCATAGTTGGAACTAACATTTTGCTTTTGTCTATACTGGTATAACCAGGATCTACAGATGTTATCTTCACAGCTGTAATGAAATAGTGATGCTTATGAGCTGGTATATAATTTGAGAGAGTGGATAAGAATGCTGTAAAGTGCAAATAAAATTAGGGTTTCTATTTACAAAATTATTAAGATGATCATGTCGTAGCCTTGAACTCTTCTAAGCATGGGTCTGTGCAGATTCACTAGCCTCATGACAATAAAGCTAGATCTACTTAGAAAACAAACATTACTGTTGCAAAATACCAGAGGCACCGTCCTACCGCAGAGGGTAAGCCCCGGCTTAGCTCATTGCTCATAAGGCCTGTGTGGCCTGCCTGATAGGAACCGATACAAGGTCTATCAGGCTTTGACTCCTAACTGTAGGGATTGCAGCAGATAAGCAATTAACTGGCAATAAATAAAGGCTTCTCTGAACTTGAAAGTCTATGATAATCAAAGATATCAAGTAAAAATAAGCAAATATTGTTTTCTGTGTTTAAGAGATTCTTTAGATAAAAATTTTACTTATAATTTAGAGAATTTTTTACTAAATTTTTCCCTGATAATTACATAATATAATGAAAACATAGTTTTTCTCATATAATATTCATGAAAAATAAGCATATGCTTGTAACTAGTTAATATGGAATCATACAAATCTGATTTTAATATAATATACATTTAAAAATTAAAGAAAGAAAAATAATTTAAATGTATTGCCTTTTAAAGTCACAATTAGAAGGTAATAAATATTAAGAATAATTAAATGATATTAGAAAGTCACTCACGAAAAACTGAGAGTAAGATATTGGGTTCCTGTGTAAGGAACGTTCTAGAGAAAAGGAAGGCTGTTGAGTTGTGACTCAGCATGACACAAGTGTGGACCCCGGAACCCGCATCCACGTCAGGACCCGCATCCACGTCAGAACCCACATCCACGTCAGAACCCGCACACACATCAGGACCCGCACCCACGTCAGGACCCGCACACACGTCAGGACCCGCACACACGTCAGGACCCGCACACACGTCAGAACCCGCATCCACGTCAGGGGTGGTGCCGTGTGCGCCGTGCCCACGCCCCCCCCCCCCCAGCAGTTGGCTCTAAAGGCTCTAGGAAACCATCATCTTTACACATTTATTTTTTCAAAAGATTTTATAATATGTAAATGAAATTATCTTACAATAATGTAAGCTTAACTAACGTAATGCTAACATTCAAATTTAAAACATAAAAATTAGTCTTATAGCACAAAATCCATAAAAGTTCCAAATATAATTCTTTGCACTTACAATTGGCATTGGTCACCTTTTATTCCTTTTGTTGTGCAGAAACATTTCCCTGTGTGCAGATGACAAATATTTGCATGGCCACTGCACGTGCAAGCTGTAAGTCAAAAAATAACATAGTATTAAGTATTATTAGTATCTTATTTTATGAGGCTATTTCCTCATGTCATATAAGCTATTTCTTCACTTAATGTGAAAACTTTGCAAAACTCTTTACAATCCTAAGGAGTGTCCTGCATCTACCATGCACCTAAGTAGTTCTCTAATTCTCCTTTGTGCTTGTTTGTGATCTGATACATCAAGTTCATGAAGCAAGTGTTCAAAAAGATAGCAGGTGTAGTGATGCACACCTCTAGTCCCAGATTCATGGTACACACTCCAGTCCCCTCATGTGGAAGCTGAAGGCAGGAGGCCAGAAGTCAACATTACCCTTGGCTACAGCAAGTAGATATGGCTTTGAGGAGGTGATTGGTTCAAAACAAAAATAGGTAAAATTTAAAAGCAAGAGCTTTGGAATGCAGTGACTTAACTTCAAACACGCATCTCCAACCACTACCTACAGAACTGTAGACAATTTATTGAAACGCTCCAGATTTGGTTTTGTCATCTATAAATAGAGAATAACAGTACTTAGCTCTAAAGAGTCTTGAGAATTAAATAAGACATTGTTATTTAAACCACTTAAAATGCCAAGCAGTAGTGGCACTCGACTTTAATCCCAGCACTTGGAGGCGAGGCAGAGGCAGGCAGATCTCTGAGTTCAAGGCTAGCCTGGTTTACAGAGTGAGTTCTAGGACACCCAGGGCTACACAGAGAAACCCTGACTCACAAACCCAAATAAATAAATAAACAAATAAAAATTTAAAATGTGTAAGTACTGAAAAAATACAGCTATTATTTCTAGTATTATTACTATTTTAAACAAGACCAAAAGTACAGCCACATACGGCCTTATTGTCTGCTCGTCTTTTTATGCTTCCGAGATTATTCTCAGAATTGCTTCAGAACACTAAATTAAGCATTGCATTCCACAATGGCACGACTGGTTTAGTTGTAGGAACGCAAATATCCATTTTCTCTTCATTATTTCCTAACACAGCTGCCTAAACAGGACCTGAGCAACGACGACTACACCAGCAGATGAGGCAATGCGAGGAACACCATGGGGCCTCGGGCCTGGCCAAATGGTAACTAGGAAATGCTGAGAGCGGGAGAAAGAGTCTCCCAATGCAAAGTGGTCAGCCCTGAAATCACATACATACAAGGAACAGTATAAGGACAGAGCCATTATATAGTCCTAAATATATATGTAAGAGCAAATAACTACATGTGTAAAAACAAATGAGGTCATGAATTTGAGCAAGAGCTGAAGAAGACCCCAATCTTGGCCCCCAGAAGGACACATTAACATGTACATGCATCTACCATGGATGCCCATACACATGCATGTTTACACACACACACACACACACACACACACACACACACACACACACACACACACACAACACACACACACACACACGGAGGGAGGGAGGAAGGGAGGGAGGGAGGGAGGGGAGAGATTGAAGGACAAATGAATCTGTAATTTAGGACATTGGTGTCATAAATTCTGTGCCTGGAATCCCATCAGCTGAAGGCCTAACTTCTACATTCATGGTCCTTCTTGCATCTAACCACTCCTTTCCATTTCAGAGCTGCAGTGTTATCACCCACATCCTCTTCCTGACACTGACACAGTCACGTGACACATCCACACCCCACACACCCACACCCCGTGCTCCAGGGTTACAGTCCATTCTCCTATCAGAGGACATCCTAAGAGCAATGGCGTGTCCGTTAGCATCCCTTTCAAAAGCACCAGTGAGAACCACTGTTTCTGCAGCACCATTCTGCTGATGGAAATGAAATCAAGTGGCCTACACATACACATCAAAATGAGATAATCAATCTAATTTTCCCAATGTTCAACATTTGTTACTATATTTTTCTTAAAATATCAATAACTATTCTAATATCTATGCTAATTAACAGATGCAAACAAATGTAACCAGATAAACACATTGATATTCCAAGAGGGTTTTCAAAATAAAATAGATCTTAAATATACATGTCAAGTTTAAGACCACTCAGGACATTTTTCGAGGGGAGAAAAATAGTCCAAGGCTTTCGTTGTGTGTTGTACTGAGCCAGCTGGAGTCAACAGAGTCATAAGGGAAGAGGAGGATGATTTGGTGACAATTATCAGGAAAAGGTACTTTAGCGTTAGAGTTCAGTTTTTTGATCCCCTAGTCAAGCACTAAGAAGGACTCCACAAGAGCTCTAATGGAGTGCTTGGTGTGCATCCCCTGGGATGTGGAGGGCAGAAGAGAAAGGCTGTCAATCACTCAGGCATGAATCTGGACCCTTGAACTAAGGCAGTAGGACAAAGGGAGGAGCTACTGTCAGGAAAAACAAGGTGGATTCCTCCTCCGCTCAATCTAGGGCTGCTGAAAGTTCTAAACAGGAAATCCTGCTGAGAGCGTTGCAAGGACAGAAAGGTGAGCCCAGGAAGGAAGTATATGTCACCTCATCTTGAGAATCACAACTGGACAGCCCACCACGCAGAACAGGGGCCAACAGCAGCAGTTTGACCTGTATGAGAAGGATCAGCAGGGTGTGCCTTGACCAGGGACCTCACCCACAGACAATAGCTAAGCTTCCCAAACGACATTCCACAGGTTTCCTTCCAACACAGGAACCATTAAGAAGTTACTCCAAGGGGGAGACAGCTCAACAGAGTGCATGCCCAGCAGGTGGGAAGATCTACCTTTGCTTCCCAGGAGCAACAGAAAAACAAGTTACCAGTTAAGTAAAAGAAAAAAGTCCTAAGCATAAGGAGAGCACTCAGAATAGAAAATGCAAGCTGGCTACTTTGTACAAATTGACAAGTTGATTCTCAAATTCATTTATAATTACAAAACTTCACATTACTATAAAATTAGAAGACTCAGCCATGCCACCTCAAACACTACTATGAAGCTGCAACAATAAATTCAGACCGCACTGAAGTAACTGCAAAACACGGAGTGGAAAGGTGTGACCAGAAAACATGCTCAGGAGCTGCCAGCTAGGCAGGCACAGGGAAAGAAAGGGTTGGAGCCTGCCCACCAGCCACGGAGATTCAAACAAGGCAAGGCCTGAATGTAAGGTTTAGAAGAACCCAAAACAAAAAATTCAAGTAAATGTTTCTGACATTATTGGGCAATTATTTTGACACTGTTGTGATTTAAATAAGAGATGCCCCCCCCCATGGGCTCATGGATTTGAACACTAGCTCTCCTGCTCATGACAGTTTGGGAAGTTAAGGAACTTTAGGAGGTACAGCCTTGCTGGGGGAAATACACAGGAGGCAGATTTCAGAGATTCTAGCCTTGATGCAATTGCTGTTCTCGTTCGTTCTCTCTCTCTCTCTCTCTCTCTCTCTCTCTCTCTCTCTCTCTCTCTCTCTCTCTCTCTCTCTCCACTTCTTATGGGTAGAGAAAAATTCATCACCCCATTTCTTAGTTGGGTTAGGGTTACTACTGCTAAAAAAAAAAAAAAAAAAAAAAAACAACTCCATGACAAAAAGCAACTTGGGGTGTGGGAGTATTTAATTCGCTTACACTTCCTCATCACTGAAGAAAGTCAGGACAGGAACTCAAACAAGGCAGGAACCTGAAGGCAGGCAGGAGCTGATGCAGAGGCCATGGAGGAGTGGTGCTTACTGGCTTGCTCTTCGTGGCTTTCTCAGCCTGTCTTATAGAAAAGCCACCAGCCCAGAGATGGCACCACCCACCATGGGCTGGGCCCTCCCCCACCCACTAATCAAGAAAATGCCCCATGGCAGGATCTTACAGAGCATTTTTCTCTGTTGAGGTTCCATCCATTCAGAGGACTCCAGTCGGTGTCAAGGTGGCATAAGCTAGCCAGTGCACCGTCTCCTGCTCCAACAGCCTTGCCCTCCATGCCATGGTACACTCTGGAACCCTAGGTCAAAATAAACTCTTCTCCTCTAAGTTGCTTTTTGTCATGGTATTTTATCACAACAACAGAAAAATAATTCATGAAAGAACAAAACATGAAAAATAGTAAGCAAGCAAGCAACAACAGAATGTACTTCATCAATCTTAAGAAATTTGCATGACAAGAGATGCCAACAATAAAAGAACAATAAATTACAGGGAAATTTTTTTTTGCAAATCATGTATCTTACTTGTATCTAGAATATAAACAATTTAATCCAATAAAAGATAAATTTCCCAATTAAAAAAATCTATCCATGGATTTGAATCAACATTATTTGAAGAAAAATATGCAAATGACCAATAAGCTCAGAAAAATATAGTCACTAGATTAGTAGTTAGGGAAATAAATGCAAGTCAAATTTTCTATTAGACACCATCAATGCTCCTAATTAAAATGCAAACAATGACCAGAATGTATGAGGATGGAGAGAAGCTGGAACTTGCATGGATGACTAGTGGAAATATAAACGTGTACAGCTGTCCTCAGAATGTCTGTGAGCGAATCAAGTCAGTGTGGAATGAGCAAATGACAAAATGATAAATAAAATATATCTTCCAACAGTATGCATATGAGTGCTTATAACATTATTTACAACAACTAAGAAACTGAAAGACAGCTCAAATGTCTATCAAAGTGACTTATTTGACAATAAAATTAACACTTCTCACACATGATTAAGCTTAAATCTAATGAATCTTTAAAACACTTACTACAAAAAAAATTCCAGAATAATTCAACCTATCAGATAATGGATTTCTAGTTGCCATGGAAGCCAGGGAGAAGGGACAGCAAGACAGTAAGGGAAAGGCTACCAACAGCATGGGCTGTTTGGTGTCTTTTCTCTTTTTGTTTTCTGTTTCCTGTTGTTTTGTTTTGTAGAGGGAGTGATGAAATTCTGTCAAATAAACTGCAATCATGAGGGCCTATTTCTATCAATACACTAAAAAAATCACTGAACTGTATCCTCTACAACAGCAACTTCCATTGCAGCATGCTATATCTTAGTAAGGCTTTCTTAAAATTTTTGGTTTTGACCACATTATGAAACATTAAACATTTTGTTTATTACCTTTGGAAAACAGATTATTAATATTCTAGTTAATACATACTTCTTATGTATAGGTATAAAGTAAGTTTTGTATTGGGATATTCCCAAGAATCTGGTACTTATTAAAAGAGATTCACTAATACATTTTATATATAAAGTCATACAAATAAATTTGCATATTTTCCTTTAATTTTGTAGAATTTAGTATGAGAATATAGGATTTGAGAAATCTGAAGTGAAAGATAAGATGTGAGACAAGGAATAAAGAATATCAAGGAATATAGGAACACTAAGATATATCATTAATATGTAACTGTTTGAAAATGAATGAACATGCCATCACACAGTTTAACATTAATCTGAACAATTTAAGGTAAATATTGAGGCATATTTGAATGAATACTAAATTCAATGCATATTAATTTTTTTAAAGATTTATTTATTTATCATGTATACAGCATATATGACTGCAGTCCAGAAGAGGGCACCAGATCTGACTACGGATGGTTGTGAGCCACCATGTGGTTGCTGGGAATTGAACTCAGGACCTCTGGAAGAGCAGTCAGTGCTCTTAACCTCTGAGCCATCTCTCCAGCCTGCATACTAATATTTTTAAACTTGGATTCTATTTATCCTTCCCAGAAAAGCATTATAGTTTTTTTTTATAACAGTTATAATTCTTACAAAATTCTTGTAGATTTTCTTTTCTAAAAAACTATCTTTGTATAGTTACTTTAATAATTTCTGGGAAAAAACATATTAAAATACCTTTTATGTGAGCTCATTTTGCAAGAATTCCCCTGTGGTATTACACTCCAGCGTGAAATAGCACAAATGCACCTTAAATGCAATTGTTTGAATTTATACTTCACGGCAGTTTTTATATTATTCTGTGTTGTCAGCATTCGAGGCCATTGTTTTGCTGAATAAGCAGCTATGAAACCATCATGCTGTGGCCTTTGGTTTGGGAAATTTTATTTGGCAATGATTTTATAGCCTAGATACACACTAGAGGGACATGACATAGTCACACGGTATTTCTGTCCCCATGAATATAAAGCTGCAGTAGCAACTTATAGCAAAACTAAACAATAAGGATAAAAAAGAAAGGTTATTCACCGAGTTATGGGCATAGAACACACTGTAGAAACACAAAACCAAGCAGCCATTTTACACAGAACAACAGTTTCTGGAGGTTTAGAGATCACGTCAGTTTAATCTCTTTTGTATTCTTCTATGCTAATTATGCTTAGTGAAATGTCATACCGATTAGACATCTTACCGATTAGATACCTAATATGGTAAAATTCTACATAAGGTAAAAGTATAAATAGCCACAATTCTGTCCTTCAGAATTGCAGTAGGCTCCTCTGGTCTTGTGTCAGCCCTGACCAGTCAGACAAGGAGAAAGGCCAAACCTCAGCTTCACCCCCTCCTGTGAATGATCTACTGGGCACAGTAGGGAAGGTTTGTATCACTCTAAATGGCTTCTCAGGTTCAGTGCCACAGCAGGCAAGACAGCCATGAATCTTACTTCACCAAGGTATGGGTAAGAGTACACATCTGGCTGCTGGTCTGAAGGTAAGAGTACACATCTGGCTGCTGGTCTGTGGGTAAGAGTACACATCTGGTTGCTGGTCTGAAGGTAAGAGTACACATCTGGCTGCTGGTCTGAAGGTAAGAGTACACATCTGGCTGCTGGTCTGAAGGTAAGAGTACACATCTGGCTGCTGGTCTATGGGTAAGAGTACACATCTGGCTGCTGGTCTGTGGGTAAGAGTACACATCTGGCTGCTGGTCTGTGGGTAAGAGTACACATCTGGCTGCTGGTCTGTGGGTAAGAGTACACATCTGGCTGCTGGTCTGTGGGTAAGAGTACACATCTGGCTGCTGGTCTGTGGGTAAGAGTACACATCTGGCTGCTGGTCTGTGGGTAAGAGTACACATCTGGCTGCTGGTCTGTGGGTAAGAGTACACATCTGGCTGCTGGCTGTGGGTAAGAGTACACATCTGGCTGCTGGCTGTGGGTAAGAGTACACATCTGGCTACTGGTCTGTGGGTAAGTATACATCTGGCTGCTGGTCTATGGGTAAGAGTACACATCTGGCTGCTGGTCTGTGGGTAAGAGTACACATCTGGCTGGTGAATCCTTAAAAGGCATGCATACCCATTACTCCAGATACAATTCTGCAGAGAACTGGCTGTCAACACTCAAATAACCCTGTGATTGGAACCTGGGCACTCTCAGACAGGAACGAGACAGTACAATCTGCCCATATAAGCATACAGACATCACTGGCTGGTTTTTTCTCTCATGTTGCCAAATTCTTCGTGCCAACTGCTAATTTTCTTGTCTGTCTTGCTCAGCAGCCCTGTGTTGCAGACTCTCCCTGTCATGTACTCGAGTGAATTTATTTACTCATTTGTATCTTCTTTTGGATCATCGATGATTTTTACAAAAAAATTTAAAAAAACTTTAGAAATATTCTTTATCTGTAAAATAGTAACAATAATTGTGTGCATTATAAAATACAAATAAATAGACATTCATGAAAAGTTCTTAGCAATATTCATGGCATAAAAAAAAATGACCAAAATTATGAAATAAACTTGAAGATGATGCAGGAGGCTTAACTTATGAGAAAAATATGAAATACAAAGGATATAAAGATGTATAGAATATGAAAAAGGGGAGATTTAAAAGTTAAAGAATTATTTTGGATTGTAGCACAAAGACGCCTTGAATGTATTCTTAAAGAGTTTGGAAATAGTTACTTGTGTGACAATTTTGGACACTAAAGATTTCAGAAATGAAAACGAAATTGCTTGAATCACTTTCAGAATAAAACTGTTTCTCTCTTCCTGCAAACGAAGTATAAAGGGGATTAGAACTGGAGAGACTGTGTGTAATTATATGTGGAGAATGGAGCTTTGCATTAAAGTAACAAAGATTTAAGGAAACCCCATGCCGTGTCAAACAATCTGCAGCATTTAACAGCAACAGAAGAGGAAGGACCACGAAGGTCTAACTTCCTAAATCAGGGAATCAGTTGTAAAGGAGAGAACATGTGTCATGGACCAGGAGGTAAAGAATCACTTTCAGCAGCCCTGCTGCGGGGGGAGGGGCGTGGACCTGCCTTAGTTGAAAGTGTGCCAGGCTCTGCTGACTCCCCAAGGGAGGCCTTGCCTTGGAGGAGGTGAGAATGGGGGGTAGGTTGGGGGAAGGCTGGGGAGCTGGAGGAGGGAGGACAGGATCTGTGGTTGGTATGTGAAATGAATGGAAAATTTCTTAATAATAAAAAAAGAAGAAGAAAAAGACTGTCGCAATCAAATGGAATATAAGACAAGGAAAAAGGAATCAGGGATTTGCCAATGTCAAACCTAAAGTATTTTTAAACAATAATGTCGTTGAATTCAGTATTGTAACTAATTCAATGGATGAGTATTGGACCTTGTATAGAAATGTTCACCAGAAAGCAGGGGAACAAATTTCAAGCTAGCTAATAAAATAATCTTATGTACTTTTGTGATAGCCTAAAAACAGATAGAGGCTATAAAATCTATAAAAAAAAAAATAAATAAGCGAGAAAAATGCATAAGTCTATGCATGGCTAATAAAAAAGTCAAGCAGTATTTTTATCTATGTCTAATGGTGTATACAAAAAGACCTCAGAGAAAAAAGGTTTCTTATATAATACATCCAGAGAATTTTTAATTCTTACAAAGTATGAACAGAAAATATTTTTGCTGATGATTCCTACATTGCTCTAGACATTTCAAAAATATAATTAGCTTTTCCACAATGACTAATTATCCTAAGCATGGTATTAGCACTGTAAAAATGTATATCCAATTTGGCATTTAACTTTGCTTAGCACTTTGAAAAACAAATACATCAGAATGAAACCAAATATATGCCCAGTTTCTTACGTTAGCTTCCAGTCTCCTGGAATATTTAAATAAATGTTTTCAGTTTGGGAATAATATTTCCATACCAGACTTAAAATATATCTTTTAAGTTTCGCCAAAAGCTTGATAGTTTAACTAAATTGAAGTCTAAGTATATGTGTAACCACACACGCGTGCGCATGCGCACACGAGTGTGTGTTATGTATCTGTGTATCAGTGAGGACAGGTGTGTGTGTGTGTGTGTGTGTGTGTGTGTGTGTGTGTGTGCGCGCGCGCGCGCGCACGCGCGCTGTGGATATCGCTCTATCTAAATAAAACACTGATGGCCAGTGACCAGACAGGAAGTATAGGCGGGACAAGGAGAGAGGAGAATTGGGGAAACAGGAAGAAGGAAGGAGAGACACTGCAGCCACCGCCAGGACAAGCAACATGTAAAGACGCCGGTAAGCCACCAGCCACGTGGCAAGGTATAGATTTATAGAAATGGGTTAATTTAAGATATAAGAACAGTTAGCAAGAAGCCTGCCACGGCCATACAGTTTGTAAGTAATATAAGTGTCCAAGTGATTATTTTATACTTGGATTGTGGGACTGTGAGGCTTGGTGGAACCTGGAGAGCTCTCCAGCAATGTGTGTGTGTGTGTGTGTGTGTGTGTGTGTGTGTGTGTGTGTGTCCGTCCGTCCATGTCTGTGTCTATGTGTAGATAAAAGAACAGGACCATCTCAGGTGTTATTCCTCAGGCACCAAATACCTTTGAGATTTTCAGATCTTTCAATGACCTAAACTCTCACTGTTCACCAGGTAGGTGAGGCTGGCTGGCCAGTGAGACTCAGAGACCTGTCTGTCTCACCTCTACAGTTCTGGGATTGAAGACGGCATACCACAGCACCCGTCTGTCTTTACATGGTTCCAAGCACCCAACTCAGGCCCTCAAGGACCTCACTGATTGAGCTGCCTCTCGAGCCCCCAAAACCGTGTTCACTGTTAAGATCTATTATAATATATAAGATCACTGTTTACAAAACAGATGGTGTGAAAGTCTTAGGACATAAAATTTCAAGCAACATATTACAAGGTGGCTAAACGTCACTTCAGAAAAATGAAAGAAAAAGTCGACCCATCATAACATAATGATTTCTATCTAGCCCCAAATAGTCAAGCATTCGACTTCTACACCTGAAAACATTGTTTTCCAAACTCCAGAGACAGTGAGGAGCTGTTCATGGAAAAACAGCACCAAAAGTGACATACGTTGGTTATCAAAGGTTAGTAAACCTGAGGTTCACATCACATAAACAAATACTCCAGAAAACCATACAGCTAGTAAACCTGAGGTTCACATCATATAAACAAATACTCCAGAAAACCATACCTGAGGGTTTGGTTAAAAAAAATTATAGCTAGATTTTTCAAAATTGAATCAAACATCTGATTAATTAATGTTGGGAGAGAAGGAAAATAGAACTTTTTGCAAGTGAAACTAGGAAAGAGATCTTGAGGAAGGAAGAAGGCTCACTGAAGTTTCCAAAGAAGTCATGATGAAACTCCACCGCTCAGAAGCCTCTCATCATGGGAGTTTCTGGAATCAGCCCGCCTAGCTGGAAGGCAGGAGTGCATCTTCAAACACCCAAGGTCAAGTTTTCTGAAGTATGTGCCATATCAGGGCCAATGGTCTCATGCGCCTCTCAGTCCTCCTCATCCTGGAAATCCCCTTTCTGACAACAAGGGGGTGAGGAGAGCTACAGAGAAAAAGAGGCTACACAATCGTGCTGAGGATGTGGGGCTAGAAGGGCATGGACAGGGCAGGCGTAATGGTACGTGCTCCGAATGGGAGAATTACTTCTCATATTTATTTCAATAAATGCCCAAACTCATCCAATTATGAACTTTCCACTCTATGAACAATGTGTGAGAATGGTCGATCAACAAAAACCCTCCTCATTCTAGGAACAAAATGGTACTTATTTTCCTGTATCCTACCCAAGTCCTAAAAAATGCTACTGCATTACTCTAGAATATAGAATAATATCATGTATTAAATATTTCCATAAGTCAGCTACTAATAGAAACTCACAGTACACCAAAAAGATAAAATAAGTTTTGCTAATTAAACCTTACTAAAACCAAATATGAGTGCACTGCTAAGAAAAAGAACTTACTCATAATACAAGTCAAACCCATTAAGTATTTTGTAATAAATTTAGCCATAAGAATTTGAAGAATAGAAGAAGAAAACTATTAGTCATTCAGGATTGGAAAAGTATTTTCTTTTTGTACTTATATGTTACAAATAAATAAGCATAAGAAATCTAGTCAACTATTCTATGGTTAATAACATACTTAGCTGTTTTACATGAAGAATGAATTATAATGAAAAGTATGCTAGTAGTAATGATTACAGAAAACTGAAACATAGATTAACACACTGTCCTCAGCTATCAAGGGGCTGCTAAATTAACTCTGGAATGGGAATTTCCCAGATCATTCAATCAGAATAAATCTCTTTGTCCTTCATTCTATCACTTGATTTATCCGTAATACAATGACAGTATCCCATAATGTTTGTAAACTTGAGTTATAACATACTCTGTGGCAGTTAGTAAGCATTCAATCACTACTTAATGATTTCAAGGATAATTCTTCTTTGTAAAGTACTGTAGTTTGTAGGTACACTGAGCTGTCTACTCTAAGGAAAAGGCGTTCTTTTCTTCTACTGCAATTTATAAGTCAGTCTGCAGAGAATTTTTTAAGTATACCAAAAAATGCATCACTTTGAATATATTAATTATAACTTAAGTCCCAAAATGTGTCTTTGTCTCATTGAGGAAAAGAAATTTAAAAGCACTTCCCCTTGGAGGAATTCAACCAGGAGTGAGCCCAGACTCCAATTCCACGCCTCCCTCCGTCGGCCTCCTGTCATTTCTGCCCACTGAATAGTCTGAATCTGTGCTGCTGGACGCTGCCTTGCCGTGGCTGTCCCTGCCTTTATGTCTGGGTCCTATGAAGTGTTTTGCATGGTATTTTTTGAACATCATAGAGAGCATCGCATGGGGAAGGAATGGGAAACTTTACACAAATCTTTAACAGAGTTTTCCAAGGGACAAAGTCACTAACTCCAGCTGTCCCCAACAACCATAGATAACAAACAAAGGTTATCAAGCAATGTCCATATATTGTCTTCAAAATTTATGGTGGATATTCATTCTATACAGATGCTTCCAACTTATTTGCTATTTCCATGATTTACTGTCATAGCATGCACACATATTTGCAGAATTTGAAGGTGGTGGCAGGGAGGAGTTCTGAATATTACAGTTACGTAGCCTGGTGTGATAGCACATGTCATGATCCAGCTCTCTCAGGAGGGAGGTATCATAAAGGGATCTATCGGTGAGTTGGAGGAGAGCATAATCCACAATAGGGAGCTGCTGGCTATCGGGGGCAACACAGGGAAACCCTGAAGAACAAAAAATTACAGCTACGCATTCACCTCAGCTCTAAGGTAACCGCATGGGAAATCCAAGGCAAATAAGGTTGGCTGTATGCTGTTCTCTTAAGGAAAGGTTAAACAGACAGAATTTTTACACAGTAAGACAGCAGCTTTAAATGGCCTCAAGGTGTATTATTAACTCTGCTTGTAAGTCCTAGTGAAATCTTCAGTCTCTTTGAACATAAGAGATATTTTCATAATAATAAATCACCAAATTTTGGTTTAAAAAAAATTTCTGTCAAATAATTTTTGGTGGTCTGCAGGGAACTAAATCTAGTGTCCTGGTCATGCTGAGCAAAAGCTATGCCTTTCAGCTAAAGCCCCACGCTTTTTGATTGTTTGTTTGTTTGTTTGTTCTCTGAAATGGTGTCTAACTACTTAACTCACAGTAGCCTTGAACATCATAGAATGTAGGATTGAACACATGATTCTCCTGTGTGAGCCCCACCAGGTGCTGGGACAACAGACATATGCCACCAAGCCCACCTGCATTATTCAATTTTATTAATGTACTTAAACTTAATAACATCATGAATGCTGACAGTCACAGTATCACCACAGTAGCTAACATCAGGAGGTTAATACTCAGGAGAAGCACACGCTGGTTTATCTATAAACAATCTCACTCAAGAGGCTGGGCAGTTGCCTCAGCTGGCCAAGTGCTTACAACACAAAGACCAAAGTCCCATTCCCAAAATTCATGCAAAAAAAAAGAGCTGGGCCTGGGCTGGCCAGATGGGTCTGTGGTTAAGAACTCCTGCTGTGCAGGCCACCTGGCCTGCATCCCTCAGCAAGGTAAAAGAGGACGGAAAGAAATGACCTCACAGCCATGAACACGTGAGCAACTCATGGACTCGGTGGGAAACGGGCAGAAGCAAAGGAGAAAACAACCTGAAGTTGTCAGGGCAATGGGAGATGGGAGGAGGGCAAGGGAACACAGAGAGCATAAGGAGGGGGGGGCTGTATAATCAAAATATACACACACATGAAATTCTCAAACAATAAATATATCACTATTTAAAAACTGCACACACACATACACGCACATGAATCTCACACAGGGTTTGTGATATCAATATAAGATAGTTTCATTTTGCAAATAAGAAAACTGGGAAATAAACAATTGACCCAGTGTGATAGCAGCAAGCAATACAGTACCAAAATTCAGACTTCTTTTGTTGTTGTTGTAGTTTTCAAGACAGGTTTCTCTGTGTAGCCTGGAACTAGCTTGTAGACCAGGCTGGCCTTGAAGTCACCGAGATCTGCCTGCCTCGGCCTACTGAATGCTGGGATTAGTGGTGTGTGCTACCACTGCCCGGCTCAAAATTCAACCTCTTAGCAAGGCTGTATTCTGCAGCTTTCAGTGGTTACAGACATGTAACCTAACATGGATCTATAAATACACATGTAAGACCCTAAGAAAGCACTTATAATCGTTAATTACAGTAATTAGCTATAAATGCTATAATCTAAAAAAAAAATCTTTTAAAATTACCAAAATATATCTGTACAGCAATGACAATGTATGACCGGCTTTCCGAGGTAAGCTTCCAAGTGTGACTCACAGGACGTGGAGAGACGGCCCAGGGGTTCAGAGCACATACCACTCTTCTAGAAGACCCAAGCTCAGGTCCCAGAAGATGGCAATAAATGTATGCTTTCTGGCTTTTTAAATTTTAATTTTAGCCATTACTACATAATTTACCAATGTGACATGTTGTTTACTAGTTAGGTAACTAATGTGGCTATAAAAAAAATCAGTTATTTTTATATATCACATGGCAATATAAAGTCACAGACAGCAAGATACCATCTTGCCACCTTTTAGGACCTGAAAAAACAGTCAAGGATTATTTAAAGTTTCCTAAAAAATCTGTAGCAATGAATAAGACAGACATCAATCCTTCATTCCACTGAATTTCTGTTCACTGTGCTGCAGCTTGACAGCTGTGTCCTGTCAGAAACAAAATTAATTTGGAATAATTGAACCAGTTTTAAATCTAGCAGAGGAATACTGCCCCCAAAGGGGAACATATTTCTCAAAGCACCCTGCCTGCCGAAAATGGAAAATCCTTCATAGCAATTTAAATTATTTCATAGCTATTACAGAGAGTGAAATGTTCCTTTTGCCCATGTTGGCAAAAGTGTGTATAATCAATTATATGCATTTGGCAGCACATTCTGATATACGACACCAAAAGTACAACCAACAACGGCTGGAGAGATGGCCTATGGGTAAGATGCCCTTCCAAAGGACCCTGGTTTGATTCCCAGCACCCATGGCAGCTCACAACCAGCTGTAACTCCAGTCCCAAGAGATATAATACCCTCTTCTAATCTCCAGAGATACCGTGAACATGCGGTACACAGACATACACTCGGGCAAAACATCCGTACATATAAGATAAAAACAATTTTTTAACTACAAAAAAGAAAACCTACATAAAGTAGAGTTCATCAATATGATCAAAATATACTGTATAGGGAATTTTTTTAATTATTAAAACAATTTAAGAAATTAGAAAATTTTTATTTTTAAAGATTTATTATCTTAATTTATGCATCTGTTAGTGTGTGTCTGTATCTGTGTCTATGTATGTATGTCTGTGTGTGTGTCTGTGTGTGTGAGAGACTATGTGAGTGTGTATGTGTATCTGTGTGCACATCCACTCGGAGGCCAAAAGAGGGCGTCAGTCACCCAGGAGATGGAGTTACAGAAGGTTATGAACCACTAGACACAGGTACTAGGAACTGAGCACCTGGAGGAACAGAGTGACCCTATCCACTGGGTCATCTTTTTAACCTAAAAACTTTTTTTTTTACCTATTCTTTGAAAATAGCATATTTACCTATCTGGTTTTACCAAAAAAGGGGGAAACCTGGCAATATTTCCCAGTTCCTGACTTGTAGTGCACCCCAAAGGAAAGCTAAAATAGAATGAAAATAAGAATAAAATAAACAATAGTTAAAGAGAAAAAAAAAAAAAGGATAACCACTTCGCTCCTCCTCCACCCTTCCCACCTCTCCATCACCTCTCCGTCCATCTTAGTGGTACTGGGAGCTGCTGTGTGTCATGCAGTACACTATTTTGTCCAAACAGCTTTATTTGCAAATGTCCATTGTGTGATGAGTTGTTGGTCAGGTCCAAGGCTTTGGACCACCATCAATACTGGACCCCCACTGACACTCCTCTCCAACATCCTGCTGCTGCCCTGGCTCATGGAGAACCTGCAGCTATGGTTCCACAGGATCAGTCCCTTCACACTCCAGAGGTCATAGATAGGGTAGATATTGAATCTCCAAGAGTTTTATATTTTAAAGGACATGATGATTTTTTTAAATGACAATCTACAATGTAGAAGAAAATATCTGATAACTACAGTCTTATAAGGGCCTATCATTCTGAATATATAAAGATGTATTTCAATTTGAGGCAGGGGACAATAACAAAACCAACCCAATATTAAAAACGGACCAAAGTTCTACAAATAATTTCTCCAGATACACAATGGCGACAGCACAAACCAATAATGGCACAGGGACTCAAACAGGTATTTATACACCACACGCATAGTAGTGTTATTCAAAATAACCAAAAGGTAGATGCAATTCAAGTATCTCTCAAAGGATGATCAGATGGATAAACAGGTAGTTTAAACAGATAGCAGAATGTTGTTTAGCCTAAAAAGCACAGATAACCTGACACGTTCTGTGACTTGAACAAACCTGGAAGATATTGTCTAGTCAGCAAAGGCCCAAAATTGTGATTCTGCTCATATGAGGGACCCGGTCAAACTCAGGCATTTGGTGGCAGCCAAAGGTCAGGGGATGGAAAGACAGGAGGAGAACAGTGGCTGGTGGACAGAGAGGTTCCGTTCATAAAAGGAAACAATCTGGGAGGAAATGCAACACTGCAGATACCCTTGGTTCTGCTGTAACATCCACCTAGAGGAGTTACAATAATAAACCCCATGCAATACTGATTCACCACGATTTAAAATAAAGATAAATTGTGTTAGTGAGTGAAGAACTTGAACAGTTATTTCTCTAATACAAAACAGTAAGAAAGCACACAAAAAGATAGCCCTTATTATTTATTCATTAAGGAAATGCTGATCAAAACTACCATAAAATAACACTGCACATCCAAAATGATAGTTAAAATTTATTTTAAAATAAGGTGAAGGAAAACAACAGGTGTTGGAGAGTATATGGGGAAATCAACAAATGGTGCAGTCGTCCCTGAAAAACACATGACCACCAAACGACCTCAATCCAGCAATTCACTCCTGGAGTCTGACAGAGAAACACTCGTGAGAACCATTCAAACGAAAGCACGCGATGAGGCTGCACCACCCACACACCCACAGGGCAGAGACTGAGAGTATCACCAGGGACAGACGAACACGATGCAGGAGCCAGTGTGTGTCTTGAGGGAGCCAGACCCTCTGTTGTGTCTGGATTCCACTGCCTGGGTGACTTTGCACACTAGACACACACTCAAAGCTCCCCCACGGTGCTCTTCCAGAACTTCACACCTCCATCTCTCACGACCCAGTCAACATCTCCACTCTGAAGTCTAGCAGCATTTAAAACACAACATGACCAACCCTAATTGTTTTCCATCTCCATCTTTTCTAGCTGTGGCCAAGTTGAATGGCTCTCTCCTACATCCCACAGCAAATTAGAAAATCTTTTTTTTAATCTACCTAAAAAATTACGTTCAGAATCTAATGACTTTACACCACCTCTCACAACACCACCTGGCCTAAGACTCCATCATCTCCCATCCATATTACTACAATAACCTTCCCACTGATCTTGGAACCTTGACTGCTTACTTTGAAAACAGTACCTAAAATAACCCAGTTTAAAATAAGGAGTATGCTGCCACAGCTTCACTCAAAACTATCAGTGGTTCTTCTACTCAGAGTACATGCCGAAGTGCTTACAATTTCCCACAAGACGCTGTATTCTCTTTCATGCTATCATACTTCTCCAAACTATATTCCTCCTCATCAATTTACTCTGAGTATTTTGCTTTCTCTCACATACAATAGAAACTATTTTTAAGGAGATTTATTATAGCTGTTAATTTTATCTGGAACAGTCTTTTCTCAAAAAAAAATGTGAAAAAGTTCATTACCCTCCAGACACTTGTTGAGGACAGCACATACATGAGTCATAGGGACATGGAGAAATCAAACTGATACTGGTCTGGAAGCTTCATCCCTACTGGCTAATTTCACAGTACCAGAAGGTGCTATGCACAAAACTAAGGGGAAACGGTAATCAACAGTTACCCAGCTGTGAATATGAGTGCTACAGCAATGACCAGCATAGCAAGGTATGGCCATTGACAACAGTGACAGGATGGGCAGTAACAAACCACCTCCTGACTGGATGGAAGGCCTGCTCTACAAGGCAGAATTCACACCTGGTTATTGGGCCAAGAACCATTAGCTGGTTGAGTCATAAACTCTGGGAAAGAATTTACTTACAGCATTCTGCTAAATGGACACAGTATTAAACTGTCCTCCATATACATGAACGATTCACTAGACCAATGGGTTAGCCCAGCTCTCAACTGTCAACAGAAGAACTTCCTATCGAAGCAAATGGCAATTAACAGACTTAAGGTGCAGAGCATAGAGACGGTAGTGCTCAGCCCTACATGAGACATCTGCATTGTACATCCTCCCCACAGGTTCAGGTCCACACAGCAGAGGTGCTGGAGAGACCATAAAGCCGTGGTAGGAGGGGACTGCTGTCCAACAACATTTTCCAGGAAGTTTGTGGCAGGAAGGCTGCACACATGAGCTCACAGCAGCTGGAGCTGCAGGCATACAACCTCCATAAGATCAAGACAGCTGAAAGTCTAGCAGGGATGGGAAAGGGCCGTGGGGTCCTGCCCTTGCTGAGGAGACACTTGCCACTGATGGCTGCTGGGGCGGAGGGTCGGTTGGCTTCAGCGCAACCCCTGGTAGGCTGTGTGTCCACTGAACGGCCGTGCGGCCACACACACACTCCAGCACGGGTGCACTCGGTAGGGTGAAAAGAGAGTCCATGAGGTCAGGGAAGGAAAGCAGTGGGCTACAGCACACCGAGGATGGAAAAGGAAGTCGGGCCAAGGGAAAGAAGACAGTCAAAACGGTTTTCAACAGTGACAGAATTAGTGTTTCAGACCAAACCCACTCCCTCAACTACCACGCTGTCCAAAAAGAAATCTCACCTGCTTTTAAGCACCTATCTAAACTGTCAATTATTCCAATCTCCAACCCCAAAAAACTATCTGTAATGATCATTTTAATAATGAAATTATATGTACTTTTACTAAATTTCTTGTAATAAGTATGAATTCAATTTGAAGTAAAAATGTAGCATTTTTAAAAAAGCATAATATAGAATTTTTATACTTCATACAGTCTTCAATCAAAAATACTGAATATAGATAGGAAAATAATTTTAGGGATATATTCCAGAAGAGACACTTCAATTCTCTTTTCTTTTGGTTAGCAAAAATACACTGAAGTAATGTGAAATAAAAGATATTTACCTGTGCACTGCCCTCCGTTGGTGGGGTCTCCATAGTACCCTGGCATGCAGTCCTGACACTGCTTCCCGGTGGTGAGGTTCTTACACTGCTCACACACACTGTTGTGGATGCACGTGCTGTGTCCATTACACTGGCAAGCTAGAGAGAATAGCACAAAGCATCACAAAGAGCAAAATCACCATACAGGTACAGCTCTCAAGGCAGAAGTTACTGTTAAGATCTGATTTTACCCAATACATAACACAGGCAGCTGAAAACATCAGTAAGACAGTGGATGCATCTTATTGCATGGTCACAACTGACCTCATTGTTTATAAGATGTAAGGGCTAGATAATGTAAAATATTACATGTAAGTAAGGAATATTTTAATATAGCCACTAAAGAATTATATTTATGTTTTATCTATTAAATTTTATAAAGACAGGATTAGATAATGTAGCTTTGGTAAAGAATAGTAAGTTCTTAATACATCATAAATATATTTATACTTAATAACAAACTATGAATACAAAAAATTATCAGGCAACAGTTCTTTATTTCAAGAAAATGAGTTACTATTCAGATGAACAAAGGAACTCTTAATTTGAATAAACGTGTACCCTCTTTTTTTTGTTTGTTTGTTTGTGTTTGTTTTTTAGAGACAGGGTTTCTCTGTGTAGCTCTGGCTGTCCTGGAACTCACTCTGTAGACCAGGCTGGCCTCAAACTCACAGAGACCAGGCTGGCCTCAAACTCACAGAGATCCACCTGCCGAGTGCTGGAATTAAAGGCATATGCCACCACCACCCAGCAAGGTATATTGTCTTAAAACAAGAAGTTGGTTTTTTTTTTTTTTTGGTTTTTTCGAGACAGGGTTTCTCTGTGTAGCTTTGTGCCTTTCCTGGGACTCACTTCGTAGCCCAGGCTGGCCTCGAACTCACAGAGATCCGCCTGGCTCTGCCTCCCGAGTGCTGGGATTAAAGGCGTGCGCCACCACCGTCCGGCAAGAAGTTGGTTTTTAAACCATCTATAAAACAAGAAAATCTAACAAAAAAGTTCATGATAAAAGAAAATCAAATGTGTAAAATAGTATTTAAAATACCACAGTTTTTTTCAAATGTTTTAAAACTCACAAATGTGCCTTCAAAAGGTTAGCGACAGCAAACCCAGTTCAGCAAGACCTTTATGCATCATCAGTCGCCAACATAAACATGGAGTTCTTTTATACTAAAACATGGTTATTAAACCTTCTACTATTGTGCATAAATGGTTAACGGGGAATTTTGTAGATCTATGCCACATACATAACTAACTCAGGTTAAAATAAAAGAGTACACACTACACGTTGTGAGACCAAAATGAGCCATCTTAGAAATAAGACCAAAATGCTTTCACTCTAAAATTAAGGCCTAAGATTTCTCCTTTTAGGAATAAGCCATTAGTTACTAAAACCAGTCAATTCAGATCCAGAAACCAGTAAGTATAAAAGTACAGAGTCACAAGGTAGTCAGTCACGAGGTGACTCCCAAACTGCCAGACTATGGAATGTCCTCTCCCTGGTTTCCAGGGTAACTGACCACAGAAATGTTCCCACCTGAGGACAGCCAATGAGAAATGGTGGCGGGTAACCACCCCCTTGGAAGTAAGATTAAGCCATGATTTCTAGAAAGCCCCTAGAAGCGAGCCAATCAGAATTGTGCCCATACTAGCACCCCAAAATGATGTAACCTTGTGGCTTTTGCCTTTAAAAACTGAGCTTGCAGACAGGCGGGCACTTCCTCCATCCTCCGCTGCATTGGACATATTGGATGAAGTCCCTGCCTAGGCTTGTATTGTATATCCAGAATTAAACCTTGCTTTGGCATTCCGGCATGCTCGTCTTTGGTGGTCTCTGTGGGGGTCGCAATCTGGGCACAACAACATAAAAAATTGCCTGAACAACCAAAATAAGAAAGAGGCTAGCATCCTTTGGGAGATCTGAAACAAGCACTTGCTTCTGAACCAAAGGATGGATTTAGCTTCACACCCAACGTCTTATACAGATGACTCAACAGCAGAGAAGTTCCTACAATAGCGGAATCTGGGTGTGGTGACAGCTACACAAACAGAAGACAGGACGATCAACACCACCTCCTGACATTGAAAGAACACCATTGGCCAAATGCCCATCAGTCTTTCCTGCTGAATGAGAAACTCCAAGGGCAGCCAAGAAGGCCGTTTCCTAGATCCAACTCCACATAGCTGCTGATAGGTGTGTTACAGGGGACCTAACAAAGGGGCTGCACCATACAGACAGGATAGTGTAGCAAGAATCTTAAAAGGTCTTATTAACAAAATCAAACCTGGAGCCAAGTATTGGGGTGAACACTGGAAGATCAGAGAGACAGAACAAGCCACAGCTAACCTCACCTGGCCAACTTCTCAGCTGGTCTTGTTTCCTCAGACTGGAAGCCTCTGTGTCCTCATATCCGAATGGTTCTCAGCTGAACTGTGCTGCTCAAAACCGAAAAGTTTAACCAGCCAAATGCTTAACCAGCCAAATGCTTCTAGTTTCTGGTCTTCACGCCTTATATATCTTTCTGCTATCCAACATCACTTCCTGGGATTAAAGGCGTGAGTCACCATGCTTGGCTCTATCCATGAACACCTGGATTTCTGCCTCTGGAATGCTAGGATTAAAGGTGTGTGCTACCACTGCCTATCCTAAGTATCTAGTGGCTTTTCTGTTCTCTGACCCCAGATAAGCTTATTAGGGTACACAATATTTTGGGGAACACAATACCACCACAGGATAGATTTAGACCCAACTGCAGGGGGAGATTCTGGGGAGGGGTGGTACTGGCAGCCTTTAAAGCCTACAACTAACATCCTACCAACTGCAAAGGACAAGGCACACTGTAAAAAGCTGGACCTCGGTGCACCAGCTGTACCAAACACAGAAAAGAAAGGCTGCGCTCACGGCCTGTGATCATGCTTTAACCAACACCATCACCAGACTGCATCAATAGGTAGCAGGGGCTGACACCGAATAATTCTCCCAGGATAAACTGTCATTTTAAATGCTTTAATATCAACATAACTATAGAACACAGATAAAAGTAAAGATGATCCATCTATTTTATTTTGCCTACATTTTAAATCTACCCCAGATGGCTCCTTATTTATGGAAACACACAAACAGAAAAAAAAAAATCAAAATAAAACATAATGACAAATTCATCATTTGATATGCAAATAAACCATAGTTCTGAAAATACAGGCTCTCTATAAACAGATGTGCAGCATTTAAAAATATCTTCATGACATTATTAGTAAATTTCCAACATGTTTACACAGAAATTTGAGGGGCGAAAAGCTTACCCACAACCTCTTTCAATATATAGCCTCCCTTCAAAGAAAAAGCAATTGTCAGGGACTAAAATGATGCATGGCCTCAAAACAAGAATTATAAATACTGAGATAGGAGGAAATCTGTACTCTACATAGGATAGACAAGCAAGTATCAGCAGACATGGCCTTCAAATCCAGCAAGGCCAGCAAATATAACTGCTGCCACCTTCCAGGAAGAGAGAGAAAATGAAAAGTGTTTATAAACTGAAGTTATCACCTGCATCCAGGCAGATGAACAAATACCAAAGCACACCATAACACCAAAGAGACAGGAAAGAATCTGATGTGCCACTGGCATCATCTATACATGAAAGGGAGAAGCCCACACAAATTTTTAAACTCTCTCCATGTGTGGGACTGAATATATGTTACCACAAGGTGAAGGAACTCTAACATCAAACATGCATCCAAAACACCCTCGTAGACCTCACAAGGCAGCTCAGAATGACCCCTTGGAATAGATCTACAACTCAAATCATGTAAATATACCATAGAACAGAGATAAGAAAACATTTTCTTCACTGGAAAGGACTAGACAGTTAATATGTTGGACTTTGGAAGCAACATAATTTTTTTTATTTTCTTTTTTAAAATTTTACTGTGGGTTATGGGTATTTTGACTGCTTGTAAGTCTGTACAGAGCATGTGTATGGTTCCCTTGGAGGCCAGAACAGGGCACTGGATCCCTGGAACTGGAGTTGCATGTGGTTGTGAGCTGCCATGTGGTGCTGGGAATCCAACCCAGACGTCTGGAAGCAGTGTTCTTCAGCCCTCTTAGTGGGTTACTTAGAGATGGGGAGGGGGGGAGGCAGAGACAGAGAGAGAACATGAAATTGGAAGAGGTATGTGATCAGAGGGTCCAGAGGAACTTGGCTGAAGAGTAAGAGATGGAGAAATAAACATGATCATAATACATTGTCTATATGTAGGAAAGTAGACATGCAGGAGTCCCTGTGTGGATCCTCAAAGATGAGAAGACAAGACTAAGGGATCCCTGCCTGGTGCTGGCCAAATCACTCTTCTCTTTGAGCCTACGTGCATAATTTAGCTGCTTCTTCACAATTAATATTCTTTGTTCATTCCCTGGGAACCCGCCAGCCATGCTGGCCAGATTAGCAGATCTGTACCATGCTCAGCCACCATCAAAGAAGCTTCCTCCTGCAACTGATGGGAACAAATACAGAGACTCCCAGCCAGACAATATGCAGTGAGAGACCCTGGAACACTCAGCTGTAAATGGGATGTCTCCATCTAATCCCTCCCCTCAGGGCTTGAAAACTATGCAGAAGAGGAGGCAGAAAGAATGTGAGGACAAGAGAGGACTAAGGGTACCAAGGTATCATGGCCGCCTTCTAGATACAACAGGGCTGATGCACGTCAGACAGGGTAGCCTGCAGTCTGCACAGGTCTGCACTAGATGGGGTCACGGAGCTGAAAGAAGAAACGGACACACACACCTATCCCTAACGCAGAAGCTATCTCCAATCGATAGCCACTTGTAAATAAAAAAATAGTTTTCTCCAAAGGAGTCTCACTGGGAAAACAAACTGCTCCTAAGAGCAGGCCCGATACCCAGCAAAAACTCAAAGGCATCTTTGGAGGTTCTTCATCTCAAAGTGTTAGGTCAAGGCTTGTGCTCGCGCGCTCTCTCTCTCTCTCTCTCTCTCTCTCTCTCTCTCTCTCTCTCTCTGTGTGTGTGTGTGTGTGTGTGTGCGTGTGTGTGTGTGTGTTTAACCTTACAAGTCTTTTGCACGTACATCATAGCTCCCGTCTTGGTGGTTTTATGGGGTTCCTGGGTGTGCAAACGTGCGTCTCTGCATCTATGTGTCTTTATTTCTTGTGCATTTTCTTTTGCCCTTTTTCTTGTTTGGCTGTTTTGTCACATTCTAATGTATTTGTTTTTGTTTTATTTATTTTATTATTATTCTTTAGATGCCTGTTTGTTTTCTAATGAGAGACAGGAAGGGTGTGGATCCGGATGGGAGGAGAGGAATTAGGAGAAGTAGGGGTAAGGGAAATCATAATCAGAATATACTGTATGAAAAAGAAATCTATTTTCAATTAAAAATATTCTTTGTCCAACCCATTATTTAAGTAACCATCTCTAAGTGCTACTTTGAGGCTTCATATCTCTCTCTCTCATACTATGAGAAACCTGTATTAAATAAATGTGTATGCCTTTCTTCTATTAAAAAAAAAGTCTCAAAAACATTTTTAAAAAGCAAACAACGCACCCAATTTTAATGAGAGAAAAGCACTTGGATATTTCCAAACAATACATATAAACAGTCAATAAATAGTTGAACAGAATGTCATTAGCTCTGTGTGTTGTGTTGGAGTTTCATCTCTGTGACAACTTTGTCTTGAACTGTCCTTTTATGCTGTTTGTGCTATTGCTGGGGTCCTGTGATCAAGCTGAACATCTAGTAGAGCAAACTGCTCGACGCATGATGCCAGGAAGCAGAAACCGAGAAAAGAGCACAGGGCAGGGACAAGACAAGAACAGAAACACAGGTCTTCAGTGATCTTCTTTCTCTAACTGGGCTCCACCACCTTCCAACAATAGCATCAAACAACCTTTGGGAGACACCCTTCATGTCCAAAGCACAACATTTTTATATGGAAATACGAATCAAAGCACTATTAAGACAGCATTTTACACTCATTACTAACTAAAAAATAGATAATAAACAGGTTGGAAAGGAAGCGGAGATACTGGAATCCTCATGCCCTGATGAAGATGATGTAAAGTAATACCACAGATGTAAAACGCTCTAGAGAATTCTTTAAAACATTAAACACGAGGTTCTCATATGATTCAAATTATCCACTTCTAGATGTGTCAAAAGATAAAGGGAAACATCTCAATGTAAAAAATTCATGCACCATGGTTTATAGTGTCATTATTCACAATACCATAGTAGTAGAAATAACCAAAAGTGCATTAAGTGACAAAAGAATAGATGAATGTGGCACATCAATGTAAAAATAGTAAACAGACATAAAAAGAACTTACACAGACTACAAAAATAAATCTTGAAAACATTATATAGATGTTGTCAATTAAAAGCCAAGGAAAAACACCACATACCATAAGAGCTCAACTAAACAAAATGTCTAAAATAGACAAAACCACAAAGAGGGCAAATTAATACTTTTAAGTGCTGTAGAAAGAGGAAGTTTGAAATAACTCTTAGAGGGCCCCAGGTTTGGTTTTGTAGTAACTAAAATGCTCTAGAACTACGAGATGGTAGTGGTTGTAGATTTACATTATACTAAAAAGCCATGACTTATACAAGTTAAAATGGTGAATTGATAGCACATGAAATACATAAGATTGGAAAATAATTGAATCTATTCTTCTTTTTGTTCCAAAGTCTCAATGTAAAACTAACTGAACACAACAAACAATAACCATTCCACAACATGAACATTAGACTGTCTTAAAATTTCCTCTGCCAAGCCAGTCATGGTGGCTCATGCCTTTAATACCAGCACTTGGGAGGCAGAGGCAGGCAGATCTCTGTAAGCTCTAGGCCACCTGGTTTTACAAAGTGGAGTTCCAGGACAGCCAGAGATGTTACACAGAGAAACCTTGTCTCGAAAAATCAAAACCAAACAAACAAACAAAAAACTCCTCTGTCAATTTAACTAGTGAATCATCTTTTGAACTTGGACTCCCACAGTCTTGGAACACAGACCAAATTTTCACAAATTCTTACCAGAAAGCAAAACAAAGAGCCTCTAATCCAACTCCCAAGAGCCTCTGTTCTCATCTGAAACCTCATGAGCATTATCTTCACAGATTCCTGGTCTTCTCAGTTCCAACAAGAAGCATCTACTGAGCCCTGCTTATATAAAAGTGCAGCTCGTAGCTTTTCTAAACCAGATGTGAGGCTTCACAGCCACATGGTCAGATTTAGCAACCTACTTTCTGGTGCCAGATTTTTATTTTTTTTTTTTCACCAATGTGTCAAAATCCCCGCAGAAACCAATTCAAGGGGGAATTGGTATTTTGACTTATGGTTTCACCGTGGTAAGGAAGAGTTCAGCACAGCAAATCTGGGCAACCAAAAGCAAAGAAAGCGTGGACACTAGCTCACTCTCTCCATTTACTATTCTACTCTTCTAAGCCCCGGCCTATGAGATGGCACCACCCACGTAGGACAGGCTTCTTTTCTTCAGCTAATCCTCTCTAGAACTACACTCAGACATCATCAGGGAAGCGCTCCACTGTCCTGCTAGACACCTCTCCGTAAAAAAGTAAAAGCAAGTTGTTACTAAAAGTAGACATCACACTAATTTAGAAGGCCATCTCTAACAGTAATTTTCTGCCTGAGAAAATACACATCTGAGATTTCTGTCCATTCTGCCCAGCACTGTGGCCTGAACACAACTTGATCACTGTGCTAAGGCATGAAGTCACATGTCTCTTCAATCCTCAGTATGTTTTCAAGAAAACTATTTTATATTTAAATCAAATGGCACTAATTGTGTTTAGTGCCTATATCTCCATGCAGGACATTATTTTTAAAGATTTTCTTTCTCCTTTTCCGTTTTTTGAAATTCCTCCCAAGTGTACTGAGAACTTCAAATTCTACCCATCTGACATCAGCTGCACCTTGCATCTTTACCTCTATTATTTCTCCTAAAGACTGAAATGCTTCTTAGTTCTTATCTTTCCCTCTGTTGGCTCCGACTTGCACGGTTTACCACCTTAGTGCACTCCTGGTCTTTGATTCCAACAACCACACTTTCCCTTCTCTAAGTTTCCTTTGATTCTAAAACTGCCATGTGGTTTTCAGACTGTACTCTGAAATTTGGACTTACTGAATTTTAGACTTATAGAACTGCAAAAATAGAAGTAATTCTGTATCAAATGTTAGTATCTTACCCTAACATTTATCAAAATTAGGAAACAAACATTGGCTAATTAATAGTATAAACTATAATCTAAATTATAGACTTTAGTTGGACTTCACAACTTTGACACAAATGCTCTTATTCTGTCTCATTACTCTATCATTACATTAGCTTTATTAGTATATATTAATTATATATAACATAGGGATTTATTACACATTTTCATATATAAATAAGATACTTTGATCATATCACTCATATTACCCTCTTAACCCCTCCCCCCAGATTGCTCCCTTCCCTCTTCTCAAGTATTCCCCTTCCATTTGACACATGTATGTGGAGTGGGGGTAGGGATTAATTTCAAATGCTTATTTTGTTTAACCCATTGAGAATTTTCATACTGGCGTTAATATATCTCCATATTCCCTCCTGCCTCTTCCCTCCTTCCTCCACCTTTTCCTCTGTCTCTCTTCATCATTGCAAAATGCTTGCATTGTATCTCATACCCTCCCTGGCCCAACTATAAAATCAGCCATTTATGCAGAAAGCCTTTGAGTCTTTCACCAGAGAATGATGTTTAAGTATGTTCTAAGTATGTTCATTGCTCTGGAGTGTCATGGGCTCAAAAGACAGAGTTAGGAGAAATGTGTATTTTGACAAATATATAGATTTTGACAGATGTATAGTTATAAACTAACCCAAATATATATACATATTTATGTTTACTTTTATGTATAAAGCAAGTGTGAATGCATGTTCTGAGCTTGACTATTTGTCAGGATCATGGAGTAAGCTCAGACATGCGGGTTTTAGTCTCATGGCATCAGGAAGGTCTGAGGAATCAGGTGAAGGCCCAGCCTTAGAGCAGCAGCTCTTAGGAGCATTCATCACGGCTCTTCCTCAGTCCCCAGTAGGTCTGCGTGCCATACTCCTGTGTGGTAGCCAGCCTGATAAAGCACATATTATTGATTTGTCTAGCTCCATTTTTAACTTCTCCTCCTTCCTTCATGTACCTGTCACCGCTTCTGTAGCTCATCACACAGGAACCCCAGCCCTGATACATTTCTTCTTCTCCTTCAGGCGTTTATCAACATTAACATCTGAGCAAAGCTTGGCCTTCTAAAAGGCAAGCTTCAATCCCAGGCTTCCATTTACTAGTGCTCATCCACCACATAACCTCATACATTTCACTTATTTCAATGAGCATATATTCCCCACGAGTGTAGTGATTTTTAAACCAATTTATCCACTATGTTTCAAGTGCCTAAAACACTAAATATACTATTTAGTGCACAACAGATACTCAGAAAACATGTGCTGAATAAATTAAATTTTCAACTTTCTTCTATACAAGCACAGAATAAGAAATATAGAAATATGAAGAGAGCCCCTAAAAAACTAAGTGACCTTCAAATTTAAATAGTAGTGAATACTAATGGTAGCTTTCAAAACAAGGCTACATGAATCCAGTGTGGATGTTTAGTACATAATATCCACATTCACCATGAGGTTTACTGGAAACACTGAGGAGCATGAGAGTTCTAAGACAGTATGATAATACAAGCAATAAAATACACCAGTGCATTCATGAAGGAAATGCAGTTTTTGTTACCTGGACACTGGATAAAAGACCACTCATAGTTCTTCTCTTTGGGGCAAAGACTGGTGTCGAGAACCGCCTCACTGTGGTGTGGTCCACCAAGTCTCATGGGTCCCCGTGAGGACCCTTCCGTGCAGTGTCCTCTCCCTGTGTTACTGGGGTCATTGCACCAGCCACATCCAGGCTGTTCCAAGCACTGGCCACAGGTTCTTAATCCAGAACAATTTTGAGCTGAATGAAAGAAGCATTAAAAATGAAAATTAAGTTTATAATCAAGCAGAATTGTGTGCTTCAGAAAAATGTGAGAAAAAAGACATTAAAATGTCATCTGTAGTTAACAGAAATACTTTGCATAAATAACTAGCTGATATGAACAATTCATCATACACATGTATATATGCACAAATAAATATGTACACATGTATACATAATACATGCCATGAACAAAGAGAAAATAAATTGAATTGGATGTTAAAAGGGAAAACAGCAAGACATGGTAACGATAACAGAAAAAAATTAAGGTAGTACTTAAAGATTCCTGAGCATCTTGCTGTAATGGGACATCAAGGAACTGACATCAGAAACTTAACAGCAAAATATTAAATTTAAGAATTCACTGAAAATTTTATTTGTTGTGATCTGTTTGAGGGCCAAGAACCTTGGAGACTGGGTTTTAGAAAGTAGTGGATAAGAATCGTCTCAAATCATATTAAGAAATAAAATACAACATTCACGTATTTAACTTTTTAGATATCTAATTCATAGGAATGAAGGGTTTTCTTTTCAAAAGTTTTATCTTCCGGGGTCCTTGGACCACACAGTTCTAAATGGGACGTCTCCATCCAATTCCTCCCCTATCTTGGGTTTTTGGTGTTTACATATGAAGCTGAAAATTGTCCTTTCAAGATATGTGAAAAACTGTCTTGGAATTTTGATGGGGATTGCATTAAATCTATAGATTGCTTTGGGCAGGATGTTCATTACTATATTTATCCTATCAATCGAGCATGGGAAGTATTTCTCTCTTTTCATATCTTCTTCAATTTATTTCACTCTCTTAAAGTTTTTATCATACAAGTCTTTCGCCTGCTTGGTTAGTTACCCCAAAGATATTTTATATTTCTTGAGGCTATTGTGAAAGGTGCTGTTCTTTGACTTGCTTCTCAGTCTGTTTGTCATTTATATAGAGGAGGACTAAACTACTGATTTTTGTGAGTTAATTTTGTATCTAAATATTTTGCTAAAAGTGTTTGTCTGTAGGAGTTTCCCAGTGGAATTTTTAGGATCATTTATATAAACTGCCATATCATCTGCAAATAAAGATGCTCTGACTTCTTCTTTTCCAATTTCCATTATCCTCTTCAGTTGTCTTATTGCTCTAGCTAAGACTTCAAGCACTATATTGTATGTGTGTATATATGTGTGTGTACACACACATACATACAGATAGATGCTCATGTGGTTTCTGTCTTTCAGTTTGTTCATGTGGTGGATCACATTTATCAATTTTATATGCATGCACAGGGCCTGCACAGGTCTGAACCAGGTTCTTTGTGTATATAGCACTGTTTCCAGTTTAGTGTTTTTATGGGATTCCTTAGTGCATGAGCAAGTGGGTCTATGGAGTACCCAGGGTCCGAGGGCTTAGCTATGTCCAGCATGGGACATCTAAGGGAAAAAAAAAATCTATGTACACTATGTTCTTATGTCTGTTAACTTTATTGCTCTAAGACAAAACTCTATCAATTCAGTTATTGCTCTGTCAGACATTCAAGGCAGGAATAACATATCAAGCTCTATATCCGTCTACTTTATTTCTCTGGGATGAAATCCTATCTCCATAACTGCAGTTCCGTTCAGTTCCCTAGCTCATAGTCCTGCTAATGACTAAATTATGCTTTCAACCTCATCTTCGTCCTCTGTATCCTCTTTCTCCATCTCTGCTGCTCTCTACTCCTGGCACTCAGGAAACTCTACCTGAGATCTGCTTACCCTCTACAGAACCTCTGTCATCCTCTCTTCTCTCTCACCATCTCCCCACTTCTCACTGGTGAATACACCTATCTATGCTGCAACTGCCATTCTTCCTGAAAACCAGACCCTGGCTTCCTAGGGTTCCAATACGGCCTGAAGATCAGTGACTGTAGGAATCCTCTAGGTCTTCAACACTAAATCGGTACTGCTGACGCATATAATGTCTGCACTGAGCAGCACAGTGTTCTAAGCCGTGAACACGTGGACACCACTGTTGGACTACCCGGCTGCAATGGGTTCCAAGTCACTCAGGTAAATCCTTCCTTCTGTGTGTCGTCTTGGTCTCATTCTAGAGAAGCCCACCTAATACAGTGGCTACCGTTGTCCCAGCTGTCAGTCATCTGGCGGCTCACATCCACAAGAGTCCTCCCCATGCAGTTTCACCACCTATATGCACGTGTCTTATCAATTCACTGTGTGGGTGATACAGCAACAATGACAGGATAGTCTTGAAAAACATGCCTATTCAGAGCTAGTGTTGAAGAAATAATTAGACAAATACAAACAGAGAACTCTATAAACTGGTGTCAATTCTGGAGGAGTGTTTGTCTCATAATAGAAAAAAGGGAGGGAATAAAAGTGTGCCAAGGAATACTTAAAGACACCAGAAAGCCCTGCGGCTTTCACTGGCAGGAAGCATTAGGTTGTCTGTACACCACACAAGGAGTTCAGGAGATGGGTCAGACACAGTGGTAAAATAGTAATGCAGTAAATTCAAAAGGATGATACACTGCAAACCAGAGGCTAACAGCCCAAACAGATTTTAGACCTCTCCTTGATAGTGCTTTTTCCATTGTTTTAAATGGCCTCAATGTTTCTTTCCATCCATACGTACGCGAGCAGGTGGCCGTCTGCCACTCGAGACACTGTCCGTACGGAAAAGAGATGATGTAGGCGTTGGAGTCCACGCATCGCTTGGTGCTGCTGCACCACATGCACTCCATGCCATTGCTTGTGCAGTTGGAACACGAGGTCCTCAGGGAGCATGGCTTCTTGCACGGCCTTGCATTTTGATTTGGGCTGACTGGAACAAATCAACAGCTGCAATTACTTCATTTGGCAACTTCATTTTTCAAACTAATCTCCACGTTTAACTATGCGTACAGGTGTTTGGTCTCATGTACTGGTGCCACCACAGGCACGCCTGGGCCTCAGAGGGCAGAAGGAAAAGGGCATCAGATTCCCGAGACACCGTGTGGGTTCTGAGAATCAAAGCCAGGCCCTCCGGAAGAGCCACCAGTGCTCTTATCCACTCAGCCACCTCTTCAGGCCCCCGTTAATTTCATTTTAACACAAATGCTTGGGTTTTATCTGTATTACTATTTTTTAAAAGGTTCAGTTAAGCAGACTGAAGCATTATAACACAAGGTAAAAGTTTAAAAAGTTGATACGGGTACTATTTAGTACTGAATTTGAAAGCATGTAATTTCTTTATTTCTTAATTCTTTATAAAGTACAAGGTGTACAATTTTTAAAACAGCAAACAACACTGTAATCGAGAGCTCCTCTTTCCATTGTCTCAATAGTGCATGTTTCTCCATAAAAGTTCCATATCTTTTTTAAGTAAATGTCCCGTGACTGCATCTTTGGTATAAAAAAGTGAAAATGTACGAAACAAGTCCCTGCACCCTGGAAAGAAAGGCTGGACAACAGGCCGATGCAGACACAGGAAGGTTGGGGCACCTCTACTTACCGACAGGCTTTTCACAAACAAGGCCATCTGCCATGGACGTACAAGGATTTGCCTTCAGTCCTGCCACTGCGGCCCTTTCTAAATAAGCACAGAACCCCGAGTCATTGGGTTCTCCAGGAAGCCACTGGAGCGTGGTGTTTGTGAATGGAGACATGTCCTCCCAGCCCCAGTACGATATGTTGATCTTGCGCAAGCCTACCCAAGGTGAGACTTTCTGCAAACAACACGATACGGGGCATTGAAAGTGGTTAGAAGAAAAACTACACATGATACTGTTCAACAAGTAGCTCGTTATCATTAAATATTATATCTGAGAATACATAAAGCTACCTTTCCAATCACCTTTACTGCCAACAATAATCTCAGCAGAATCTAGGGCATGATGTAGATCGCAGGACTGTTTTGAAAGCACTGGGCTTTGAGCTTAGCTATAAGGTTACATGAATTTTTTTTTTTTTTTTTTTTTTTGGCCCTTGCTCATTTTTCCCCCTCTATAAAATGGGCATATAGAGTGCCTTTAATCCCAGCATTCAGGAGTCAAAGGCAGGCTGATATTCAGAGAGTTCTAGGCCAGTCAGGGCTATGCAGCAAAATCCTATCGCAAACAAACAAATAAACCAAACTAAATGAAAAAAATGTCAAAACTCAACATACCACTACTGCTATAACTAATACTATCAGGTATAGAGTTTAATCAGTTATGGATTCAGGAACCTACAGATAAATCCAAAATCTGCACTGTGCAAAACAGAAAACAAAATTAACAGATCTGTATGGATTCTGAATGAAGACTTCTCAAGGACTCCCTAGATCAGGATTTCTCTGCTATGTTTGGACTTTCATAAAATTTTAGGAAAACTGACATCATCTATTTCACAGACAAAGTCTGACTATCATATTGAAAATCTGATAAACACAAGTTGACAAAAGTCACATTAACTATTCTCAATTACCCTCATTGATCATAAAACTTAGCACAAAATCAAAATCAATTCTATATCTATATAACTTGTTTAAATCATTATTTAAAAGCTAAAATGTATTCTAAATCCAAGTTCCATTGTTCTATTAGAGTATGGACACCTCTTTCATAATACATGATAATATATCTTCTAAATCACTAAGCTACTTAATAATCACTATGATGGAAAATTGTTTCAAAGCATCATTCTTCTAAATTCTTTCATGTATGTGATATCAGAGTAGAGAAAAATGTCACTACAATAAGATATTTATACATGGTATTCACGTTATACAAATGTTCCTAGGGAGATTAAGTTACCCATAGACCTTAAAATTTTTAAGTGTATAAATACAATGGATTACACACTGTAAATACTCAACAGATATTACTTGGATAAAATTAAAATACCTTATGAATTTTCACTTTGACAATATCATATTGCCAAAAGAATACAGATAGCAATTAAGAAAATTTAATAGACAAAGGTCTTAGGATAGAAATTATTTTATACTATCTAGCATAACGCTGAGACAAGGCTGGGTTAACAGTGCTTCTAATTATAGAACTCACACATGCTTCTTCACATTCAGATTATCATATGTTTTACACATTTATTCTGAGAAATATTTTGATAACAAAAGCTGCCTTTTAAATCATGCTTTATAATAACACTAGTCAGATAATCAGATAATCAATCCAACACAGAAATTTCCCATTAAAATGTGCTTCATGTCACAGCCAACTCTTGCTATGCTTCCTCTCTACAGCAAAGGAAAGGCATTTAAAATGAAATATTAGGCCCTGACTCATCATGATAAGAATCTGAAAGAAAAGGAAGAATAACAAAATGAAGCCTGTGATAAAACATTTAAAGTAACTATTATTCAGTAAATGAGCCAGACAGGCAGTTGAAAATGAAAGATAAATTACTGTATTATGAAAATTTACTGCACCACACCATAAATCATTATAACATTTCATTAGCCATTTCCGATAAGTAAACGATCATTTGACCCAAGATATCTCTTTAAAGTGAATGAATTTGTCAATCTTTATTGGCCAAAGAAGGGTTATCTTAAGCCTGTGCACCTGAAATGACTCAGGATATAATTCATTTTATAGAGATATGCCTAATGAAATGTCACCTTGAAAAAGTTTCCACTTTGAAATCCTATGAAAAGTTGTTTCTGATAAAACAAAGCATCATTTATATGTGACTCAGCAATCCAGCAAATTTGAATTTACCATCCACTCCTTATGGATTATAGTAATAGGCAACAGAAATCAGCAGCCACAATAAGTCTTCAAGTATAGAAATCAAATGGCTAGACTTGTGGCGATTTTGTAACTGGCAAAAATACCTGATGCTAAACACAGGAAAATCAACAGAGCTTTAAGGACGAAGTCTAACGTTTTTGAAATTCAAAAACATGAGTGTGCAGATCAAATGCTCATGGTGTGGCAGGACTTCAGTGGCACTAATTCTCGTGTGCTGAGTGGCAAACTGGCAAGCACACTTATACAAAAGAGGAGCCCCTGACATCACAAAAAACAGATCTCACTTTAAAAAAACTGTTACATTTTCTAAAGCATAAATATCAAAATATCTCCCCAACCCGCTACCACATACATTGTATACACCACCCACTATGCTGGAAGCTAATAAAAACAAGTTAAGACAAAAACTGTAGGATTTTTCCAACTTCCTTATAGTATCTCCAAGTCCCGCGAATGCTGGTTAGGGCGTTTCTCCAAGACTAGCCCATAAGCTCCCGCTATGACTAGCTGTCCATCCTCATCTTCAGGAAGTACCCGAGTGCATTTATCATGGCAATTACCTCACTCAAGAACAACTGTTCCTGTCTCTTCTCTACTGTCTGAGAAGAGCGCTTCACTGCATCTCTGGGCTCTCACACAGCAGCAGACTACCAGACACAGTAATAGATTTCATGCATGTGCTATCAGTAACTTAGACAGACATTCACTTTAAAAGACAAAAAGGACAAATCATTTCCACAGATCATGGACCATTGCATAGTCCATCACATAAAGAACCCAAAGGTTACCTGCTGTGTGTACTTCTGTATTTCATCCAACACAAATTCTACCTCCTTGGAAGTTGTCAGAGAAGCAAGATTTCCACTGAGATTATAGCAATAAAGCTTTGCATTGTCATAACTTTCTCTACTGGAATTGATTCGAAGACAAGCATCCCCAACGTGATTCCAGCCTTCTCCACAAAGGTGAGCTAGGTAAAGAAAAAAAAAATACCATCCTACTTTTACATTACAAAAAACATATGGTTCTTTATTAATTATTTCAAAATTATAGATATGACCATTGTGTTCATTTAAAATTTTTAGATAGAACTTTTCAAAGTTTCTTAATAGCCCAAAGTTTATTTAATAGTTTGCTGGAGAGTTAAAACAAGATCCTAATTCTTTCCTAAATCCCTTTTTTTGTTTTGAGGAATCAGTCTCACTACGTAGACCAGGCTGGCCTTGAACTCATCTGCTTCTGTCTCCCTAGTGCTGGGATTAAAGCATGCACTGTCATGCCTGACCTTTCCTGAATTCTTAAACAACATGAGCTGCGGTTCTCCAACACCTATTTTCTACATTGACTCGGAAGATTCCTGTGTAGTCTAGGCATCAGCATCTGACCTCTCGAAACACAAAGTTACTACTGTATTTGTCTAATTCCAGGCTACAAAAGATCAGATTACTTTTTTAATTATTTAAAAAATTTATAAATTTAAATATATTTTGATCATATTCTTCCCCTCCCAATTCCTTCCAGATCCTCTCCTCCACTCTACCCACCCAACTTTAAGTTTTCTCAAAAAACAAAAACACAATATAACAACAAACCCCCTAAAACCAAGAAAACAAAATAGAACAACTACCCACAAGGGACAAATAAACCAACCAAACAAAAACTGACCAAACTGTAACCAAATAAAAGCACACGAAAAAACTGTGGAGTCCACTCTGTGTTGGTCAAGTACTCCTGAACATCAGGCCTGCCCTGGAGTGGCCTTTACACAGTGTCACTCCATTGGAGGAAGCTGAGTTCTCCTCTTCCCACGGTATAAAGACAGCTCACTTGTTAACCTCTTTTACCCTAGTGGCGAGGTTTTCATTCATTTATTTTAAATCTAACAAAATGAAATCTAAGCTAAACTATCACATCAGAGTGGAACAAGACAAGACAAGCAAGAGAAGGAGGTTCAGGAGAGGGCCCAGGACGCAGACCCACTCGCTGGCACACCTAGGAATCCTGTGAATGTGAACGCACTAAACTGGAAGCCATCACAGGAGTGCAGACGACCTGGGATCAGATCCCTTTAAGAGAAGAGCAAGCCAAGCTGAGCTTGATGCACCAGGCCTATAACTCCAGCGTCCAGGAGCCAGAGGCAGGAGGGCCGCAGCTCCAGCCCAAAGGGCACTGCCGAGGAAGCTCCAGGACAGGCTGAGCTAAAGAGTAAGACGCTACCAAAAATAAATAAATGAATAAAAAATAAAATAAAAATAGAAAGAAAGCAATGATTTTAACTAGAAAAGAAAGAAAGCTGCCGCTGCTTTCCTTGAGAAGAACTGAGAACCAGATTCAGCTGTGCAGCACAGGGGGCTGATTATGACTTTTCACCTCAGAAGAACAACTGTAATACAGCGCTACTGTGAGTCTGCATCCTCCCCCCTCCGCCGCCTCTCCCCCCTCCCTCCCTCTTCCGCCCCCGCCCCTCCGCCCCCTCCGCCCCCCTTCTCCCCCTCCGCCCCCTCCTCCCCCCTCCGCTCCCTCTCTCCTATTCCACATCCCCATCCTGGTAGGGTCTTACTCTCAGCCTATATATCATTCATTTCGTGATATTTTTTTTTTTTTCGAGACAGGGTTTCTCTGTGTAGCTTTGCGCCATTCCTGGAACTCACTTGGTAGCCCAGGCTGGCCTCGAACTCACAGAGATCCGCCTGCCTCTGCCTCCCGAGTGCTGGGATTAAAGGCGTGCGCCACCACCGCCCGGCTTCCATGATATATTTTTAAGTGAAAAAATTGTTTTTCATCCACTATATTCTGATCATGGTTTCTCCTTCCCATGACTATTCCAGATCCTTCCCACTTCCTCACCCACCTAAGTCCACACTCTTTCTTTCTCTCTCTCTCCAGAAAAAACAAACAAACAAACAAGAAAGAAAAAAAAACAAATCAGAATTTTAAAAAGAACATAGAAAAAACAGTGTACCCTTAGGTATGGAATCACTAAATAGAGTAAGTACTTTAGAGTGGGTGTTTTACATGAGAATTACCTCCTGTAGAGGATGCAGCAGGAGGAATGTTAGAAGTTAGAGGACATTCTGAGCTACACAGTGGTTTCAAGGCCAGCCCTCACTTACAGTGTGAGACCTTGTCTCAAAAACAAAATATAACAATACAACAAACTAATCCAAACATAATGCACACTATGATGAAGCAGTTATCTTTTGCTGTCATTTTTCTTGAGATCCTTAAGGAAGGAGGAGCAGAGGGAAGGTAAGAAGGCACAAACTCTCAGCCGCCTAGAGCCTGGACACAACATGTGCAAACACAAGCCCTCAGAACCCAAGGATGGAGGGGGAGGGGGACTATACGCTCACAAGTCAGGTTCCTTCAAGGGTGACGACCCTGGTGGGTTGACCAAACTCCAAGAAGTCTACATCTAAGAGTCAGCACAAACTGGACCTGATTTGGTTCTTTTCAAGGAACAGTTTGGTGGTTTGAGAGAGGAGGATGGATCTTGAAGGAGTTGGGTAAGGAACTGAATATGGTCAAAATGAATTGTAAAAGAACTAATAAAAATGAGAAAAGAGATAAATAAAAATAAAACCACCGATTTCTGACATAATCTTACACACTTACTTGTTCATTTCGTTATGGACTACACTACTCAGCGATAGTATGTTATCAGATTCTATACTAACGTTTGAACAGCATCTAGAACATTTTAGTGTCCACATCTATGAAATGTAATCTCTCTCTTCCTTTGTACAAACATCGAGCAGGGCTGAGATGTTCACAGAACTCATTTAAGGAAGTACTTCTCAAACTCCTGGTCTTTAACCTTCAAAAAACCTTGAGGGTCACCCAGATCTTGGGGTCTTGGGTCTTACCTCAGGCACAGGCAGCTACTACCTGCCTTAAAAAGCTGGGAGCAGACCCCCACCCTCTCTCTCTGCTCTCTCTCTGTTCCCTCTCTGCTCTCTGCTCCCTGCTCTGCTCCCTCGCCCCAGGCCTGGCTCCTCTTTTTCCCCTTCTCCTGTTTCCCTCCTAATAAAGCTCAAAAAAAGCATCACTGGGTTCTGTCCTGACTGTGACCTTTACACTTGGTAATCAGCGCTGCCACAGCGCACCAACCAGCGCCATTCACCCTTTCAGACATGGAGAATGGATGGAAACAGAGGACATGGAGAATGGAGGGAAACAGTGGACATGGAGAATGGAGGGAAACAGTGGACATGGAGAATGAAGGAAAACAGTGGACATGGAGAATGGAGGGAAATAGTGGACACAGAGAATGGAGGGAAATGGTGGACATGGAGAATGGAGGGAAACAGTGGACATGGAGAATGGATGGAAACAGAGGACATGGAGAATGGAGGGAAACAGTGGACATGGAGAATGAAGGAAAATAGTGGACATGGAGAATGGATGGAAACAGTGGACATGGAGAATGGAGGGAAACAGTGGACATGGAGAATGAAGGAAAACAGTGGACATGGAGAATGGAGGGAAACAGAGAACACAGAGAATGGAGGGAAGCAGTGGACATGGAGAATGGAGGGAAACAGTGGACATTGAGATTGGAGGGAAACAGTGGACATGGAGAATGGATGGAAACAGAGGACATGGAGATTGGAGGGAAACAGTGGACATGGAGAATGGAGGGAAACAGTGGACATGACCATCAGTTTTAAAGATGACAGGGAAGAGGTGTTAATTGTAGCTTCTTCAATATGGGACTTGGTGTCCTTGCTGTGGGATGTTCTGTGTGTCAGATGTGTTGCTCTGATTGGTTAATAAATAAAACACTGATTGGCCAGTAGCCAGGCAGGAAGAAGTATAGGTGGGACAATGAGGAGAAGAATGCTGAGAAGAAGAAGACTGAGTCAGAGAGACACTGCCAGCCGCCACCATGACAAGCAACACATGAAGATGCCGGTAAGCCACGAGCCATGTTGCAGGGTATAGATTTATGGAAATGGATTAATTTAAGCTAGCCAGTGGCGAGGCAGGAAGTATAGGCGGGACTAACAGAGAGGAGAAAAGAAAGAACAGGAAGGCAGAAGGAGTCACTGCCAGCTGCCACCATGACGAGCAGCATGTGAAGACGCCGGGAAGCCACAAGCCACGTGGCAAGGTATAGATTTGTGGAAATGGATTAATTTAAGCTATAAGAACAGTTAGCAAGAAGCCTGCCACGGCCATACAGTTTGTAAGCAATATAAGTCTCTGCGTTTACTTGGTTGGGTCTGAGCAGCTGTGGGACTGACGGTGACAGAGATTTGTCCTGACTGTGGGCCAGGCAGGAAAACTAACTACATGTCTTCGCCAAGTTTTCCCATGCCCTACATTCTTAAATTTTTCATAATAAAATTGGGGGGTGAAAATGAAACTTAACATAAGGGGATTTAGTTTTATTACATAAATCAAATTTAAAGCAACCTAGTTTTGTGGCTTTGTTTTACTGTTTTACAAATCTCTTTGATGTCACACATAAAGACACTGTATTTTCCTATCTGCTTCTGCATTCAGTCAACTGAGACTGTGTACTATTGCACAAGACTTCTTACTCTGTGTTCTCCTGTTTGCTTCTGCAGACAGAAGACCATCCTCTGCTGCCTGTGGTCATGCCTCCCCTGTTAGTATGGACTCAAACCCTCCGGACTTCTAAGACAAAAACTAACCCTTTCTCCCTCAAGTTGCTTTGGGTGATGGCATTTGTTTTAGCAACAGACAAGTAACTAATACAATTGTTTTTGCTTAGAAAAATTTACATACCCCTAGGTATATAGGTATAGAAAACAGATCTATAAATTAAACAGTTATTGATAATAAATCACAACAAATCTTATTTTAAAATTTTTGGAAATAAAATTTTGCTATTTCTCAAAGGCAAAAACAAATTTTTATACTAATGGGACAGACATTTGGTTATTTTTACATAAAGAATTAAATCTTAACTAAACATCTGATACTTTGGGATACAACATTTTCAATGTTTTTGAGCATTAACAGCTATTTTAATCTTATAACTATCATTGCTGAGAACACCACTTCTCATAATTAGGTAGAACAGAATGGCAGAAGTATAATTAAGGACAAATCAGAAATTGTTATAAATTCTGTTCTAATATCAAAGTTTATTTATAATTTTTTATGAAAAGCCAGCAACTCAAATAGCAATTTTTAAATGAAGCATTTAAACACAATACAATGCAAAGAAATACTAATTTAAAGTTCACATGCTGAAAAATTACAATGGCCAAATATATAAAGACTGTAATTAAATCATTATTTCTGTAAGAACAGAAAACTGTGTACATACACTAAAAACAATACAGTTTATAACACACAACAGTCTTGACTCTTGAACCCACGTGTCTCATGAAGCATCTCTGGTAACACAGGCTAGCATGCACAGGCAAAGTGAACATGGTCGTTTTCAGAACCCGGGCTGCAGTGAAGTCACAGGACTCAATAAAGGTGTTGCGAAAAGTATTTCAGACTCATTAAGCATTTATTTTCTAACTTACTTTGGTTGCTGAATACTCAGAAAAAGAAAAAAAAACTTTCACTATTGCCGAATTTTCTAAACCCCTTACATTCAGTGTGACCCAATATGGAATGGTAAACTAGAGTTTAAGAAGCCAGGCTTCGCAGTATTAGAAAAGCCCGCAGTAGACAGAACAGGATGAAAATTCAAAAGGAAGTGCATCTTCACACCATTTGCTTGGACCTCACACACGCACTAAAAGGTCTTGTTGTTCCAGTTCACCGATAGCTGATATTCTAAAGATTAAACTGGGTACCTTGAGTAACACGCTGAGACCAGAGAAAGCCTCAGAAAGCTGTTAGCACTTAGTGAATACAGAATGGCTTTCTTGTCGTGCTGAGGCCGCACATGCAACAGTCTTTCCAGTCTTGCAGAATTCAAAACACCAAATCACTTTTCTTCATGTTGAAAAGTGTTATTTAAATTATTGGTGGTTTCACACTGTGGTGGTGGAAATGGGAAATGTCTTCCACAGTCTCCAGCATCTGGGCACTTACTTTGGTCCTATATTTCCTCAACGTGCCCTCCTTCCTCTTTGTACATATTCTGTGTGATTACATGGTGGGAGAATGTAATGTTCTCTTTGCTTGTGCAGGGGTTAAAGACTGCTTGAATCTCAGAAAACACACTAGACTTTTAAACAGTGTTGAGACTGTGAAAGACCACAGAGACCTTTCAAGTTAACTAAGTGCATTTTGCATCAGGATACTGCCATGAGCCTATGGGAGTCAAGGGGTGGAATGTGGGTGTTTGAATGAGGAAGCCCCCAAAGGCTCAGATATTTGAACACTTGGTTCTCAGTTGGTGGGGCTCTCGGGGAGATTCAGGTAGTGCGGCCTTGATGGAGGAAGCACATCACTGAGGGTGGGCTTTGAGGGGAAAAGCCTGCCGCCACTTCCAGCTTTTTCTCTCAGCTTATTGTTTGCTTTTTTATGAGCTCTCAACTTCCTGTTCCTGTCATCAAGCACACATCTTGCTGCTATGACTCCCTGTCACAATCCACTCTCATCTCTCTGGAACCATAAGCTGGATTATCTCCTTCTAGTATCAGTTTCCTTGGCCACATTATTTTACTACATTAATGGGAAAGTAACTAATATATGGATTAAAAGAGAGAAATCACAAAATCATTTCAGCAGACACAGAAAAAGCCTTTGAAAAATCCAATATTGCCTTCATAATAAAAGTCATGGGGAACCTGGAGATGGAGAACATTTCTCGATACACTAAAGGCTACATGCAACAAACCTACAGTCAACAAAAGACTAAACAGGAAACTCAAAACATTTCTACTAAAATCAGGGTCAAGGCAAGTGTGTCCTTCCGTTTAACACAGTGTTGACACAGTAGCTAGGGCAACACACAGCAAAGGAAACACAAGAGTCGATTGGGAAAGAAGGCTGAAGTATCCCTGTCAGCAGATGAAGCCATTTTATACCTATGACCCTAAAAACACTCTTCAAAAACCCTTAAGAGCCGAGAAACAGATCCAGCAAAGTAGCAAGGTATAAAAATCAACGTACAATTATCAGCAGCCTTCCTTTATGTCAATGACAGACTGAAAAACCAGGGAAACGTAACAGTGTAGACATTAAAACCAACAATTAATAAATGGACCTCAGGAAGCAAAACATTCCATACAGCAAAGGACACCATCACTCGAGTGACAAGACAGACTAACAAGGAGAAATAATTTTTCCAGCTATGCATCTGACAGAGGATTGGTGTCTGGAATCCATAAACAACTCAAATTAAACATCAAGAAAACAAACAACCCAATTACAAACCCAGGCATTAAACTAAACAAAGTTCTGAAAAGATGAAAAGCAAACAATTGAAAAACTTTAGAAAAAAAGGGGGAGGTGTCAACATCCGTAGCCATCAGAGAAAATACAAATTAAAACAATTTTGAGATTTCCTCTCAGGCCAGTCAGAAGGACTAGAGTTCAAAAAGAAAAAAGAAAAAGAAAAAGATGGCAAATGCTAGAACACAGTGTGTATGTCCGGGAAAGGAAACACTGATATCGTCACTAAGGGAATCAGTGCAGCAGCTCTTCAGAAAGCTAAAAGGAGCTACCACATGATCCAGCTATACCAACCAGTCTTGGGAATGTGCTCAAAGAACTCCACATCCTGCTCGAGAAATACCTACTCATCCATGTCCACTGCTGCTCTATCACAATATCCAGTAAAAAGAAATAGCCTAGCAGCCGGGCGGTGGTGGTGCACGCCTTTAATCCCAGCACTCGGGAGGCAGAGGCAGGTGGATCTCTGTGAGTTCAAGGCCAGCCTGGGCTACCAAGTGAGTTCCAGGAAAGGCGCAAAGCTACACAGAGAAACCCTGTCTCGAAAAACCAAAAAAAAAAAAGAAACAGCCTAGATGTTCACAACTCATGGAAGGTAATGAAAATGTGGTCTATTTACACGATGGCATGTGATTCAGTTACTCATTTTGAATAAGGTAAGCCAGTCCCAGAAAGACAACTGTTGCATGTTTCTCTTATTTCTGGATGTTAGCTTTGAATCTTTAGATGTGTGTGTGTTTTATTTTGGAATTAACATAGAGGTTAGTAGTTACTAAGGAGCCATGAGGAGAGGCTTTCAATGGAAGGGAGACAGTGCTCCCTGTTGTACACGGTTCAAAGAGAAAGATGGAACAGGAAGGGTTTAGCTGTGGTGGGAGGGGAAACAGTAGAGAAGGGAGTTTGGAGAGGGATAAATAACACCCAAAACCTTCAAAAAAGCTATATGGAAATCTACGATGATAGAAGCTTACACACACACACACACACACACACGCACGCACGCACGCACGCACGCACGCACGCACGCACGCACACAAGGTAAAATAGAGTTACCCTTGAGTGGAGTAGCAACGGCCCTACTACACACCAGAAGCTAACAAATAAAAATCCCAGTGTCAGAAACGGTCACTTCCTTTGGAGTTGTTGCCAGTGAGGTCCACAGACCCCACACAGTATAGGTACCGCCACTGCTTTTCAGCATGCTTCAGAATTCGCCAGTAAGACCCTACTGCTAAAGACACCACATACTTGAGGCATATAAATCATCTCTATGGATAGCTCTCACTACTCCTAGCTCTAGAATGTGCTATGCACACTACCAGAGGAAAAACAAGTATCATCAACCATACCCAACTGTGAACTCTTTGAGTTACAATGACTGTCCCAGCAAAAGAGAGCCACTGGTACAATAGCGAGCATGACCATTACAGGAATGACCAGTCACTTCCTGACTGGATCTATGGCCCACTCCACAAGAGGAAACCCATACTTGCCACCATTACTGACCCCAGAACCTATGTCCAGACAAGTCATGGGCTCTAAGGGAAAACCCATTACTAGTATTGTGCTTAGTGAACAGGCTATTAAACTGACTCCTTAGGACTCTTCCTTATACCCATAGATGGTGATATGATATTATTTGTCTACAGAGTAAAACACTCACTCATCAAATCATGAAATATTTACCTGGCAAAGCCTGGCATTCTTGCTGCCGCTGATCCCACTGGCAATTCAAGTTTAGTGAACAGCTTTTACAGCTCGTGAGCTTGTTACAAATCTGCTCGTTTCTTACATGACATTTGGTGTAGTTTCTGACAGACTAGAAAATTGAAAGACAAAGCATGTTATTTTTCACAATCGAACAAACAAGGATTCTTAAACATCACAAAATTTTAAGCCCCTGTTAAACTTTAAAATATGCTTTTATCTCCAAACCCAAGTCCAATGAATCATAATTTCTCTAAATTATTGCATTAGTGTTGAATTAATTTGGCTTAAATCTACCGTTCTACATAGTAAACTCCAATATAACTTAGAACATAAGCAACACATACTGATAAGAACATTCTTTAACAAATATTAAGTCCGAGGCAACCATGGCTAGCAAACTTTAGCAATCACAGCATGCCAAGGATAAGACCATGTCCGTATAAGGCAAATGCCGCTATAATGAACTAAGCTGCTTCTGTATATATCACCTGGGTTTGTGTTGTAGTTCTTACTGTTTATTTGTTTTGCTTATATGTCTTTTGTCTGGTCTTAGGGAAAACTGGAAAGAGTTCCCTGAGTCTCTAAAGGATCAGGGTGCCATACAATTCATGAATTGTTCTTTGCTTAAGTAAACTCTACTGAATTTTGTTCGCCAGCTTTTTTCTTTCATTTAAAATAGTAAACTGTTGTTCCTAGAATTATGATGAGTTCCTAAAATTGGAAAATACTGAGAAAATTATGTAATTTAAAATTTGAAAAAGAAAATTTTTTGAGTGAATCTGAAAACCAATCTCTAATTAAGTGAATGCATGAATTCACATTCTTAATAACATGAAATGAGTCTAGTCCCGATGAAAATGAAGTAGAAGTAACTAGTAAAATAGTTTCAAATCTATCACAATATAAAGAGAAATTATTATCATAATGATTTAAACTAATAATGGGTGTCTACTTAATGTCTCTCTGTGAGTATTATATTTTCTTTATAGAGGCTAAAAAGAAAACTACAATGTTACTTTTTTTCAATCTTCCTACATCATGAAAACATAAGTGTACTAATTCTGGCAATGAAAAGTTAAAGGCTGGGGATCAATAATGAAAAATAAAAGGTCATATAGCAACCCTTGTATCATACCTTATATATACCTATGTTCAGCTACTTCATAACAGAAAATCACGACTATCTGACTAAAAACTACCTCATGAATACAAACTTTAAAACTGGGGGCTTAAGACATTCAGCGACTAAATGCATATATCAGAAAAATACTGGAAGGGACTTAATTATACATTTTGAGCAACACACCCAATCTTGTTAGTGTCTATAAAGAGAATCACTTATATCAGACTTTCTTCTAAAGAACAGGTAAATACTAATTTTCAGTAACTAATGCTAAAAGTTAAAATTAAGAAACAACTATCTCATATTAATATTGTGAAACTGTATTTTTAGGTAGTTTGATGACCATGCACCAAGTATTTATTGATAAAATACTATACTTCCTTTATAAAATGCAGTACCCATTAGGTGAGATAGTTTGGTAAGCACATGCTACAAAGCCTAATGACTTCAGTTCAATCCTCAGAACACAGAGAGAGGAAGGAAAATCAGATTCTGCACATTCTCCTCTGACCTACACACACACACACCACACACACACACACACACACACAGGCACTCGAGCATTTGAGTTAGGGTTTTTACTCCTTGGACCAAACACCATGGCCAAGAGCAACCTGGGAAGGAAAGGGATTATTTGAGTTTACACATCCCATCATAGTCCAGCAGGAAGTCAGGGCAGGAACCTGGAGCAAAGGCCATTTACCCACTAAGCCATCCACTGAGCCAAAATATTCATTTCTCTGGAGAATTTTATATTTACTACAGGTTAATGGATAAAATATATGCACATATAATGTTTAACTTGCTGGTCCTTAAGAAAAAATTCAGACACACTTTTGTCAATTTCAATTGTGAATTACTCAACCAGCACATCTCCTTTAGGAACAAGTAAACTAGCTTAACGTCAACTTTCATTATTCAAAGTATTTTGTTTTCATTTAGCACATAAATTCTAGCATTATCCTATATGATCATTAAGAGTAGAATTTAAAGTATTTGCAAACTCAATAAAAGAAATATTCACTTGAATTATTGAATATATAAATCTATGAAAATGACAAAAGAATAACTAAAGATGTTGGGAGTAAGAAAATAAAAACAAAAGCAATAAGTGTAAACACTCAGAACCACAGTTATGTCAGAGTCCATATTTGATAATTCCATTGTTCCTCAGTAATAGATCATTCATTGACAGAAATAACAATGAGAGATGAAATTCTATTTTAATCACATACAGCACCACGGAAATCAGTGATGGAATAAAGCTGAACACTGCTCTAAATCACAACTCGAGTTATTTACCTAATGAACCAAAGGCACATTAGTGATCAGGCAATGAAGAGTAACCATTACTGTTCCAATCTTGATCTACTTAGTCATAAATTCAAAATGTAAATCCATGAAAAGCAAACAGATTTCTGACCCATTAGCGCCCAAATATGCAGCTTGCAATAAATATGGCTAAATCATGAAATAGAATATCACTGCACATAATTTAATGAAATTCCCCTAGAACTTTAGGTATCCATTAGCATTTGGTTTGGCTTAATCACCAGACACTGATAAAACTGCCTAAAAAGTACATTACAACAGAATTCTAAATTATAGGAGAGGACCATCTGCTCACTCCTACTGTGTCCTCCAAGTCATTCCTGGCTAACACATCATCAAAAATAAAATAAAGCAAAGGGATGCAATACAAGACAATTGTGTGAGAGCAATTTACATAATTTATTTTTTCAGATGCAAGTATAATTATCTAAATATACACATACACACAAACTTAAATGTTTTTGTGGGGGTTTGAAAGAAAATGGCCCCAATAGGCACTATTAGGAGGTGCGGGCTTGTTGGAATAGGCGTGGCCTTGTTAGAGGAAATGGTCAGACAGTCTTCGATGGACTGAATGTTTGTACCCCCCCCCCCATTCACATATTGACACCAAAGTCCCCAGTGTGACAATATAGGAGAGGACACTGGGGATGTGATTCGGTCTCAGTGATGGAGCCTTCATATACAGGAGGCCACATTAGAACAACCATGGAAGAAAATGTCTATGAACCAGAACCCAGGTCTTCACCAAGCATGAAAGCTGTGAGTCTGGCTCAGAGCTTGAAATTCCAAGTCTTCAGAACTTTGGGAAATAAATCCTTGTTTCTTAAAAATCATGCAGTTTATGATGTGTTGATGTGGCAAATAGAACAGATTAAAATAATCTCTAAACAAAAACTAATTCAAAGTTATCAAAAAGGTTAAAATAAAATTTTCTTGAAATTTTTAACAAAGAGTTTTCTCCATTTTAATTATGTGATAGCTAACTGTATGTGTCAATCTGACTAGGGCACAGGTATGCAGATGGTGTGGCATGTCTATGAGGATGTCCAAAGGAAGGCAACATTTGCATGAGCTGACTGATGCACATTCCCCAGTGTGGGCAGACGCCATCTATTTCAATGAGAGCTGAACAACACAAACTGAGGACAGTCGAGTTGCTGCTGAGTGCTGAACTGAGACACTAGCGGCCGCTGCACTTGGCTAGGTTTACATGAGCGGTGCACGTGGTTCACAGGCCACGGTGCGCGTGGTTCACAGGCCACGGTGCGCGTGGATCACAGGCCACGGTGCGCGTGGTTCACAGGCCACCGTGCGCGTGGTTCACAGGCCACGGTGCGCGTGGTTCACAGGCCACGGTGCGCGTGGTTCACAGGCCACGGTGCGCGTGGTTCACAGGCCACGGTGCGCGTGGATCACAGGCCACTACACTTCCACTGGATTTACCACTCTTCCTTGTGTGTTCAGTGCACAGGTGACAGCCAGATCATGGGGACTTTGCATAATCACGTGAACAATTCCCTACAGTCCTGAGTGTGTCCCTACAGTTGCTCCTATGACGAAGCCTAACCATAACACTAGGCCTTTATGGCTGTGCTGAATTTTACTTCATCTGTATTTCCACTAATAAAATCCCCTGTATGAGTACATATCTAAAAATATAACTAAAACTTCAAATATAAACATGTCTTGCAAAATGTTAAAACTCAAACTTTTAGTATAACTTGTTATTAAATCAATTGGCATGACTGAAAATTATACACTAATAAAATATGTACAAATGCAAAATGGTTCAATGTACTAAGCCAAAAACTAAATTTTCCTGTTTTACTATTTTATAGTAGATGCCTACAACTTTAAAATGCTGAAGTATCATCGGTTATTACAAAAAAAAAATTATTATGGTATTGTAGCAAGGATATTTGCTCATAATGTGAACCCCAAGATTGCATTATTTACTGGAAAAACCTGTTTCTAGTTGTGGTTATGGCTCTGCCTCAGCACACACTTTTAATCCAAGAGCTTTCTGCTTGAATACTGTAAACAGGAAAATAAAATCAACCATAGGTCAATAGGTGGACCAAGCAACCAGTTGACAAGAAGTGAACATGGGATTAAGAAAAAACCATAGAGAGTAAGAGGGAGTCAGGAGGATTGATAGAGAGGCACAGGAAGTAGAAGGGAAGAACACTCAGTTGGAGAAGTCTTGTTTGAGACAGCGGAAGAGAAGGCGGGAGGCGTCAGGATGTTGGTGGAGGAGGACAGTAAGCTGGGTGCTTTCTCTGCCTCTCTGAGCCAGCAGGCTTTCATCCCAGCATCTCGAACAATTGAGACTTTGTTTAAAACAACATGACAGAGGATAATTTTCACTAAGTTCCAAACTATAAATACTAATTTAATAACTTTTCAATAGTTTTGTTTCATGTAAAATAGTAGTCCAACAATATTGATATTTAGGCCAAAAAATCATTGTTGTAGGAAGGCTGTTGTTCTGTGCAGTGGTGGATGTGGGGGGTTGTTGTTCTGTGCACTGTTGGTTGTGGGAGGCTGTTGTTCTGTGCACTGTTGGTTGTGGGAGGCTGTTGTTCTGTGCCCTAGTGGTTTGGAAATGGTGTTCTGTCTTTGGAGTGTTGAGCCTCTGCACACTAAAAATAAATAGCCTCACAGTTGCGATAATCAAAATTGTTGCTAAAGGCTAGCTGTGAAACAAAATTACCTGAGTTGAGAACAAGTAATCTCATAAAAAAAAAGAACTCAGGCTATCAATATTGTGGTAAAATTTAAAGATAACATATGCAAACAACAGACCAACACCACACAGCTGATATGAGTCTAACAGGAATCCCATGGAGGTAATCTAGGTAATTACTATCTGTCTACATAACCCTGACTCCATCAGTACAGTAAAGAACATTTAAAGACAGCATTAAAGATAGAAGGTATACACTATAAGTACTGAAAAGCTTTCAGTCTCACTCATGAAATACATGAATAAAAATTACAAGCTCTAAAACAGAATACAGACTGATACTTTTGACCACCAAAGCTATATACAGGCTAACTACTATGTGCCAAGATGTGAATGATTACTTACATACATCCTTTACACACACACACACACACACACACACACACACACACACACATATATATATATGCACTGTGTGAAGATGTATTGCTGTGATTGGTATAATAAAAGCTGAACGGCCAAAAGCTGGGCAGGAGGTATAGGCGGGAATTCAGTGCACAGAAGGAACTCTGAGAAGAAGGAGGCACAGGACAGACACCATGGAGATGCATAACGAGTTGAACACACAGAATGGGACAGAGGTAAAAGCCGCGTGGCAGAACATAGATTAATAAAAGTATGAGATAATTTAAGTTACAAGAGCTAGTGGGACAGGCCTACGTTAAGGTCAAGCTTTCATAATTAAGAAGTCTCCGAGTCATCCGACTGTACCCCACACACTTCTTTCTCTATGTACAAAGCCGTCTCCTTTATGCACAGTAAGAAGATGGTAAGCAGGCAATACGCAGCGCATTGGTGACTCCCCGTCTGTCTGCAATACTGACCGTGCTGCAGTTACTGTTTGCTGAGACGCATTTCTTGTCATCACACCACTGGCAGCCGTTTGTGTTGGCTGCACAGCTGGCACAGTCTGCATATCTGTAACATCTGTCATCGGGAGCAGCTGCAACATGAATGGGAGGTGAAATGTGTTAGACTGAAGAGGAAGTGTCATGACGCTTAATTCATACATTGATAGTATCCACTTAAGTGAGAATCACTAAAAAAATCAGCAGCAAAGTACTAAGTCAACTATAGTTTATATTTACAGGGCACATTTTAAATTTACTTGTTTAGAAAGAGAAAAGGAATTTATCAACAGTATACATCCAAAAAAAATATAAAAACAGATATCTGGATTTTATGACTGTAGGTACTGACAGATCCAATGTGATATAGAATAGCAAAATCTGAAAATGTTTAATTGCAACACAAAATATATTAAAGACCTATCAGCTGAAATATATAACTATCATACAAAACATAAATAAAAATACTGACTGCTCATCTTTCATAACTCTAATTATTTATTCAACACATCATAATAAATAATTAAAAGCCTCAGAAAAGTTCCAACGCATCACAATAGCCATGGCATGTTTAAAGTTTGGAACTGGCAAATGTCAATTTTGCTATGTGATATTTTTATTTATGAATTCATTACAATGAAATAATTTTTATCTCATAAAAGAAAAAAGTTAATTGTATAATACGGCTTTGCAGAAATTCAAGAAGAAAACAACAAATGTAATATATATCACTTTTTATTTCTTTGAAAGTAAACATTATTTCTGAGAAATTATGTATTTAAAAATAATTTATCATGTACTATAAAAGAATTCATTACACATAAAATATTCCCATACAGATTAAAAAACTAAAAATAACAAAGAAAATAAATGATTAACTGATGCCTAATTCAAGTATCAAACTCCATAATTACAAGATTATATTTTTAATTTCTAAAATAAGGAATCTCGTATAAGCAAAATCAATTCTACTTTTAAATACATAAAGCTTTTAAACCAGAAAGGAAGGGGAAACACCTCACCTGTCTTAGGGGGGCACTTTGCTCTGAGAATATTATTCGTATTCCCAGTCTCCCAAGATTCACAATGATTCTTATTCCAAACACATTTTATCCCCGGGCCCGCATTTCTACAGAGCTCCTCGTCACGGAAAGCTCTGCAGTTCGGGGGCTTGTACACAAGGATGTCATTAAGGAGGACGCTGGAAAATCCACCAAATATATACATTGACCTGGAACACAACAGGAGGGGGCATCTTAACAGAGCACAGCTAAGTGGTCTAATGAACTCGTCTGAAAAATACAGATCGAACTACACCTTCTAGCGTTTTAAATGTCTGTGCTTGTGTCCAACTTTTCCTTAAAATCGTATTTCTAATATACAGCATGATGTAAAGAGCCCAGATTAACTATTATAAAATTTTCTTAATGATATTTCAGATAAAAATCTGAAATATAGTATAGATCTTAATGCTTTATGGAAACATTAAGTTGACAGACATGTTTATTATTAATGTAAGAAAAGGATCAAGATTGTAACGTTCTTTTATCAGAAAAAGTATTACCATCTTAATGAAGTAGGAAACAATCTTTTAAGAAATACATAGCAATTATAATATAATAACAGTAATATATGTTAAGGTACACTTTGGAGTTGCTACTTATATTTACCATTTTTTTTCTATACTGATTTGGGGATTTTGTTCCATGATCTTGCTTGTTTTGTTTTGGTGTGTTGTGTTTGACAGTGAAATGTGTACCCTTTCTGGCTTTGAACTCATGATCCTTCTGTTTCAAGGCCAGGCCGTGGGGTGAAAGGCATGCATCACTACATTAGCCTGGAACTGCCACTCAGCGCAGACACAGAACTTAGAAGTCAGATACTGAGACTTCTTGCAAATAAAAAAGCAGAGTAAAGAGAGGGCTTCCACACTCCAGCTCTGTAATGGAGCTCCAAAATACTGAGTGCTTAACAACAAACACAATGCTTCCATGCCCCAAAACCATGCAACAGTTATCTATAAAGTACTATTGACATAAAAAACAAAATCACAACTGGTCCAAATACGTCCAGAATGCATATTAAACAAAGAAAATCAAAATCAATATCTATTTTCCATAGTAAAGCCTAGGAATTTTAGAATTAAATTCACATAAATTTATTATTATTTTTAGAGTCAATTCATGTCAGTTATAGTTTTATTGTGGATAATAATCTACTGTGTGGCATTAGTAGGAAAACTGTATGTAACTGGGATAAGGTAATAATAAATATATAAAAACATTCTGAGTTAAGCATTTTTTTTCTTTTTTTTGTTTTTCTTTTTTTTTTTTTTTTTTTTTTTTTTTTTCGAGACAGGGTTTCTCTTGTGTAGCTTTGCGCCATTCCTGGAGCTCACTTGGTAGCCCAGGCTGGCCTGGAACTCACAGAGATCCGCCTGCCTCTGCCTCCGAGTGCTGGGATTAAAGGCGTGCGCCACCACCGCCTGGCCAAGCATTTTAAACTACTGAGTGAGTTGTAGATTATTTACTATCATGAAGATCCAAACTAACAAATTCTGGCTAATGAAACAAAAATCATACAAACTTTCTGGGTATGGGCCTCCCACTTATAATCCCAACCCTCTGGGGGCTGAGACAGGAGGATTGTCACTAATTCAATGCTAGCATGGATTACATAGTTCCAGTACAGCTAGGCTACAGAATGAGAACTCATCCCAAAAACAAACAAAGCAAAACATTTATATAAACTTAAAAGGAGACCATAATCTAACCCATACTCCAATTTCCAAAAGATATACTGATAATAAAGTCTAAAGAGGTGAATAATCTAAATTATTCCAAAATTCACATGGTGGTTAACGGCAGAAACACAATGAAAATCGGATTCCCACTCTGTGTGTAGAACAGGAGGCTAGTCTTTCTTCCCTCCTTAGTTCTTCTCAAAGAGTCACCGAGGAAAACAAGGTAGACACAGCGGCCTCACGAGGAGTCTCCAGTCCTGAGCGCTTTTACTTAACCATGTCCACACGTTTAGTGAACTTGAGGGGAAAGGAAACGGAGGTGGAGGCTGTGGCTAACAAACCGTCTCACACACTCAGGAGAAAGAAGGGCATGCAGCTGTGTGTCGTTAACAACCAACACAGCGTCAAAAACATCAGATCGTGTGAACACGCAAGGACAACTGTTTCAACTCTGAAACGAGAAGTGTGCTTTACCCGTTGATGACAACTGCAGAATGTCCAAATCTGTTGACATCTCTGTGAAGATTCGGTTTAGGTAATGTTTTCCATTCATCACAAGCTGAAATAAAGAAAACAGAAATAAAAATGTTAAGAAATTCAGGAGAAATCATATGAAATAATCATTGATGAAATTAGACAAAAATCACAAATCAAAAAGGATGATTAATTTCCCACTACCTACAACTTAGTATCATTATTCAACTACCATGAAACTTCAATTAAAAATAACTCTTGCATAAAATTCTTGTCAATAATTTTAAGTAAATGAGAATTAACAAAATAATGAATGAAATTAAATATCATTCATGTTTGGAGATAATTTCACTGACTTGACTTTACAAAAGATACCAAATTCACATAGTAAAGCCAATGAATATCACCATAGGGCACACTTGTAAACTCCATTAAGTATTTCCTGTATGCACATAAAAGTAAATTGGACACCTAACATTCACTGACAGACTGTCCAAAGTAGAGTCACCATTATATAATAATTAAATTACTTTAATCATGTTTCAAGAAAATAGCTTTTATTTGGTGTTGGAAGAAATACTTCAACTGCACAAAAACCTAGATTTAAAAGCTTTTTAAAAATAACAATAATTGAGTTGTATAAAGAATATGGAAAGAAAAATTGCTAAAGAAAAACTATGCCATATTGAGACAAAGAGGTGGAGAGACATAGGAGTTGGAAGAAGAAGGAAAGCAGAATGATGCAAATACAATTTTCACATATCTAATTCTCAAGAAAGGTTAAAAAAGAAGAAAATCTACCATCATAATACAACATTAAAATGAGCACACATAAACACACAAAACTTGACTCCGTGTCCAGTACCTGGTGACAGTCTTAGGACACTTATTACCTCTCAACTTCTTAAATACGCTGTATCAAAGGCAGGAGTTGATGCTTAGTTTAAGTGTAATAAGCTTTTAAAAGTGCAATTTTAATAACCATGAAAAAACAGTAAATATATATAGCTAATTTAAAAAGTTAAAATTATAATAAATTACATATTTTCTTACCTATATAATTGTGCCAATTACACAAATAGTAAATGAGTTTTAATTCAAAATCCTGACTAACAACCATCAAAGGAATTATCAAAATCATAGTTCATAAACTGAAGCTGGGATACTAAAACAAATAAAATACATCCTGGCTTGTATTTGCCAAAGACTGTTCCAGTTTTTAGTTTAAAAAGCTCTCTTAAGTTGGCCACAACAGCTGTCTATTATTCTAACATGAGAAAGAATAAAAATCTAACAATTTTATTTAAGTATTTTTATACTGCTTTCTCCATAGATAGTGTCCATGAGGCCTACCAACATTCCTAAAAGTCAATGCTCTGAGGATTACAATTGGTACAATTGGTCTGCGTGTGTGTGTGTGTGTGTGTGTGTGTGTGTGTGTGTGTGTGTGTGTGTAAGAGAGAATGGCGTGTGCATACCTGTGTATGAATGTGTGTATGTGCACATGGACACGCTGATGTGTATGCAGGCAGACAGGTGTGTTCTCTGTTGTGCAGCTGGACACAACAGGAAAGCAGACCCAGGGCTCCCATGGAGTCCCCAGTCCCCACCTCCCATGTCTCCTTAGCAGCACCGTGATTACAGATGTTCTACTGTGTGAGCTTTTACATGGGTTCTGGGGATTCGAACTCAGATCCTCAGGTTTACGTAAGAAGTTGCCTACTAAGACATCCCATTACTTTAGATTATATTTTTTTAATCTATAACAAAGACCTGTGCATGAAAACAGAGCCAATTTTTTGTGTTATGATTTAACTTAAGAAATGTGCATAACATGTATTTACAAGGATAAAATTTGTATAAAATTGCTTCCAAAACTGATACTTGTCTACAAAACGTAAAGTAGTCTTCACAAGAATTCACTGAGGTTTACTAAGGAATTGCCTTGTTATAAATGAAGAAATAGATCTTTGGAAGGTAAGCAACATGCTTAAGATTCATTTGACAACGTTTGTCTTTCCACAATTAGACATATAAGTGTTTGAAATAACATGTTAAAAGGATTTTGAGACATTATACTTTTTCTTGGAAGGGGGGTGACCTATGCATGGTACAAGCTCTGAATAAGAAAAGTAATGAAAATGTTAGAATCAACTAATGAATTCAGGTAGTTAAATGTCAATCATTCATCCAATTCAATAAACATAAATTATAGTGCTAATTATTTATACTCTGCATTGAGTATAGAATTACAATATATTGAAAACACATCACATTGTTTTGACAGGTGCTAATAGGACCAGAATATCAAGAATAATCAATGCAATGGAGACCTTATTAAGACAGGTGTGCTCCAAAAGATGTAAGATACAATATACAAAACTTCAAACTTTCCATATTGCCAAAATATATGAAGGTCCAATGGCCAAGAACAATATGCCCTCTTATTAAAATTTAAAAGAAATGAAACAGTTAACACACTGCTACCACACCAAACTGCTCTGAACTCTGAAGGCAGCAGATTCAACATTTAGGAATACTATGCCAAGCCATGTACCAGAAGACAGCAACAGATGTGAGCTCTGACTAAACACCTGGGCAAGAAAGCTGACTGCTAAGTCCAGTCAGCACTGACAGCAGCATGCAGCCAGGTGATGTAACCCAGCAAGCCTTCCAGCCACTGGTGATGTCACCATTGCAAAGAGTAGCATGTAGAATCTGTGGCAAGTTCATGTGAGAAGCACATGTCCACAGCCACTCCATGAGCAGTGGAAAACCACAGACCTTTACCCTCCTTCTCTGTAGGTAGAGCACTGGCCACAGATCATCACATGACCATATAATCAGAATTTTCTAGCATGAGTGATAGCATCATCAGTAAGAAGATAAGATGAAAGGAAAAATGAGAATGATGGAGATCACGGGGACCAAGTACCCTGCGTAAGCAGGTAGCTCCGACCTCATGCACCCCAGCACGGCTGCACCAGCGTCCTTCCTCATCCTGGTAACTGTCTGGTGAGTCCAGATAAAAGGAGAAAATGCAAATACGCGAGCTCGACACTCAAGTATAAACTGACTATATCAGTAACCAACACCAAGCTAATATAATTTGCCTACATGTATTCTGCTCTGATTCTCACACTGCAAAGTCTCGATTATTATTGTTCTCTTTAGCTGAAATCTAAAGTTATATTTTCTGCCAGAAGAAAATATACTTCTAGAACAGCCCAGTCATTATCTCTCCAAAATCAGTTCAAGCTTAGATGATTCAAAACAAATTCTACACAGAATTATAGAGTTTATTTTAAATTGAGAGATACACTCCACAACAACAGAATAAAGACCAGAGTGAAAGACACTCTTTGGAATATATTTGTAAAGACTCACTGCTTCAAGGTATTTAGTTTGCAAACCAAATATTTAATACACAGAAGATCAAAAGTTAAAGTTACTGGTCTTAAACTCAAATCTTTGCATACTGCACCATCAGAATGATTTACCAATGAGATTTTATATATACATATATATATTTATTTGTATATATAAAATTATTTGAAGAATTTGAGTCAAAATTCTGATATTATTTAATTTACTGATTATGCAGAAAATAATTCAGGTAAGAATGCATTCGTTGGCTAACTGTTCTACAAATTCTCACTTTTTCCATGAAAGTATACATCTGTAATCCTATAAGAATTCTGTTACTACTCCAAACTATACTTACGATATTTAATATTCTTGGGGCTGGGGAGAAGCTCAGCAGTTAAGAGCACTGGCTGCTCTTCTAAAGATTCCTGGCTCGATTCCCAGCATCCACATGAGAGCTCACAATTGTCTGTAACTCCCATTTCAGGGCACCCAATGCCCTCTTCTGGCCTCTGCAGGCACCAGGCACATAAGGGCTACACAGATATACGTGCAAGCAAAACACGCACACACATAAAGCAGGGAGTAACAACTGCTGTGAGCACTGAGCTCCATTTTAACAGTATAGCTGAAAAAGAACGAAGAGGCTGTATATGAAAGTGTTGAGACGAGGCCGATATAAAGGAAAATTAAACCTCTTCAGTACTTTTGTAATGGAAAAATAAATTTATTACTGCTGCCAAGTGTTTTCCATCTACCTAAGAATTGTTGGTGATTGAATAAGGTTTGTTTCTACCTTTAGGAGTCAAACCTTCCTTAATATTCTAAATATACCACAGTGTCACCTCAGTTATCTCAATCCTACAGCTCCTCAGAACTGTGCTCTCTGCTAGTTACAGTGGGCATCTTTGTCTCCCAAACTTGAAATGACTTCAAGCTGTTTTAACATAAAACAGTATTCCCTGTTGGCTTCAGTGGCCTTCATATAAGAAATTATACTTAAAAATTCCCTGATAATTGATGATAATTTCATTTCTAGAATAAGTTCTACTTAGTTAGATCATTTTGAAACTAGTGCTGGATTCTGTTTGCTAATGCTCTATGTGAAACCATCTGCCTCTGTGTTCACAACTGCTCTGCCCACCTGCATCCACCACGAATCTCTACAAACACTCCTCCTGGTGCAGATTTCCTTTCTAGAATACTTAATTGTAATTTTCATATTTAAAGAAATCTTTGGACAGGCATCAGCATTTGGGGCCTGTGACAAGATCACTGTGAGTTTGACACCAGCCTATGCTTCCTTCAGACAGCGCTCAGGCCAGCCTGTGCTACAAGAGAGAGTGTGCGCAGGACAGCAGCCTGAGCTATAAATGAGACCTCTCTAGAAGAAAAAACAAAACAAAACAAAAACAACAAACTAATACCCATAGGAAAAACACAAAGGACAATCTCTCAAATGCTTGGAGAAGTTAAAATGGGGAAGGGGAGGGTAGGGAGTGGGGGAGAAAGCACCAGGCAGAGAGGGGAGGGGAAGGAGTGGGGGAGGAAGCACCGGGCAGGGAGGGGGAGGAAGCACAGGGCAGGAAGGGGGGAGGAAGCACCAGGCAGCTGCTGTGGCAACTGCTGTTCCCATCACCAAATACCAAAGAAAAGGACAACACTCCAGCCAAAGATCCACCACAGGAAGAGGCGTGGAAGGTTTCAAGGGTTTCCTTAAACTTCAAAGCTACAAAATGGCTCTTTCTGGCTGCAGGCTCAGCAAGGGGGCCCCTTCACCAGAGAAAAGCCATGAAAATACAGTAAATAGGAAATATTGGCAAATAAAACCTCCAGAAAATTAAAACAAATCTAAGCACAAACAGCAAGGCAGTTGGAATTTTCAGAGCTCTTTTGGAATGTTCCAAAAAATAAATAAGATTATTTAATTTGCATATGATTTTGTCATAAAATTATGGGTTACAGGGCTGTATCCATTCTACATGATTCATATACAACACTCCACAGGGTTGTACAAAATCATGTATGCTATGCATCATAAACTAGGTAAGTGATACTTTAACTCTGCTGTATAATAAAGTGATTAAGCTTATGCATCATTATTTTACCAATACCAATTAAAATATTACTGCTGAAAATATGGAGTTGTTTTTCCATTTTTAATAATTTTATGTAATCACTACCAAGGAATTGATTTTGTAAGTGAAATCATCATGTTCCAAGAATTCATTCTTGGAAACATCAGTAACTAAATGGGTCTCACAGTTTACGTTTCCTGGCATGGGTAAGAAGATACTGTCAGAGAAATCCTGTTCCTTTGCCTGGTTCCAGAATCACCTGACTCAGGATTTCCACTTTCATCTTTCTAGTACCTTAAAAAACTAAATTAAGGGAGGCAGAGCAGGTGGATCTCTGTGAGTTCAAGCAGCTGGCTACAAGTGAGTTCAGGAAAGGCGCAAAGCTACACAGAGAACCTTGTCTCAAAAAACAAAAAAAAAAAAAAAAAAAAAAAACTAAATTAAGTTGCTTTCCATTTTGTTTCAGATTTTTATCTGAATTCTGATCAGGAATCTATCTTTACCAGGAAAAAAATATATATATTTTTAATCTTGAAAAAGTTACCTTGTAGCGCTCTAAAGGCAACATTGTCACAAGAATAAAAAAATGAATAAACACTTCAGATTCTAAAATCTGAGTTCAAGCTAGGTTTGCAACAAAACATTAAGTAATGTGCCCTAAGTGTTATAGTTGGTCAGGCTCATTGACTGGCTCTGGCTATATTAAGAGCTGTATTTCAGTCATTTTTAAATCTAATTCATTTATGATTGTATGTATGTTTGTAAATATTTGCACATGAGTGCCAGTGCCCTTGGAAGCTGCAGAAGATGGACCCCTCTGGAACAGGAGGTACCGGCATGTGTAATGGAACCCAAACTAGGAGCCTCCGCACTCTGAACCAATCCATCTCTCGAGCCCCTTCCCTCACTTTCTGAGGATTTTGTCTTGCTTTAATTGTGTGTGTGTGGTGTGTGTGATGTATGGTGTGTGTGTGTGTGTGTGTGTGTGTGTGTGTGTGTGTGTGTGTGTCTGGTGATGGGAATGTGCACTTGAGTGCGGCTGCTCACACAGAATTCAAGAGGCCATCAGACCCTCGGCAGCTGGAGCTACAGCAGCTGGAGCTGCCGGGACGCGGCAGTGTGTATTCTCCTAACCACTGAGCTGGCTCCAGTCCCTTCTGTCTGTCGGCCACTTTTTGAAAACATAGATGTCTAGCAACTGATCTCTAACAATCAGGTTATATAGGCCTGGTTTTCTTTTGTTTCGATTTTCCCCACAACCTTCCCTAGGCATTTCAGACTGCAGACACAGTAGTCTGAAAATATGCTGGCTATCTCCCCACCACATGCAGTATGATAAGCACTGGGAAGACAAAGTTATATCTCCAAAGATTAATGACTTCACTATATGAAACTTACAACGGCACCACGATTGAAACTGAGTTTAGAACAATGAAAACTTAATATTGGCACAAATTTGTTTAAAACTCATGTAACACCTCAGGTGCATTTCATTCAAATGTGACACAGAATAGTCCTTATACGAGAAAGAAAACATGACTTTAAAAGCATTTTCTAGCCAGGCAGTGGTGGCACACGCCTTTAATCCCAGCACTCAGGAGGCAGAGGCAGGTGGATTTCTGTGAGTTCGAGGCTAGCCTGGTCTACAGAGTGAGTTCCAGGAAAGCGCAATGCTACACAGAGAAACCCTGTCCTGAAAAACCAAAAAAAAAAAAAAAAAAAAAAAAAAAAAAGCATTTGAGAGACAATAACTACTTGAAACAAATTTTCTTTTATGTGAAAAACAATACAAAAATATTTTCTTCATGATAACCCTGCAACGTTTCGTAATGCTAAGGAGAAGTATAAATACAAATAACATGAGAGGACTTTACTGGGAAGTCTATACAGACAGTAAAGTAGATAAAAACTCGATGCTGAGTTTGATGGTTGCGCTTATGTTCTTGTTGACAGTGTTAACAAGGGTCAAAACTGCCCTGTGTTAAGATATAAACTGTGTAAACCATGCTAGTCTTCCTTCAGTCTCCATAAATTTATTTCAAAATAAAATAGATATTTGCTTCTATCAATCCACAGCATTAAGAAGTAAACATTATTAAATCTAAGTTTTCTCATAATGTATGGGACATTAAGAACATGTAATGGATCCAGCCGATCAGCATGGACAGGTTACAAGCTTTAGAATCATGGCCACTACTATATTCCTTTAGCTCAGTTCCTGTTTGATTTTCTGACAGATGAGTTAGTAACATACTGTTACAAGATCTTTAGAGAAGACACAGATTTTATATATAAACCTTTTCACAGTTAACTAGTGCTTAGAGTTAATTTGAATACTGATAATCCAACCTCTCTTCCAATTTCTTTCTGAAACAAAACTTGCTTTGTTTTAGCCTCCATAAAGATTTTTGATACATAAAACTGAAATATAACCTTAATAATATGGAAGCATAAGAACAGATTCTCAGTACATCACTTACCAAAAAGAGCTCAATCTTACACAGTTCATTAAAATACAAGTGCTGTGTAGATAAAAGCTCACCAAAGAAACGAATGTAAAAGTTTAAAATCCCACTTGTGGATTTTTAAACAAGAACAGTGACAGCCTACTCTTTTACTTTAAAAAAATTCCACAGAAGAAATATGGATGCACAAAAAATAAACAAATACAGGTTTCATTGTCCTCCAGAAAAATAAGCTCACTGTGTCCCCACCAGGTAAAAGAGGTCACTGCCAGCTGGAGTCACTGTCACAGGCAACCTATTTTTCTGGATCTCAAGGATTTACGAGCTTTCTAAAAGCTGGGGCCATCCCATGCTCATCATAAGGAATTACTCTGTACTACTATTTCAGAAGTAACACTTTTCTCATTTAAGACTGAATAATCACAAACTCACCATAGCTTAGCATTCTTAACTTAAAAGAGCATCAAGATCAAAATGCTCACTGTCAATTGTTCTTTCCTGTGTGGCCACATGAAATAATCTAACAAAGCAGATTATGTATCTTTATGATGCTGAAGACTAAATCTGTCTCACATCTAGTTAGTCTCCTTTATTCTTACATATCAAGTGAGTAGCTTTGAATGTGACATAGTACTTTATTCCCACCATCAAAAAGGCACTCTATGTACTGCTAAATAAATCAGCTTGAGAGTTAAATTAAGTATTTCAATGAATGCATCCACTTACATATAAAATCAACAATAATTTAGCATAATGAACAAGTGAATACTACAGCTATTTCTGGTTCTCTGGGAAAGGCCTTATTTAGTTCTGGGGTTTTGTTTTGTTTTGTTTTTCCCATTCCTAAGTACATCCTGGATTTCTACTTCGTCTCATCGTACTTCATTATCTCCTTTTCCACATTCCTTTCAATGAATCTTTCCTCCCACACTCAGTAGATATATTCTATATATTTAATATAAACTAAGTTTTACTCAATCCTACTCAATCTAAAGTGTTTGGATTCCTACTGTCTTTGGTAGTTTGATCATATTATATATCTATCCTAATCTAAACGAATTGGTTTAAAACACAAGAGGCTTATACAATATTCAAATAAGGATGCAACAGTCAAAAGCTTCTAACAGTCATCCCGACCTATACTTCCCTTCTTCTGTTTCTAATACTAACTCGTTCCAACACATCTGATCTCATGCCTCTATATGACCACTGTGCTGAAATTAGAGAAAACCATTTCATACCTATCACTAAACTGATCTCTAAAGTGACATACACATGCTGTCGATTAATCTGTTTGAGAAAATGTTCTGGTATTTTCCTCTTTGCACAATCCTAACAGATACATACCTATGTCATATGCCAGGAAATCGGCAGAAAAACATTTTGCACCGTTACTCAAGGAAGTGTCATTATGAGTATTTCCTCCAAAAATAAGCATAGCTCCATTGATTAGGACAGCTGAGTGAAGGTATCTGGCAAACCCACTTTCTTTCAAAATAGTCCTACAGAATAAAATTCAAAAATGTATTACAAAGGATAGAGACCTCCCTGATTTTATAAATAAAGTACTGACTTAGTATATTAAAATTTTTTCTGGGAATTATTGGGGGGGAATACATATATTTTAACCACTTGTAAATAACTTCTAAGGTCCAATATTTTAAAAGAATATTTGTGGAATCTTAATATCTCAGGATGCTTTGAGGGAAGCACATACAGATAGAATTTCCAATACTAATACTTTATATTTTGAATGATTTTTTACTTGTGAAGGTAGGAAACCAGTCTACCTCCAAGTACAGGATGAAGACACCATGGGTTTTTCTTTTTTTAATGCTAAAACAAAAGTTAAATATAGTAAATTTAGTCCAAAATACATTGGGTTAAAATTATAAAATTGATAAGGACCCCTTAATGAGCCTTTATGTTTATTAGAATTTGTACACAAAGGTGCTGATACCATTAGTTAAAAACTCAATGAATTTCTTCCATAAGATGAACATTACCAAATAACCAGAACCTAGATAAAAACATGGCCATTTCTACTTCAATGACCAGTTCTAATATACTTTCCTATGGGTTATACTTATTTGTCTGAGGGTTCTTTAGATGCACCCATAACGTGTAGGTAATGAAAAACTGCACACGGGCTGGAGAGCGGCCACACAGTCAGGAACACGTCAGCATCAGGGAGCTCCAGGTCTGAGAACTCCGGCCGTCACAGGCACCTGGGCTCAGGCACACACATACTCACACACACTTAACAATGAACCCTCTAAAATGGATTGTCCAGAAACAGTAAAATTTAAAAGTACTGTAAATATATGCTCAGAATTATAAACTTCTCTGAATAAACCAATATATAAAGATGAACAGTAATATAAATCAGTACCTTCTAACAATCCTGATAAAAATATAAACATGGTAAACATTTATAAAATAGTTGGTTTGTATATAGTGTCTAAAACCATGGATTTTTAATGTCATTTAATCCTTAAAGAATATGAGACAGACCCCAGAGTGACAATATACAGAGTTCCACAGTCTCTCCAGGAAAAGAAATGTAATTAAAACAAAATGCTTTCAAAGTCTCAGAAATTTTAAGATTTCATAAAACTTTATTAAGAGCAACATTAACACTTAGTCAAGAATATCTACTAAGTTTGGTTAGGAAGTCAACAGTGGATCTGACCAGGTGGCTGGCACAGAGCTGTGATGCCAGATACTTACAAGTCTAAGACAAGGATCACAACTCAAGGCCTGCTGGGCAATGTAGTGAGCGCTTCTTCGAAACAAAAAGCAACAGAGCAGGGGTGTGCCCAGGAACATATAGTCAGCTGTAGAGAACCTGTCTTGTGTGCACAAGGTCCCGAGTTTAATCTCCACTCTTCCAAAGCGAGGGGGGAAGACCACAATCTCCAGTAGACTGAATCGGGCACGTTCCTTTCTTTCTTCCCACCTTCTTCTCGACTTTGACATACACCAGCTCTCTAACACAGCCCTCTAACCTGGAGGGGCACAGCCAGGGTAACAACTTTCTCTCCTTCCTTGGCTCCTAGCAGGTCAATGACAGCTTACTAAGAGTATCAGGCCACCACAGTTCCCCATACTTACAGAAGTTCTATTCCAGGAACAAGTCTCAGAAGTCTGGGTGAGTTTCCATATTCAGCCCCCAGCATAGATGGGAGTAGTCAACCAGGTTAAAGAGGTTAAAGCGTAGTCATATAATATTTATCCTACCTCACTCAATAGAGCAGAGGTTCTACACCAGAGAGTCGAGCTTAGAAGACCCCAGTCTACTGCCCCTAGTACTCTACGTATAAAGCAATGGGACCACCCCAAGGAGAATCAGGTCACTGAGCCCATGCACCTACAATTCCTGAACAGTAATACAGAGGTTCTCCAACAGGAAGAGAGGCAGACATTTCGAAAGCTCATATATATAAAGATCCATGAGGAAATCTACAAAATCTGGTTTTAAAGGGCTCAAACACTTGGGAGGCTCTATGACTTTGAGGCCAGCCTATCTACATAGCAATAGAGAACAATACATGAAGTCAACCTCAGATCTCCACACGCATGTACCATAAACACATGTGCGCGCGCACGCACACACACACACACACACACATGAACACACATGCAGGCACATAAGCATACCACATACATACATTACACTGATGAAGAACACTAACCTAGAATAAATAGTAAACATACATAAAGAATATGATAAACTCCCAGAGATAACATAGGAGAAATCTAGGAGCTGAGTTTGATGATGAACTGTTAGAAGCACCAAAAAGCACAAATCATAAAAATAAATTGATGAAGTCTTACTAATATCATTTTTTCTGCACTAGAAAAACTATTGCTCAGTGAATAAAAGTAAGAGCCAAGAACTGTCATAAAACATTTGCAACCTAAGACATGACAAAAGAATGTTTTCCAAATTATAAAAAGAACCCTTAAAATGGAACAAATACATGAACAGACACCTTTCCAAAGAAAGCACATGAATGTGAATATATGAATAAAAATATGCTTCACTTTGTGTAATGCACATTAAAAAGACACCCTACACACCTATTAAGATGGTGAAAACTGAAAATACTGACATTGCTATAACCTAACAAGGATGTAGACTAATAAAAATTCCTATCTGTTGATGCAAGGAATAAAACATGTCACTTTGGAAGACAATTTAGCAGTATTGTTTATGTAATAGAATACAATGCAGCCAGAAAAGACATAGGCTACTACACATGAAAAGACATTGTGGAACGTTATATACAGATTGCTGTGTGAAAAAAGCCACATGCACTCTATACAATTCTGTTTATAACATTACAAACAGTAATGGAGAGAATGTCTATTTTTACACCCACTGTGGAAATCAGTAAGAATGCCACAAAATCAAGAGGACTACCTATGGCTCAGTTATATCACGTCTGGGTCAAAGACTCCACGTCAGTTTACAACAGGGACAGGCACACCTACTTCATCTCAAGCTTACTCACAAAGTACGGACAGACTCAGCCCAAGTGCAAGAAACGAGTGAACAAAGATGGACGACCTGGTTACACACAGTGCATGCACGGCCATACAGAAAATGGAATGTCATTTACAGAGAGGCAGAGGGAGCTGAAGTTTACTTAATTCACATCACATTAAGTAAAATAAACCATATTCAAAAAGACACATCACATGTTCTCTCTCCTGTGAAACCTAAAAATTACATAGAAACAGTAAAGTTATTAGTGATATGGAGGGAAAGGAGAGTGTGACAGACGGGGACAGACAGAAAACAGGATCCAGTACATGGCATGCATGTGGAAAATCACAATGAAACCCATCACTTACATAATTAACAGATCTTAATTTTACAGGGTCTTTTACCACACTAATAATACTGTTATAATAATTTAATAAATGATACTAATTTCATAGATCAATTCTTTAAAAAAAAAACAGAAAAACTGAATCAGGCTGAGACAATCTGAATATTCTTAAAGTAACTTTGTAATAAATTTCACCGCTAAAAATCTAAAGGTAACATAAAAAGTTGCCTTTAGTTCTCTTAAAGGCTATAACTAATACTCGGGAAAAATAATTCTGATTTTATAAATGTGGTCTATAGTATTAAAAAGAATGCTCTCCAAATAAGTTTATGTATCCAATATAGCATTAACATCAAATAATTAATATGAATAATTCAAGAGAAGCATGATCATATCTCATATATTAACAAAGATTTTTAAAGTTCCTCATCAAAATATTAGAAAACCAAAAATCAATAGTAATATTTGGCTAAAGCTGATTTAAGTTGAGTTACTAAAATAAATCATGATAATTAGCCACCTCACTTTGGGAAAAACATCAGAGAGCCAACTCTCAAAGGGATTTTGATACAAGCTGCTAGCAAATCAAGAGAGAAGAAAAAGTATTTTTAACCTAACTTTCTTAAAAAGATTTTCTACACACACACTGTATTCACATCATTTCTACTCACTCCTCACCCTACTCCAAGTCCCCCCATGTCTCCACCCCATCTAAAATTTATGACCTCTTTTTCATTAACTATTTTGATTTGTTTGTTTGGTTGGTTTGGTCTTTTGAGACAGGGTTTCTCTGTGTAGCTTTGTGCCTTTCCTGGAACTCACTCTGTAGCCCAGGCTGGCCTCAAACTCACAGCAATCCACTGCCTCTGCCTCGCAAGTTCTGGGATTAAAGGTATGTGCCACCACCGCCCAGCTTTTTCATTAATTATTATTGCAAGCATGTATATGTGCACACACACACACACACACACACACAACTTTTTGAGTTCATTTAGTGTTACTTTGTGTGTGTATGTGTTTTAAGGCTGGACACAGGGATTGGATAAGCTATCAGGGGCTCATCCCTGGAAAAGACAATCCCTCTCTGAGCAGCCACTGATTAATTGCCTGTAGTTCTTCATCTATGGGTGAGGGCCCTGTAAGATTTCTCATCCACACTGGCTTGTCAACTGATATTGTCATCAGGCAGGTCTTGTTCAGGAGACCCGTACTTTTTATATTTCATAGGTACAACTTCCCTGCCATAAATAGATGCTACTGTCTCACAGACATCCTGGACCCCTGGCTGTAATCTTTCTGCCCCTTTAGGTGTAGGGTTACAATGTATTTGTATCAATCAGGGCTGGGCACTACACTGGCTTTGTTCTGTTAATGTTGACTAGCTGCAGATTTCTGTAATAGTCTGTGGTGGTTTGAAAAGAATGACCCACACAGGCTCATATGAATGCTTTCCTCCATCACTATCTGAGTGGACTCGGAGGTGTGGCCTGTGGGGGAGTATGTCAGAAGGCGTGGGCTCTGGGGTGGGTCCCAGGGGCCAAGCCTGTCTGTGTCACTCTTCCCACTGCCTGTGGACCCAGATGGAGAACTCTTCAGAGCAATAAAACACTGACTAGGACAGTCTCCGTCTGCTGAAAAGGAAGCTTCTCTGATGAGGGGTGAGAGCTGTGTTTATCTGTAGGTGTAAGGGTAGGTTTTTAGAATGAAGCTGGAAATGTAAGTTTAGGAAAATAGAGGTAGCAGGTTCTTCTCTGGGCCCCATGACTTCACCAGCCAGAGGTTGTTGGCTAGGATTACAATACCAGGGATTAATTTCTTCCTACTGAGTGGGCCTCAAATCCAACTAGACATCTGTTGGTGTTGCCACTATTACACTGTCAGGGATATACTGGACAGCTGGTCATCGTTGGACTTTTGACTGCTTTTTCCTTGACAATTACAGAGAAACTCCAGACACTATGGGAGCTAGTCTCCAAAGAGGAGTCTTCCAGGTCAGTGCCAGCTCAATACCTCTAAGTCCTGGGTCTGAAGTTGTATTATCTTAGCTATAAGGACTTACCTTAGTTCAGAGAGGAAAGCAGGGACAACAGTAATATCTTATGTTGTTCTAAGAGTCTCTTGGACTCGCTGTCCAACAAACCGAAGGGAGGTGCCCCGCGGCTGGCCCTGGAATTGTTGGTAGTGTGTCTCACACATTTCCCCTTTCATAGCACGTGGGTCTTACTTAGCCTCTTCTCTAGAGCTCTCCCCAACCCTAAAGGTCCCTTTTCAATTCCCTGGTTTCTACAGTTACTCTAAGTTATATACTGACATCAAAAAATTGGAGTTAGGATCCACAAATAAGAAAGAACATGTGTCGTTGGTCTTTGTGGCTCTGTGTTATTTCATTCATTATTAATTCCATCTATTTACCAGCAAATGCCACAATTAAATTGTTCTTTACAGCTAAATAGAATTCCATTGTGTATTACATGTTCTTAGCTGATTCCATTTACTAGCTATTGTGACTACAGCAGCAAAGAACACAGATGAGCAAGAATTTGTGGAGTGAGATGTCAAGTCCTTTGAGTAAATGCCAAGGAGTGGTAAGGCTGGGTCTATGGTAGACTTGAGTTTAGCACTCCGGGCTTCTCCAGATTTCCAAAGTGGCTGCATCAGTTGGCAACCCCACTAGCAGTGAAGGGGGTTCCCATTTCCCTGCATCCTCACCAACATTTACGGTTGGTTGTTTTCTTGATCATAGCCAAGGTAAGATGAAATCTCAAAGTAACTATAATCTACATTTCCCTGGTTGCTAAGTATGGTGATATTTTATTTGTACTGAAATGTAATTTTAATTTTATGTTAATAAAGTTGCCCTGGGGTCAGAGCTATTAGAGCCATAGCAAGAGCGTGGTGGTTAGAAGAGCTAGGTAGATTTCTGTGTGTTCAGGGATACAGCCAGTATTGGAGACATACGCCTTTAAGACCTGGAGGGCGGTACTTACAGGCAGTGATGAGGCAGTCATGTGGTTGGTTTTACAACCAATGAGAAGGTAGAACAGAAAGACTATTTAAACACAGACAAACAGGAAGTAGCTCTCTCTCGGGGAAGTTAGGAGCACTGCAGGAGGTAAGATTTTATCTCTGAGCTCTGACCTCTCGGCTTTCTCTTTTACATTGGCTCTGTGTTTCTTATTTTAATAAGACGATTGGTTACATCTACAGCTAAGGATGTTGAACTCTTTTTAACCTAGCTGTTTTTAAGCTCTTCTTTTGGAACTCTTTCAGATCCATAGTCAATTTTTAGTTGGGTTATTTATTTTCTTGATTTTTGTTTTTTAGTTCCCTGCATACACTGGTACTAACCCCCTATCAGATGGATAGTTGACAGAGTGTCTCCCGCTCTGCAGACTTCCTCTGCATTTGGTGGATGCTCACTGTGCCACGGAGAAGCTTTTTAGTTTTATTAGGTCCTGTCTGTCGACTGTTGGCCATAACTCCTGAGCTAGTGGAGTCCTGTTCAGAAAGTCCACCCTGCGCTCCATCCTGGAGGCACTGCCTGTGTCTGCTTCCTGCGCTCCATCCTGGGGGCACTGCCTGTGACTGCTTCCTGCGCTCCATCTTGGGGGCACTGCCTGTGTCTGCTCCCTGTGCTCCATCTTGGGGGCACTGCCTGTGTCTGCTTCCGGCAATCTCAGGATTTCAGGTTTCACACGGAAGACTCTGATCCATTTGGAGTTGATTTTTGTGTAAGGTGACATATTTGTTAAGATTAGTTTTTTTTAACCTTCCCAATAATGGTTTCTACGAAACCCACAGAGACACAGCTCTTGCTGGAGAAAGACTGGAGGCATTTCTCTAAATCTGAGGAACAAAGAGATGCATTAATTAACCATCACTTCCCTCTAATCTACACTGAGGTGCGGATGCAGTGGGCATGAAAAGGACAAGATTAAAAGCTTTGAAATATAAAAAGGGTTTTATTCAGGTTATCCATATAGAATCTGATCAACTGCTATTAAAAAAATCTAAAAATACTTACACAGAAATTACTAAAATCAGCAATTCTGATATAAAACATAAAGATCAGTATTACTTCCATCAAGATAAAAACAGAAAAAAACACAACATTCATTGAAGGTATAGTATTCTCCCCAAAGTTAATATATACCTACAAATTCAGAATGTGACGTCGTTTAGAAATTGACTCTCTGCAAATATTTGTGCTAAAGTAAAAGGAAGTCACAATTTACGTTAGATAAATGAGGTCACATTAGTATTAGATTCATGTGGCCCCTAAATTCATTGACTGGATCTTTAAAAAGCAAGTCATGAACAGATAAAAATTTATATTAGAAGGGTGTAGTTACAAGAGGAGAAGCCCAGGATGCCTAAACACTAGAAAAGCAGAGAACAGTTCCTGGGAGACTTTGCCTGGACCGGAGCTCTGCTGCTCATGCTCCAGAACTAAGAGACTGCATATTCTCAATGCCAGCTATGAAAGAACACATTTCTGTTTCTAGGAGACATGAGGCTCATGGTAACATGTACTCAAATCCTTAAAAAACAGACCAGGTGGGACAGCTCAGGGGGTGGGGACGTTTGCGGCCACGCCTGACCAGCTGAGTCAGTCCCAGAACTCACATGATGGGGAGACCAACCCTCCTCAAGTTGTCCTCTGACCCCCCAGAAGCACACCTGTATACACACACACACACACACACACACACACACACACACATGCTCAAGTGTGACCCCTACATTCATACACTAAAATAAATGTGAGTTTTAATTTTAAAACATACATATTTCATTGAGAAAACCATGAAAATATTAATTGCATAGAAATAATTTTCTTATTAATGTCTCCCATACTGTAGACAATCAAAGGAATGACTGTTACTGAACAACGCCCAGTGAGTACCTACGGCACAGACACGGTCATACACACAAGCTAGATTGAAAATTAACTGTGAAACTAGTTAGAAAAAATTGAAAGTCATTTATAAAAATATGAAACATTTAAAAAAACTATGAAACATTGTAGAAGAATGTTATATAAGCAAAATACAAAGCACAACCCATAAAATAAAACAAAACTTACTTATTTGACTATATGTATGTAAGTTCTATTTATCAAATAATGACACATGAATAGAAAGATAATCCACAATCTGAGAGAGCATGTTTGCAAACTACAAAATAAACTAATATTGCAGAGAAATATATACAGTCTATCAAATACAATAAAATGGGCAGAATATTTGCAGAAAATTTCAAAGAAGCACTATATGGACAATATATATGAAAAGATGTTCTACATTATTAGTAAAAGAGAAAATTAAAATTAAAATCAAAACCACGGGGCTGACGAGCTGGCTCGTCAGTAAAGCGCCTGTTTCGTGGGAAGCCAGGGGAGCTGTGCTTGGAGCTCTAGCACCCAAGCCAAGCACAGAAGTGTGTGCCTTGACCTCAGGGATGGCGGGTGGAGAACAGCAAGTCCTTGGGGCTCACTGGCTACTCAGCATAGCCAAATCAATAAGCACCAGGTTCAGGGAGAGACCCTGTCTCAAAAAATAAGGTGGAGAATAAAGTAGACGCTCAATGTAAATTTCTGACCTCCACACATATGCACACACATGTGCACAGGCATATGTGCATGCATGAAGTTACCTACCCTATCCACACAAAAAAACAAATAAATAAAATAAAACAGAACAAAGACTAGGCATAATTTCCCACAATCATATAGCACCTCTCTGTCTCTCTCTCTCTCTCTGTCTCTCTGTCTCTCTCTCTCTCTCTCTCTCTCTCTCTCTCTCTCTCTCTCTCTGTCTCTCTCTCTCTCTCTCTTAGGAAACAATACCAAACCTTGGAAAGACTGTAGAGTCAGAAACTCCCATCCATCAATGGTCAGAAGGCAAATCAGCAAACATCTGGATTGGAATATGGTTTGGGTAAAATCGAACATGATAGTACTCCCTTTGACCAAGTTCTAAATAACTGGATTAGGAAAACTAGTACATTGGCCAATGACTAACTAAGAACATCTAGACCAGAACTGCTCATTCAGGCCAAACACTCAAGCACAGGACTGAAGACACTGAGACCATCTGCCCACACATCTGCTTCTCACATTAGTGTCTCACAGCCATCACCTCCCAAGTCTGTCCCTCTTCCTAAGCGAAGATCACCACATAAATCACTTCTTCTAAAACTCAAAGCTCCTCTGTTTCACATTGTTTTCAACTAGTGACTTGACTTGACTTCACCGAGAAAGTAAAAACAATTGGACTTTAAGCTCTCGCCGCCGTTACCCACCGTCGCCTTAGTTTTCACGTAGCCTGCCTGCCATCCCTCACATGCCTCAGAACACGAAGCGCCTGCTTCCTCTCTCAGCACCATATCCGACTTGTGGTGGCTTTGCAAACATTCCTCTAACAAATTGTCCATTTTCTACATCTGATTGATCATTCCTGGGTCAGTTCACCAACATAATTATTTCTTCAACATTAAAAAAGATATTCTCTTGACTCACTTGTCTTACATTATCACTATTAATAATTTTCCCTTATAATTCAGTCCTCAGAGAGTTGTCAGTACTTTTTCTGGTTTTTTTTTTGTTAGCCTAATAAACAGCTTGATAAGCATCCAATGAGTTATTTATTAAAAAGCCTTCAAACATTCAATATGCAGACATGTAAGTATGGTCATCAGTATTAACTGAAATGTGATTTACCTAATAACAGTCTTATAAAATTGTTCTGTCTCCAAAATCTCTGACAGGTAAATTTCTTAAAGAAAAAAAAAAAATACAAAATAAAATAACTGAGTAATTTAATTATCCTTGAATGCAATGACGTAAAAATAACCCCATAATATCAAACTGAAGTCTGAAGAGATGATTTCATGTAACTAGGTATAAGCCTTGTAAAATTTTTTAAAGTCTACGTGACTTCAAAGGTTTTAAGTACAGAACTGATACAGTACAACACCTTAATCATTTGGAAGCATTACTTATAGTCATTACTGTAGATATTACTTATATCTAGAGAAATATTCCTGGCATCCGTTCTTCCTCTCACTTGAAAAATAGTTTTTTAAAATCTAAGTCTCTGTTATCACACAGGCATGCTCACAAGCACACATGCACATACATGCACCCACATGCACCCACAGTCTTGCTAAGGACAATGGAACTGTTGACAGGCTCCTACTGTAGCTCTATAGATATAGACCCACAGCATATGAAGCAGGAATATAGCAGCAAAAACTCTGAGTGAGTGTATCCCGAACTTCGATGCCTCAACACTTCCCCACCAGTGAAAACAAAAATGTTTGTTAACTAAACATTAAAACTTGAGTATCTTTTTTTTTTTTTTTTTTTGGTTTTTCCAGACAGGGTTTCTCTGTGTAGCTTTGCGCCTTTCTTGGGACTCACTTGGTAGCCCAGGCTGGCCTCGAACTCACAGAGATCCGCCTGGCTCTGTCTCCCGAGTGCTGGGATTAAAGGCATGCGCCACCAACGCCCAGCCCTGATTATCTTTTAATATGTCAAATTGTCATAAACTAGTAACATAAAATATGAAATCACAGAGTGATATCAAACATATTCTTATTTCTTAAATAAAACAGGACACTATCTTTTTTTTTCTCCTGTTGTTGAGATACGTTGCTGTCTGATTCAAGTCTTGTTCTTTTGAAAATGTATTATGCTTTTGGCTTTTTTAAGAATATTTCCATTAGATCCTGAATTTTAGGCTGATTGTTTTCTTTCAGACATTTGAAAGCATTATGTCTTCTGGTTCCACGTATTCGGTTAAGAAGTTGTCTATTAGAGTGGTGAAGTGTTCCTAACAAGGGTAGTGAGTAGAGTTCAGGTCTCCAAAACCCTGGTAAAGGCCAGGTGGGGGTGGTAACCTGAATCCCAGCACCTGGACGGTAAAAGACAAGCAGAGGGTCCTTGGAGAAGGAGGCTAGCTAGAGGAGAAGTATCAGCGAACTCTGTGTGGAACTGAGAAAGCCTTCCTCAGTGAGGGTAGACAGTGACAGAGGAAGGCTCCTCAACTTCAACCTCAAACCTCGCAGGCACGCACACGCAGGTGCACTTGCACCCCACAATAACAAACACACACACATGTACATCCACTACCCACCAGGCATATAAATTACAGAGCCAGAAAAACTGTCAGTTGTCAGTCCTAGCTGCCTCCAAGACGGGGAAATGCCTTTTCTCTGTTTTCACTGCTGTCTTTATTTTGGAGGGAGTTTTACTATAATTACATTAATTTCCCTTGTCCTTGTTGCTCATGAAGCTGTTTCATTCTGTGACTTGATATCTTTTCATGCTAAAAGGAAGTCTCACAGCCCTGCTCTCCCCAGACAGTGAGGAATGAACAGCAGAACTACCTAATAAGCAAGTTTTCCCTAAATGCATTCAAACAACTTCAGAAGACATGCCAACTGTCTTAAAACAAAAAGCATAATTTCTCAGATTCTAAAAAAGAAGCAAGTACAATAATACGGTATTTTAAAACTATAAACATAAAAGATAAATGAAAACTCAGTGTTTCTAACAGAAGATGAATGTTATGGATACAAATAAGTCATAAATTAACCAAAAAGAGACAAGTGAACACCTGAAAAAATTGAAGTCACCATATTAATTGGGGAAACACACATCGATGTATCACTGAGAAACTGTCTCTGTCTACTACATGGGCAGTAGGATCCTCATTACCAACTGCTGCTGAGAACATGGAGGACAAGTATGGGTAGGGTTTCTCTGTGTCCTGGCAGCTGCTCCCAAATAACCACAAAGAGGTTTAATATTAATTATAAATACTCAGCTGACAGCTCAGGCTTATTACTAGCTACCTCTTACACTTTAAATTAGACCATATTTCCAGCTACCCTCTGCCATATGGTGGTACCTTCTTTTAACATGGCATGGTCATCTTACTTCTCTCCGCCTCTCCTCACGACTCCTGAGACTGCATCCTTCTTCCCAGTGTCTTTAGTCTGGTTTTCCCGCCTAACCTTACCCTGTCCAGCTATTGGCCAGCCAGCTTCTTTAGTAAACCAATCAAAGCATAATTCACACAGTATACAGAAGGATTATTCCACAGCAGACAAGGGCACTCCTGCTGTTGGAAGCACACAGTGCTACAGAGAACCAAAAGCCAGTTCAGTAACACATTACAATGTCATTTTTATGTGTGCACCTCTGAAACATTACTGTAAATGAGCATGAGAAGGCTAATATAACATGTACAGTGGAGCACTGCTATTTATTAAAAGGTGAAAATATATCATAATACCACAAGCTTTGTATTTCATTGAAGTTAGATGATAAAACAGAAAGAAAATGCTTTTGTAAATTTAATAAATATTTTTAAATGCAAGTGTAAATAAGAACAAATCCTGGACATATAATATGAAAGCTTGAGATTATAATGGTAAACAAAATTATTCATCTAAAATTAACATTAGAGGTACTTGTAGGTATTTCTATGGGATCAGAAACTATTTTAAATTATATTGTTTATACATAGAGGAATCTGTTATTTTGTACTATTGCTGCATGGAAGTGTATCATGTTACCGTAAAGATTTCAAAAGTTCAAAAACTCTTTCACTGAGACATCATTCTATAAACGTCACTATTCACAACTCTAAGGTATTATCACAGCAGGGCTCGTGCTCCTGGGAACGCACAGGACTGTGACAGCACAGTGAAGACCTGCTCAAGTTCAAACCAGACCACGCCACAGCAAGGACAGGGGAGGTGGGCACAATGGCCCACTCTTAACCAAGAAGCCGTCTGCAATGGCTACTTTCCAGGAAAAGAAAATCAGTTTTCTCCAGTGGAGTGACACTGGATATATCAACCACACTTTAGGCATGCCCCATGCCCAGGAGCACTTTGGTCAACGGTCAACACTAAATGAATTCCATGGTGTGTGTGTGTGTGTGTGTGTGTGTGTGCGCGCGCGCTTTGTTTTGAGTACATTTTTGGGTTTTGATAGTTGTTTTGTTTGATTTGTTTTGGTTTTGTTTTTTACTGAGAGAAAAAGAATATGAAGTTGATGGGTAAGAGGAGGTGAAGAGGGAATGGAGAAGCAGAGGAAGGGGAAAGAATACTATCAAAATATATTGAATGAAAAAAGCCAGTAAAAATATTATCATACAACTATTATCAAATTTTCACTTTCTCATACTTTATTTTACTCAATCTACTCACCAAGTCTTGGTGTTAACTTCATACTTATAAAGGTCATCCACCAATCCATACTTATTGCCTGGTAATGCTTTATAACCTCCATGAACATAAATGGACTTGGTTACTTCATCATACACACTTGTGTGGCCATATCCACCTTGTACAATAGCTCCTTTAGTTTCAGGAACCAGCCAAGTGTTTGATGCTATAGCAAGAAGAAAACAAACCATGAAACTCAAGTAGTAGTTAAAAATACCACCAAAATGTCACAAATCCACCCAGTGAACTCTGGTGGCGTCTCTTCATGAGCAGATGACGCTACACTCTGTACATGACGTAAGGTGCTACTGTGGGGCTGAGGGGACACCACATGGCCTAGATCTTCCCAGATAAATTCTGAAAACACAGCATTTGTGATTATAAAGAAAAGGGGGAATTTATCTTATATGTACTTACATATTCAAAAAATAGTCCTTAATAAAATAAAATACATAGCAAATACTTATTATGGCCTTCTGTGTGACAAACTTGAAATAAGCTAGTGATATAACGGAGATAAAAATCATATGACCGCTCTCTTATACCTAAGCTAACTGAACACACTTTAGCACCGCGCTGGTTCTAAAAATTTAAATAAATAAATTTCTAGTATTCTCCTGACAATCATAATATTGTTGGGGTCTACCAGCGAGCACACTGAGAAAGAGGGACATTCTCCTTCGTCTGCAGCAGCAGAACAGGTGGCTGCTGGGACTCACCCTCGGTCCTCCTCAGAAACAAGTGACTGGACCACTGAGCCACCCGTCCAGGCCAACACCTCCTTTCTAATACAGCACCGAAGCACCACTGTTCGGTGGCGCAGTAACTTCTGCACTCGCATCGCTAAGCAACATCTGTCCACAGCTGTGTGCTCTTTACTGTGTGCTTTTCAGGGGCAATTGTACTTACATATAAAACACAGAATTTTTAAATGCTCATGATTCATCTATTATTCCTATAAAACTCAAAAAACGTGACTCTTCCCGCTTCTGTGAAGCCAACAGAACAAAAAATCAAGCAAAATAAAAATAAATAAATAAATAACTATTATAAATTCACTGAGAAATAGTATTTTGGTTATAGAATAAGCCAAAAGCAACTGAAAGTATAGATTTTTTTTAATTAACCAAAATTCCATTGTCATTCTACAATCAGATTGTTCCTAATTGAAAGTAAAAATCTATCAGACAATACTTTATTAGCTAACAACCTGCATGGACATTACCACTACAGGAGAACACACCTGTTGTGTTCTCCTGGCCATCCATGCAATAAAAGCACCACCAGGCTTCATGAATGAGGCTATGAAAACATGACATGTATAACACATGCTGTGTGACCCAGAGCACATGTCAGCACATGTGAGAGGAGAGGGATACATTTGTGAAACAGTAAGCAAGGAAAACTGGGAAGAGCAAACTGACCTGACAGTGTTCCAGACAACACGAAGGTGATACGACATTGGTGATTATGAACTTAAGAAGGGGAGAGTTAGAAGGGTGGACAAGAGGATGAGAGAGAGCAGCGAAAGAGATCAGAGGCAACGGACCGAAGGCTCTGGAAAGGCCAAAGAGCTACGAGAGGTGTGGGTACCACATGCAGTAAGCTGAAAGGATCGGTCACACTTGGAAAACAATAAAAATTACATGACCAATTGCAGGCCCTAGAGAGATGACGTCAAGAGGGCGGCAAGAGGAGAGATCAAGCAGCGTAGAAAGCAAGACTTTCCACACACAAAACAAAGAACTAAGAGGTCAGACATTAAAGATATTAATGTGGATATTTAAGTCAAAAATGTAACTCAGAACACTTGGGAGAGCAGGCCCTGCACCTCTCCTGGGCAGCACAGGAGAGCTGACCCTGATGGCTGGGGCTTGGGTGAGCTGGCCCTGAGGGTGTGAGAGTGGAGAGCTGGCCACACGCCCCTGTCTGCCATGAAGTGGTGAGGGCAAGGGGGAGATGGCCTCCTCGACTTGTCCCTGCCACCTGGGGTAGGTGAGAGCTGACCCTCCCCTCACCAGACCTGCATGTCACCTGAGCAGCATGGTAGAGCTGACCCTGTTGGTGGAGGTGTGAATGAGCCAGACCTGAAGTTGTGAGCAAGGGAGAGCTGTGCCCATTACTCATCTGTCATGTGGCCACATGAGTTGGGGAGAGATCCCCTCCCCTCCTACCTAAGGTGGGAGGGCCGGCCCTGAGACCACAAAAGCAGGAGAGTTGTCCCTGCCCCTCATCTGCTGCAGCAATCGGGAGAGTGGCCCCTACATCTCAACTGGACAACACAGCAAAGCTGGCCCTGAAGGTGTGCATGTGGGAGAATCTACCCTGAGGATGTAAAAGTGGGAGAACGGGCCCCACCCTACAAGGGGTGACCGAGCCCAGGCAATACTGAAGAGCTCACCCTGCAAATACCCAGGCAAAGACCAGGGAGCAGCAATGGATGTCCAGGGAGAGTCCCAGTGAGGGCCCAGTGTCAATGGTGCAGCAGAGACCAGGGGCCTTGAACCAAACCAATGATTTTTTGCGATGGAAGCCAGTGTGCAGAGATGCATGGACAAAGGGGTTTACTGTGGGATTCACTGTGACTCACTGCAGCTTCCACGATCAGATTTTCCATTTCTTCCTTTTTTTTTTTTTTTCCTTTTTTAGCTTAAATTTTAGTTTGTTTCATTTGAGGAGGGGAGGTTTCAGGGGCAAATGGCAGATGCAACAGGATGGGAGATGGGTAGGATTGGGATGCATGATGTGAAAGACACAAGAATAAATTTAAATAAAAGAGCCAGGTGGTGCTGGGGGCACGCCTTTAATCCCAGCACTCCGGAGGCAGAGCCAGGAGGATCTCTGTGAATTCGAGACCAGCCTGGTCTACAGAGTGAGATCCAGGACAGGCACCAAAACTACACAGAGAAACCCTGTCTCAAAAAAAAAAAAACAAAAAGAACAAAAAGAAAGTTAAATATATATATATATGTGTGTGTGTGTGTGTGTGTATATGTGTGTATATGTGTGTGGATATATATGTATGCATGTATGTATGTGTGTGGATATATGTGTGTGTGTGTGTGTGTGTAGATATAGACACACACACACACACACACACACACACACACACACACACACACACACATGTACACACATATCTGCTCATAGGTGCTAGACAAGGTGACACTAAGCCAGAATCTAAGTCCAAGAAACAAACAGTGACTGAATGGAAGCGCAAACAAGGAGTGTGAGGTGGGGTGACAACGTGGGCTGACAGTGTGGGGCCACGGCCAGGTCATCACACCTGGGGGATGGGGACGAGAACGGAAGTGGTTCTGCCACCACCTGAAGGGCTGCAGAGGAGACCGAGGTGCGTCTTCCTCTGAGCCCCTTCCTGATGCTGCAACCCTTCAATACAGTTCCTCAGGTTGTGGTGACCCCCACCCCCGCCCCGCAACCATGAGATTAGTTTCGTTGCTACTTTATACCTGACACTTTGCTACTGTTATGAATTGTAAATTTTTGGAGACAGGTTTAGCAATGGAGTCGTAACCCACAGGTTGCTAAGCACACATGCATTCTTGCCACTAACGTGGCCTGCAGAAGAGTAGTCCTGCTGAGACCATGCAAGGAGTCTGTAAGGTCACGTGTGTTGTTCACGCAAAAGTCAAGAACTGGAACTCAGTAAGTGAGGAGACCCAGAAGTGAGTATATTCTTAACTTTAAACAGCAACTATAAGATAAATGTAGACAAACTAAAACAACAACAAAGTTACCATTGCTTGAAAATGTCATAAGGAAATGAGGGCGGGGGAGACTAGAAAATTTACTTATATAATAAAAAGAAGCATCATCCAGAAAAGCATGCGTAAATTGACCAGGTTACCTTCATACAAAAAAACAATCTCTTTTAGAAACCAGCAGCTTCCCCTTGAGAATCTACTTTAAATAGGCCTAGCAATAAGACATAACACAGAAAACTAAAAATTCTAAAAATCCTGAAACACAAAGACAAGAGCTAATTTCAGCTTTTGATTCACAGGTAAAATCCAAGGAAACAGCACCATCTATTGGAACGCCTCACATCTAAAATATTTGTAAATCTCTGAAAATGAGTGTGCAACATTTCTCCACATCTGGCTAAGAGATGTACCCAAATATTAAAGGACAGAAATCTAAAAGATTATACTGAGAAAGCATTAGTAAGGACTAATACTTACAATTCCAATCTAAACTCACCATTTTGACCAAATAATTAGAAGATTAAAAACAAAAGTGCTCGCAACCAATACAGAAATGGCGTTGTTAAAGGAACTCACAGATGTGGTATTCCTGTATGCTGCTTGTATAACCATATACTGCAGAATATCCAAATATCACAATCATGACAACGTCCCTACTGTCCAGCTCCATGATGTGTGCTGAATGTCCCTCCACGGCGTACTGCTGACCATGTCCAAGAACAGTGGGGCTCTTTGTACTCCAGGACTGACTGTGTACGTTAAAAACCCACAATTCATCTGTGACATTGCCGTCACTTGTTTCAATTCTGCCTCCATACATAAAGATGTTATCCTGTAAGTTAAAATACACACATTAGTAGACAAGAGTTATTTCTTAGCAACATGCACCAAGTTTTAAAAAGACTGTATTTAAAAACTACATTTCAGTAACTGCTCACAGCATACCTTAAATGGGAGCACACCAATGATCACAAAGGGGAAACTTCACAGAGTTGCTGTAATGTATTTTAGTTTAAGTGTCACATTGTGTACTCTACTAAGAGGGGAAACTTCACAGAGTTGCTGTAATGTATTTTGGTTTAAGTGTCACATTGTGTACTCTACTAAGAGGGGAAACTTCACAGAGTTGCTGTAATGTATTTTGGTTTAAGTGTCACATTGTGTACTCTACTAAGTATACTTTGTTGTTCTATACAGATGTGAGCGGAAACCGCAGTCAACACATCACAAACTATGCGTAGCAGTGCAGCGGGTTTTACAATGGACGACCCTCAGACACCAGGAAAGCAGCAGCATGCAGTGGTTGGACGTCACCCAGGCAGTCTTTCCAATATCTGAATGATCTGAGTCCCTAACAGTTACATTTTAATTACACCGCCTATAACCTGTGTAAATGGTTCTTGCTACTCTCAGTTACTCAATGTTTTCCAGCACAGTCACCAAAAACATGGGCATCTGTGGATCACTCAAAGTACATTTTATTCCCATGTATGGCTGTGGGAAAACATGTACATTCAGTTCACCTTAGGTCAATCTTTACAACACTTATAAATTACCCAATTAATTTCATCCACAGATGATTCATATAAATGATACAGAAATGGTATAGACCACTATATTTCAACTAAAAAGATGATTTCTGCTGTTTTGAAAAAAGGTTATCTAAGGAAAACACCAAACTAAAATTATACTTAATTGTGAAATGTGGGATGCTTTCCCTAAGACCAAGAGTAAGATAAGGATGTCTACTTTATCATTTCTATTGAAAACTTACTGAAAGGTCTACTTAGGGCAAATAGGCAAAAATTAATAAGAAACCAGATAAAAAAATGGAAGCCAATTTCTATCAGCAGATTATATCACCTTCTCTATAAAAGCTCCTAAGAAATGCAGAGTTAGCGAGTAGGTTCAGTTTTAAGTAGCATGAGGTCAGTGTGCAAAATAAATGTCCGTCCACACACTTGCAATGAACTATCCAAAAGAAAAGTCAGCAAAGCAGCTACCCAAACACCAAAAGTAAAAAACATTTAGGATAAGTTTACAAAAGAGTTCAGAACTGAAGTTATAAAACACAGTTGAAATTTACAAAGATCTAAATAGAAAGGTACTCCATTTTAGGGATCAGAAGATCTCCAAGTCTATGTACAGATTCACCACAATCTCTAATCAGAATTCTAATTAGCTTCTTTGCAGAAGCATAAATTCCATTCTCAAAGCCATATACACTAGCAAGGATTGCAGAAAATCATAACAGTCTGTAAAAGTAAAGAAGTTTTTTTTTTAAACTTAATACAAAACAAGACTGAAGACAGTGAGGTTCAACATAAATCAGCACAACTGAAGGAAGAGTCCAGAGATGCGCTGAGGACGAACAGAGACAGCCGCCTACGGCCAAATGGCTTTTCACAAGAGTGACAGACCTACTCAAAGAGAAAGAGTGTTCTTCATAATAAATGATGTGCAAAACAACACATGCAAACCAAAAGCTGGACCCTCACTGTACACAGACTTATTAAAAACAGATGAAATAGCTAAAAAAAATATAAGAGGGAAAGCCACAAAGCCTGCCAGAGTGACTTCATGGGTAAGACGGCAAATGAGACGCCACTTCTCTGTGATGCAGTAGACGAAGAGGCAGGTAACAAAGAAAACGATCGGAAGAAGAAGGGGAACCAGAGACAGACGGGAGAACAGCGGTGTTGGCACAGGGCCGGGCTCCGGCCCTGCAGAGCTTCTTCCCAGTCAGCAGCCCTGGCGAAAACAGCTGTCGCCAACAGTCTGTGAAAGCCTCAAGTCCAATTTGGGGCTAAGTGACACAGTGACTCCCCCGTCTCGATGGGTCAGCATTGATGGGGAGCCCTCCCCACCCCAGGGAAGGACTCTCCATGTCTCAGAAAGCTGTGGTCAGGCTCTACGCTGACAGAGAACCTTCCACGGAAAAACTGATTTGCCCCAGGTACCTGAAGACAAGAAACAACAAAACACACCGGGAAGTGTGGACTCAAGCCACCATCGCTCCACCCGGGTAGAGACGGCCACGGTAGGCAGTTGAGGTGAGGAGTCAGAACCTGGAAAATTCAGGTACCCACGGTGAAGGGTCCCTGCCCTCTGCCCTCCTTGGTGGCTGGAAACTAAGTTGATCCCACGAGGTAACTGCCAGGGTTTGTCAGGCCTGAAGCTCCTGTTCTTCGTGTATGTCTTGGGGAAGCATGAGGGAGTGTCTCATGCTGCTCATCCACTCAGGTGAGGTTGACTCTGAGTCCCCATCTTCCTGCCTCTCCCTCCCAAGTGCTGGACTACAGGCAAGCATCACAGCAGGTCTGAGGCAGCACTGGAGAACAAATACAATAATTCATGCACTCTTCCAACTAAGCTACATTTCGGCCTATTTCCTTTCTTTTATTTAACCTCGCTTTTTCCCTTTCCCTACTTCCTTCTCTTTAAGTAACTTAGAGCACACTATTTTTGCCACTTTCTGTCCTCTGGTCAGCAGGGGGATATTTACTTCAGTCAATTCTAAGTGTATTTCTATCTTTTGTTTGATTTGGTGATTTCTGATTGAGCCATTTTTCTCCTCTGAGTGATACAAAGATTGAGACCTGAAGAGTATATTACTCACTAAAAAGATCCTCCAGTGTATACGCACGCATGTCTGTACGTATGTGCATACACCTGTGTGTAAATGCATGTGGTGGACAGCGGTTCACATCAGGGGTTTTCTTCAATCCTTATACATGTTATTTATCAAGGCAGGTGTGTCACTCATTTGAATGACCATTTGGCTAGACAAGCTAGCCAGCTTTCTCCAGGAATCTCTTATCTCTATCCTCAGCACCAGGACTCCAAGCAGTCTGCCATGTCTGCCTGGTGTTTGTGAGATTGATGGGATTTGCTTTACCCGATTGCTAGAGTACCCTGCATTTAAGGTTGCAGTTCCTCATGTCCAGAGAGCTCTCTGAGCTCGCAGTAATACGGAGTCTTTGCAGAAAGACTCACTCCCTTTCCTATTTGGTTAGTGTCTCTGGACCGGGTGTCTGGCATTCGGAAGCTATCCGCGATCCTGGATGCCCGACTTCTCTTAAGTGTGACCTTTGACATAGTTCCCTATAAATACCCTGCCCGCCTGCTGTCCACATGGTAACTAGGTGTGCTGGGCTCTATGGTAGGACCATGCTGCCAAACTAGGTGATGCCCCAGCCTCTGTCCACATCCTATATATTCCCCTACTCTGGAATAGAGCTGAGCTGTTAACACTGAAACAGACTCTGGGAAGGCAATTTCTGTCATACTCACAGGCCATACAAAGCCCTGCACGCCGTCTCCGCCCTCTCGGATTGGTGGCCAACAGACCATGAGGGAAAGGGAGCCCTCACAGCCACTGAGCCATCTCTCCAGCCTGTTTTATGACATTTCGTACACACATATCACTGTATCTGTTTGTGTTTGCCCTCTTATTAGTCTCCTCCGTCCTGCCTGTCTCTCAGTGAGCCCCTTCCTCACCCAGATAGTCTCCCTCCCACCCCATGTCCCCTATAGGTACATTTAGCTACAATCAGATCTAGATTTTCATGTGAGAGATGTGACATTGTCTCCCATAACTACCCTTTCCTGTTTCCTTCCCCCTGCATCTTTTCCTCTTTGCTCACAGTACCCACTTTATTTCATGCACTATATATATACATATATATTAATATTTAAAGATAGATTCCAGCTATGAGAAAAACAAGCAATTTCTGTCTCTCTTTGGCTAATTTTGCTTAACATGATATGCAGTTCTAACCATTTTCTTACAAAGAAGTCAATTACAATCTTTATGGCTGAAAAAAATACCATGCGTATACCCCATTTACACCATCATTTTGTTAGTTGGTAGGCAACTAGGTTGACTCCATATTTTGGCTCTTATGGGTAGTACTGCAATAAGCATGGATATGTAAGTATCTCTGAGGTAGGCTGACTGAGATCCCTTCAGAGACAGAAACAAGAATGGCAACTGGGTTATTTCACGGCTCTACTTTTAGCTCTTACAGACCCTCCACAGCGACTTCCATAGTAGCTACGGCGATTTACACTCCAACCAGCAGTGTGCACAGGTCCCAGCAGTGTGCACAAGTCTCAGCAGTGTGCACAGGTCCCAGCAGTGTGCACAGGTCCAGCAGCGTGCACAGGTCCCCAGCGCAGCCAGCAGTGTGCACAGGTCCAGCAGTGTGCACAGGTCCCAGCAGTGTGCACAGGTCCCAGCAGTGTGCACAGGTCCCAGCAGTGTGCACAGGTCCCAGCAGTGTGCACAGGTCCCAGCAGTCAGCAATGTGCACAGGTCCCAGCAGTGTGCACAGGTCCCAGCAGTGTGCACAGGTCCCAGCAGTGTGCACAGGTCCCAGCAGTGTGCACAGGTCACAGCAGTGTGCACAGGTCACAGCAGTCAGCAGTGTGCACAGGTCCCAGCAGTGTGCACAGGTCCCAGCAGTGTGCACAGGTCCAGCAGTGTGCACAGGTCCCAGCAGTGTGCACAGGTCCCAGCAGTGTGCACAGGTCCCTCTTCCCCTACAGTCTGACGGCAGTTGTTGGCCTTTGTGCTGCATCCTCTTAAGCTGATTCTACATGTGAGTGTTTGCCTACATGCATGTGCTTATGTATAGCGCATGTGTGCCTGTGTCCATGGAGATCCAACAGGGTAGCAGGCCCCATAGAACCGGACTTACAGATCACTTGGAGCCACCACGTGGACCCTGGGAAGCACACCCGGGCCCTCTGCAGGAGCAGCCAGTGCTCTTACCCACTGGGCCGTCTCTCCAGCCCTTCATTTGTTTTCTTGGTGACAATGTGATCTCAGGGTGGTTTTAATTTTCATCTCCCTGATGAGTAAGGATTATGAACATTTTTCATGTATTTATTAGCCAGTTTTACTTGTTTCTTCTTTCTTTCTAATTCTGGTTTTTTGAGGCTGGATTTCATGTAGCCCACACTAGTATGAAGCTGCTGTGTAGCTCAGGGTGGTTTTGAACTTGAGTTCCTCCTGCCATCTCCCCAAGCACCAGGACTACGGCACACCATGTGCCAGCTTGTGGTTCTTTTGAGACTTGTCTGTTCAATTAATTCACCTATTTAATGAGTAGGTGATTTCTGGATGTATGATTAATTTTTAGAGTTATAGATTCTAGCTATTAATGCCCTCTCTGACACATAGCTGACAGGGATTCTCTTCCATTCTATAGGCCCTTTATCCTGTACTCACATACAAAGGAAAAAATATATTAATAAAAGCCATTATTCTGAGCAGTAAAAAAAAAATATTTTAAAGTATCTAAATTGCAAATACATATGAATGCTTTTTGCAAAACATGAAACTCTACACTACAATTCATAGAACTTCTAAGTGATCTTTAACAGCCAAAACAATCTTAGAAAAACAAAGACAAATCTGGAATCTAATACTTAAAAACTACAATCCAAAGCAGTGTGGTAACAGCATAAAAGCAAACATACAGACCAATACTACAGAATGGAGAGAGAGCCCAGAGACAAACTCTTACACATGGTCAAATGAATTCTGACTGGGATGGCAAAACGGTTTAACGAAAAAGAACAGTCTTTCCACCAAATGGTTCCAGGAAAGTACCCACATGCAGAATGAAACTGGACCCTTAGCTTACACCACAAACAAAACCCAAAGTGGAAGAGAGGTATAAACATCAGATCTAAAATGCTTAAACTTAGAGGGTGGGGGGGATAACAACATGTTGTTGATTTGGCAATTCTTTCTTATACTGTGGGAGCCCGTTCTCGGGTTCCTCGTGGCTTTACCCAGCAGGTCCGAATAGAGAATGATCAGGACCACGGGCCTGAGTGCAGGTGTCTGAGATGGTCTGCACTTGGCTGTGCTGGGGGAGGAGGTCTTTTGCTCCACCCTTGGCATCTCTATAAAAACCCTGGGCAAGAGACAGTCCGGGCCATTGGAAAAAGGTTCCAGGCCCTCTCGAGGCTATCCTTTATTTTCTATCTGTTTATCTCCACAAGATTCTCCACTATAAATCCTTCTATCTAATATTTCCTGCTGATCGCACTCAAGAAAACTCTGGGGAACTGTGGGGGTGGTGGGTAAACGCCCCACAGAATGGTGCCTGAACAGGGACTAAAGAAAAAAGAAAAAAAGGGGGGACTAAAGACAAATGAACGGGGACTAAAGACAAAGTAATAGGGACTAAAGATAAAGGAAAATAATAGTTTTATTACAGAGTTTTTGGTGAAAGTGCTGTCAGCCCTGCCAGTGGGTAGGCATGCCGATGTTATGAAAAATATATATTTTTTATATATATTTTTGGGAGGCAGGGGTTTTATCCTCGAGAGAAAAGGAAAGCAGACTGGAAGGATGTCCAATGCTGCAGCGAAATTCTCTTCTGTCAAAAATTTTCTATCTTCTATCCCTTTCTCAATTTCTATCTGTGAAAAATAAGTGTAAGGTATAGGGTAGTAATATAGTTTAGGAAAAACTTAGAGGTGTAAGATTGTGTAGGAAAAAAGTAAGGCAACTAGACAGAAAAACTCTTCAATTTTCTAACTTTGGGGGCTTTGAAAGCAAACTGGGGAAAAAATCTTTCTTTGGGCTTTAGGGGGTAGTAAAACTCTTCTCTAAGCTTACGGAAGGGGGGGGGAGTTTCCTATGGAAACTTTTGACCTGGGGACAGCTGAAATGTTAAGTCAAGCGTCAGGAGAAAGTGATTTCTCCCTGAAGCAAAAATGGGGGTGTAAAAAGCCAAAAAGTTTAAAGTTCAGAAGTTTTGGGGAAAGTTGGTCTTTCTCCTGGGGGGGAAAATCTTTCTCTTAAGCTATAAAGCTTTTCTTGGAAAATTGCGGGAAAAATCTCTCTAAAAAGCCTTAATCTTTCTCAAAAGCTCTCTTAAACTTAAAAACTAAAGCCTTTCAGAACTCTCTCTCTCCGAAGGACAAAAATTAGAATCACCTGAAGATATTAGTATGGGGACCACCTGTGATTAGCTCTAAGGGAAAACAACAAACTTAAGACAGCAAAACCTAAGTTGTTTCAAGCTTTAACAATCCTCCCTGCAATGCAGGAGGCAGGGACAAGTTCCTAAAAACCTCTTCTAAGCTCTGTCTCTTCAAGCTGGTAAAAGACCGTGGGTCAGAGTACCCTGAGGGAAACGCTTGGGAGAGTGTGGGTAAAGAGCCACAGAGAGCCCGCAGAAAACTTTACCTGAGAAAAGCAGAAAAACCAAGCTTTTCAGTTACAGCTGAGCTGAGGCATCAAGGGTTTTGTCTGAGTGAGCATTTCAGAATGAAAAGGTGCTCCTAATCTTCCTGAAGCAATGCAAACTGTTAGCATTGTATCCTCACTTCTGACCCAAAACCCAGAGGTGACTGGCCAGCATCTCTGAGTTGGAGTGCATTTCGGGGGATACTAGGATTCCTGCAGTTGCAAATTTCCTGGAGCACAGAGCTGAGGCAGGAAGGTGCAGGACCCAGGGGAAGATTGCTAATAAACAAACAAAGCTAAAGCAGGTGAAAAAGGCACAGTTGTCTGCTTTCCTACAAGTCCCGGGTTGATAGGTCCACAGCTGCAAAAAAATCTGAGAAAAGCTTTCCTATCAGAGAAAGGACCTTTCTGGGAAAACAGTAAAGCTGAACTGTGTCTGAAGTAGTCGAGTCAGAACACTGTCTGGGGAAAGAGCCCAGTCAGGGCAAAACAGAACTATCCAGGAGTAAAGCTTTCTTTCTGTCAGAGAAAGCACCTCTTTGAGAAAAGCTTTGTTTCAACTGACTCCCTGAGATGAGGGAGTGTAGCCCTGAGGGGTGATTGCCTCTGGCATAAGCTCTGTCCTTGAGCACCCAGACAAGCAAATGCAACCCACTGGGGGACTGGGCCAGGTGAAGGCCTGATGAAGCAAAACACCTGTCCTAATGGGAGTTTAGAAATGGCAAAAACCTCCCTTGTTAGATTTTCAGTCTGTACGCAAACCACACAGACCCCGAAAACAGAAACGGACAAAAAAAAGCCCCTACCTTCAGTAGCAGGGAAAGCCGCCACTGTAGTGTCGGAAACTGTTTCTGGGGTAGAGGGGATAAACTGAGACCAAACTGGATACTGTCAGGGAGAAAGACTCTGAAGAAACAGAGGGGACAGATTCCTACCCAGAAAATTTATGATCTGAAAAAGCTGCTAGAGTTTGAGGCAGATTCAGGGGGAGAGAAAAAGCCCCTACCTCCAAAGGCAGCTAGCAGAGGAACAGAGCCAAATACCTGAAGACAAATAAGACAAATACCTGAAGCTCTGCATCTGGGGAGGAAGGAACAAGCAAAATGAGAATAAGATCAGTGGGAGAAAATCTCTCTGAAGGAACTATGGAAAATCTCTGTTGCAAATGATCTTGTTTTTCATTGACTGGCTAAGGCAAACACAAGCCGCGAAGAAAGTTGCTATCAGAAATGCCAGCCTCAATGCCGGCTAATGAGGCAGGTGCAGTTCTGATCAGGGGGCCAGTGTCAAATGAAGGAGAGACACCTGTTGAAGCTAGCTGAGGAGAGACCAGAAACTTCCCAATGTCCCATAATTGAAAATGTAAGAGGCTTGTTCAAATCTCCCATTGCAAAAGCAAAAAACTGTTCAAACCTCCTGGGCAAGAATTTGTAAGCAAGTCTGGTAAAAAAAAAAAAAAAAAAAAAGAACCAGTTGACTTTCAGACCCAAAAAGAACTATGGGAAATGACTGATATAAGGGAAATGATATAAGGGACTGATATTATTATGGACTGATATAAGGGAAATGCATTCTGGGAAAGGCAGTTTTTCTGCTAAAGATGGCGACATTGCCCTGAAACACTTTTGTCAGCTGGAAAATACGTTCATGGTAAACTTAAAATACAGCTTTTAAAAGAATAAGGAGGAAAATCATCTAAGTTTAAGTGTCAGTTCCAATGAAAAATTGAAAGGGTACGGAACTAGGCGCTTCGAGGTTGGGGCTCAGTTGCCTTATTTACCCTAATAGCTGTACAAGTTCTTATGGTAGTTGGATGACAAAAGCTACCTTTAAGAGCAAACAAGCCACTTCAAAATCCTTAAAACAAGGGAAAGCAGTTTATACACTGAACGTTGTCTTACATATGAAGAAACTTATGTTGAAATTAAAAAAGTTCTTTGCCTTTTGAACAAACTACCTGCAATGAGTAATTCCTTTGCAAATCTAATAAGGAGACAAGCAAACAGGCATTCAAAGGAGAGGTGACTGCTTTATAGATGGGAAACAAACTTCAGAAAATCTAGCTGTCTTACAAAAGAGTTGCTTTACCTGAAAGTTCCTTATAAGAAATCAATGCTAAATATCACCGCTGCTGATAACATCAGGAGTTAAAGCTAATGAAGTGAAAATACTAAATCCTGAAACTCAAGTGAAATGGAAAGATTCCTGCTCGCGATTATGGAAGGGTCCCGATCCTGTGTTAATATGGGGTCGAGGACATGTTTGTTTTTTCACAAGAGGAGAATGAAGCTCAGTGGTTACCGGAGCGTCCAGTAAGGAGCGTGGAACTAAGAAAGGGTCAGCTCCTATGACATTTCCTATAAAGGAACCAAAATGAAAGTGACTCGATTAGTATTTCTGAGGTTTTGTCACTGGTTAATGCAAACAGTGGGGAAATAGAGTTCGGAGCTGTGCCGCTTTTGGAAAAATACTTTATATCACCTAATAGCTGTGCAGTATTGGCGAAAAGCTTTACAGCAGCTAAATACAGTAATTTCACCCTCAGCGTGAAGTGAAGTTTTTCAGTAGAACGAACCAAAAATACTGCTGTAATAGAAATGTTTGTCTGAATTGAAGTTCTTAGGGGAGCTATTATGAATTTGAGTGAAGGTACAGCCTCTAGTTAAAAACCGTTTACCGCTGACAGTGCATCTCTGCCGGTTCAGAAAGGCCAAGAGAACTCGGCAAATTTGGGGTGTGGCTTTGTCCGGAGAATGTTACAGTCCCCTAGCAACAAGTATCACAACTCTATATGAACAACACTCACTAAATCCCAGTGCTTTATAACGAAGCTGACTATGAATTCTAAACTTTAGAAATGATATACGTACTTCCTGTCTAGTTAAGAGAATCTTTCTAATAGAGATAGTGATAATTAAGAGTAAGAAATAGAAAAATGAAAATAAGATGTGAGTTTGTAGAAAATATTCTCTTGTTAGATCTCTGTGTTAAGAAATCTTTAGGTGTTAAGTTAAATATATGATAATGGTAGCCCTATATAAGTTTGTAAAATAGATCTATAGAATTCCTTTAAGAATATAAGCTTGTAAGAAGTATCTAAGGTAGTCTTAAGACATGTAGTAATAAGCTTGTAAGATGCTAGTTGTAAATGTAAGTTTAAATAAGAAATAAGATGGAATGAATATAAGTATATAAGAATTAACAAGAAATATATTTGCTAAAGTAGTTCTATAGTTTCCTTAAAGTATAAATAAGTAGATGTTAATATGATATATGTGAGTTTGTAAAAATATGTAAATGTTGAGTGAGTTTATGCTTAAGCACATGTTATGTGAGTTTGTAAAAAAAGTGTAAATGTTAAGTGTGAATCTATTCTTAATGTATATGATGAAAGAACCTGAGACACAGAAGATAGTGTCCTAGTAGACTGCAAAGTAGGCAGTCTGAATGGTTTCAAAAGCTCCAGAAGCCGCTAAGAAGCTAAGAATGGCGGACGCCAGAACCAGCACAAGGCATCCGCAGCTGAGATCCATGGAATATAAACGCAGCACAGAAAAACCTGAGCTAACAGCAAAAACGGTGCAGTTTAGAATATTACTATACTAAAAAAGTCTGTCTGTGAGAACAAAAGTTGCAGAGACGCTTGTTTGAACAAAAATTGTTAACTGCAAAAAGTTTTGATTGAAAAACGTCTCTTCATATTTGGAAGTGAAAGCTTGATACCAGAATTTATTTCTTGTTTGAACTTTTTGAACTTAAAATGAGATAAAATTACAAAAAGATTTTGGTTATGGATTTCTCATATTTGGAAGGCTAGTACCAGAATTTATCATTTGAATTTTAAGACTTAAATGAAATAAACCATAGAGATTTCATTGCAATGGGACAGTTTTGAGTAATGACCTAGGAACGGTTTTCTGGAATTGGGTTAAAAATTGAACTGTTTAAATGAAGAAATGTATTTCTACTTAGAATCAAGATGCAATTTTGTGTATGCATACATGCTTTATTAACTGGTGATTTATTAATTGTTTTGTGGAACTGTTTATGTAAAAATGGAATTACTTATGGAAGTGGTTTTGTGTTACAAATGGAACTGTTTAAACAGAAAGGTTTGGGTTTTCTAACTAGGCTTGAGATTTTGCTTAAAATTATAAAGAAAAGGGAGAGTTAGTATTTCTTAGTCTATTTAATTTAAATTGTTGTTTGAGTGGATTAATGTAATGTTTTGTTAGTAAGAAATGCAAATGGGGTATATTGAGACTACTTTTAAAGTGTGTAAAGAGTTTTATTAAGAAACTGCTTTTGGATGTTTTGCTAAAAGTTTTCAAAGTGTTAATGGTTAGATTGAAAATATTGCTTTTCAATATGGATTTGTAGGAATTGTATAAGTTTGGGTTCCTCTAACTAGGTTTGAGTTTTTGTTTAAAAAATTATAAAGAAAAGGAGGAGTTATGAGATTGAATTATGTTCGCAGAAACCTATTGATATTAATGCACCCTGGTTTTGTGGAGTTGAGGAAATGTTTAAGTTTGAGGTGAATACATAGAACTTTTTCCTATGTTCTGTTAACAAGAAAATTCAAATGACTGAGTTAAAGTTGTAAGACGGAGAAAATTGTTAACTATTATATAGCACCATATATGCTAATTCAAATGGTTCTGTTAAGAGTTTGCTTTGAGTTGTAAGATTGAGAGAATTGTGACTATGTATAGCAATATTTATGTTAACCTGTTAATGGTAATGATGAAGCTAAGAAATTCTTTAAGTTTGTAGTCGCCTTAAGAGTTTTTGGTTTAGAAAGGGCTTGAGGCAGCTAAGATTGCTGTGGTCACCTTGGACCTAATTCAAAAGAGAAATGCCATCTATATCATCCTCTACTCCCATACTGGGAGGTGTAACAGCTATGGAGATTGCTGTAAGCCATTAATAGTTATTTTTTATATATTAAGAAGGGGGGACCTGTGGGAGCCCGTTCTCGGGTTCCTCGTGGCTTTACCCAGTAGGTCCGAATAGAGAATGATCAGGACCACGGGCCTGAGTGCAGGTGTCTGAGATGGTCTGCACTTGGCTGTGCTGGGGGAGGAGGTCTTTTGCTCCACCCCTTGGCGTCTCTATAAAAACCCTGGGCCAGAGACAGTCCGGGCCCGTTGGAATAGGTTCCAGGCCCTCTCGAGGCTATCCTTTATTTTCTATCTGTTTATCTCCACAAGATTCTCCACTATAAATCCTTCTATCTAATAGTTCCTGCTGATTGCACTCAAGAAAACTCTGGGGAACTGTGGGGGTGGTGGGTAAACGCCTCATTATACATGTCACCAAAATCAAAAAATAATCAACTGGAACTACACAAAAGCTGGAACTTTGGGCTGCGAGTGGATGTGACTGTTAGACCTGTGCTTCACATGTGTGCGTACTGGGGTTCAATGCCCTCACCACCCGAGGCTGCAGTCAGAGACAGAGTACTTGTTTGGTACACATGAGGCCTTAGGGTCAATCTCCAGTACCACACACAAAAGAGCAACACTACTGATAGAATGAATTGACCACAGAAAAGGAGAAGTATTTACAAATCATATATCTGGTGAAGTGTTAATTTAACACCCAGAACTCCTAAATTTTAATGGCAAAAACAAACCAATGTAAAAATGGCAGAAGACTTGAATAAACACATCTTCAAAGTAGATACACGAGTTGCCAATAAAACTATGTAGTTCTAAAGGCAGAGGCAGGTGGATCTCTGAGTTCAAGGTCAACCTAGTCTATAAGGTTCCAAGCCAGAGAGAGCAACATAATGAAACAATGTTTCTAAAACAAAAAACAAAAAACTATGCAACAATACAAATTGTTAGGTAACTACAAATTATAAAGCAATAACACTCTATTATCACCAAGGGCCTATTAGCTAAAAATAGAAAACACTGTAGCAAAGCTGTAGACAAAATCGGAAGCCACAAACACTAACAGAAAGTAAAACGGCACTTTCAGTACACAAAACAGTACAGTAGTTTCCAAAACCGTAACACAGAATTGCCACGATTCTCCAATTCTGCTTCCAAGAATACAACTAAAAGAACTAAAAGCAGATGGTCAAACAGACATTCATAGTAGCCAAAGGGTGGACACAATCTAAGCACCCATTAACACATGGGATTGTTTTAATGTACACATACATGGAGATATTATTTGTGCTGCAACATGAATGAGACTTGAAAACACTATGCTGAGAAAAACAAGTCAAAAAAGAACAAATGTCTGAATCCACTCAGGTCCCATAGCTTCACTAGTCAAATGCAGAGACAGGAAGTAAACTGCAAGTTACCCGGAGTCAGAGGAAGGGAAGAATAGTTACTGCTGTAGTTTTACAAGATGGAAAAATGATGAAGCTAATGGTGGTAGTGGTTATATAATAATATAAATGTACTTAACGACACTCAGCTATAAACTTAAATATCACTCAAACAATAAATTGGTGTATACTTTACCACAACTTTTGTGACTGGTATAATAGCTAGGCATGCAAAACCCCAGAACCCAAGAGACTAAGTAGAACCACAAACTTGAGGCCAACAGCCAGTTCAAGGCCAGCGTGGGATACTTAGCAAAGCCCTGACTGAAAAAAAAAACAAAAAATGGGAACCCCCACCCCACCTAAAGCCCTCAATCTTCCTCGCTGTACATGCTCAACACAAAACAATGCTATAAAATGTTAGTCCACCAGCTCTCCATACTGTAAGCTTTATAATCTACTATTCTCCTTAAGTGTTTGAAATAAACACTATTCCCCTGGGATCTTCATTCATCGTGGTATCTCCCTCCTGATTCTCCCACTCTGCTCCTGTACAATAAAACAACCTCTGGAGGCATCACAAACCCTGACTTCAAGCTCTACTATAGAGCTATAGTAATAAAAACAGCTTGGTACTGGCATAAAAACTGACATGTGGACCAATGGAACCAAACTGAAGACCCAGACATTACATCGGCACACCTATGAACATATTTTTCTAACATAAATTCTTAGAAATAACCAAATTTTTTTAAGCAGGAGACTGAGGTGGTACTGTGTTCCCTGAAATATTGTGCACCCTAATAAACTTATCTGGGGTCAGAGACAGACAGCCACAATATTAAACATAGAGGATAGGCAATGGTGGCACTCACACCTTTAATCCTAGCATTCCAGAGGTAGAAATCCCTCTGTATCTCTGTGAGTTCAAGGCCACATTGGAAACATCCAGGCATGGTGACACATGCCTTTAATCCCAAGAAGTGAGCCTTTAATCCCAAGAAATGATGGCAGAAAGCAGAAAGATATATAAGGCGAAGAACAGAAACTAGAAGCATTTGGCTGGCCAAGCATTTGGCTGGTTAAGCTTTTAGGTTTTGAGCAGCACAGTTCAGCTGAGAGTCATTCGGATATGAGGACACAGAGGTTTCCAGTCTGAGGAAACAAGACCAGCTGAAGATACGGTGAGGTGAGGTAGCTGTGGCTTGTTCTGGTTCTCTGATCTTCCAGCGTTCACACTCTCAGTTTTTTTTAATAAGACTTTTGGTTTTTCGAGACAGGGTTTCTCTGTAGTTTTGCGCTTTCTGGCTCACTTTAGCCCAGCTGCCCTCACAGATCCGCCTGCTTGCTCAGGCTGGATTAAGCGTGAACGTATTAATAAGACCTTTTAAAATTCATGCTACAGGAGACTTACCTGATATAAAGCAAGAGAATGTCCATATCTTTGGAGAGGTCCCCTTGATACAGCTCCTACATTCCATATACTGCTTTCCAAATTGTAACTACAAACAAGAAAATAAACTCTATTGGTAAGCTAAAATTCCTTTTCAGTTCTTTAATTTCTGTGTGCGTTTCTTCAGTTGAATCTAAATTCTCTTTAAATTCAAAAGGAAGTACAACTAACAATTTCATGGACCATGTAAAAAATTTTTAGAGCCGGGCGGTGGTGGCGCACGCCTTTAATCCCAGCACTCGGGAGGCAGAGGCAGGCGGATCTCTGTGAGTTCGAGGCCAGCCTGGGCTACCAAGTGAGTTCCAGGAAAGGCGCAAAGCTACACAGAGAAACCCTGTCTCAAAAAAAAAAAAAAAAAAAAAAAAAATTTAATAAAGTTCCAGTCGAAAAATATCTACTGTTAAGATTCAATTATTTCATCATACAATATACAGGACTCAAGAGACATCTCAGTGGCTAAGAGTACTTGTTCTGGCAGAAGATCATCTGTAACTCCAGTTCCAGGGAATGTAATGCCCTGTTCTGACCTCCACAAGCACCAGGCACACATGCAGTACACACACACACACACACACACACACACACACACATGCACACGCATGCACACACACGCATGCAAAATACTCATAAACATAAAATTTAAAACTCTAAATTTCAAAAAATTGAAACAGATACATGAATTTAGTAGAGAATTCATTGCTAGAATTAGTCTAATTGCATTTAATTGCAATGAAATTAAAACTAATGAGTTCTTCACTTTCAAATTAAAATAAAATCCAGCTTTTCTCAGAAATAGATGAAAATTCCCTCTTTTATGACTTTTTACAAAATGACTTTTTACAGTAGTCATCTGCTTTTAATATTTATGCTTATCCTCTATACGAATTTATCTTGGAAAAAATCAGTTCATCAAGAATTACATATTTCCTATGCATAAATATAACCTGCTTGCTAATAATCCTTTTAAACTGTGCAGGGTAAATCCAGTAGTCAAGGTTTTTGTAAAGTAAGCTATAGTATTGCATTGTGTGACACAAAACAATGGTTTTCAGAAGTCCATTGCACGTGAACACTGACGTTCTAAACTGTGCCCCTAAAGCGCTTAGCACTCAGACTCCAGGTGGAACAGCATGGCACCCCACACTGGGCATTAACCTGGCAAAGCACACAAGCAGCAGCACCCCAGAAGTGCACTGCTGCTTTCCAAAGTCCAGTGGCCCTCTAGGGACCGCTGCTCCAGACGCATTCCACATTCCTGTGCTCTAGATCCCACAACGCTCCAACTCCCCATCTTCCCTGATGTGTGTGTGTGTGTATGTGTGTGTGTGTGTGTGTGTGTGTGTTCCTTTTGTCTTACCTGATCAGCACACTTGTCTGTAAGAAGATTTAAAACAAAAGCACTGTGACCTCTCTTCCCTCAGGCCAGCACTCGGCTTCTCCACCACCTGTCTCTCCTACACTAACTCCAGAGAGCTTTCTAACCATCTACCCCACACGCCGCTTCTAAGGTCAACATCTTCACAACAAATCCTGGCCACTTTCCCGCCCTTTGGCTTGGTTAATGGCTAACGTTTGATGTGGGTGGTGCTTACGTTCTTGTACCCGCTTCCCTCTGAAGACACCGCACTGGGGCCCCCTCCAGCCCTGGTCACTCCTGTTCAAACTGATGCTGGGCTCTCTTCTCCCTCCCAACCTTCGAGCAATATGGCTGCTGGGGCTCGGCTCTTGCTCTTTTCTGTAGCAAACCCGCTCCCTGTACAGTTTCATTCTAACTGAATCCCTTCCGACTCTTCTTCCCAGCCCCTGTGCTCTGAGTCAAATGGTCTGAGTGTAACTCAGGGCTGTAAAGTTGACGGCTCACTCCACGGAGCTGGAACACTGAGATTCCTCTCCATTCCTCCACATGTCTCCTCCTCCTCTCCCTCTGACTTCACTCTCTCCTTCCATGACCTCGTAACAAATCACACAGCCTCTCTGTTGCTACTCAAACACTTCAGGAAACTCGCATGTGAAGGCTCTGCTTCCTCTCCTGCTGTGGGACGGTCTGTATGTCAAATTACTCTGATTGGTCAATAAATAAAACACTGATTGGCCAGTGGCTAGGCAGGAAGTATAGGCGGGACTAACAGAGAGGAGAAAAGAAAGAACAGGAAGGTGGAGGGAGTCACTGCCAGCCGTCGCCATGACAAGCATGTGAAGATGCCGGTAAGCCACAAGCCACGTGGCAAGGTATAGATTTATGGAAATGGGTTAATTTAAGATATAAGAACAGTTAGCAAGAAGCCTGCCACGGCCATACAGTTTGTAAGCAATATAAGTCTCTGTGTTTACTTGGTTGGGTCTGAGCGGCTGTGGGACTGGCGGGTGGTAGAGATTTGTCCTGACTGTGGGCCAGGCAGGGAAACTCTAGCCACACTCTCCTTTCTGTGCCCACACGACTTCAGCACCATTGCCAACTTCCTTCCTCAGGTCTTTGCTCAGTTTTCAACTGTCTTTGCAGCTGAGCTTGACTTAACCACCGCCAGCTCCCCACCCTTTGGTCACATTCTAATTTGACCCCCAGCAGCCTGTCTGTCTGTCTATCTACATGTTACAACTTAGTGTTTGTTGATATGTGTGTTTCTTGTCCATTGCCAGCCTTCCCTCATGATCTTCACAAGGACAAAAATTTGTTACACAGACTGATAGTCTTCAAGGGTGCTGGATCACCTAGAACTTCAGGTACAAATGTCTGTGAGCAACTGTGTGGGTGCTGGGAGACAAACCAAAACCTTCCGCAAGAGCAGCAAGTGCTCTTAACCACTGGGCCACTTCTTTGGCCCCTCCAGAATTTATTTTATTTTATACTTTAATTCTAGAAATAACTAATTATAGGTCTAAAGCAAACTTCTTATCTCACAATTTTTTAAGTCGTCACAATTAACAAGTCCAATACACTGAAGGGATAGAATTACCAGGTAAAATAGAGAATGCCTAGTTAATGTGAACAAGCAGTATAAGTGCAGGTCTGACTCGGCAACGCTTGAACACAATGAGATGTATAATACAGGACACACCTTCACTGTGGAGGGGAGGCCACAGGAGGCCCCAGCCCTTCCTGAGGGGACAGCAGCAATGAATTGCTCCTGGGGAAGGCAGAATCATTCCCTGGGTAGTACAGGCACCAGCTAGTTATCTAGTTCAGTAAATAACAGCCACTAAACCTGGCTGAACAAAGGGAATTCTTACACTAAAAACTGCTAACTGAAATTCAAATGCAACTCGGTGTCCAGACATCTGTGTCTCAGACCGACAGTTCACTGGAGTATAACCCAGTATACTACCTAGGACCAGTTCTGACTGCAGACCCACATTACATTAGCAATTACAAATTAAGACTATCACTCCTAAAAACAACACTGGTAATCAAATGATTCTTCCAAACGTTATCATGCTGAAGAAGAAATCAGATAAGGCTGCTCCCCACTCCTTGGTTCCCATTACCACCCATCCAACCACACAGAGGACACAACTCCTGGCCACAGTGAAATGACCGAGTTCATAATGCTGTTACTATTATCCTCCCAAAGCAACCAAAGCATGTACTAAAAAAGCATTCAGGTTATTAAAGTTTACAGGAAAAAATTATTTTATATACACAATTATAATTTATTCTAAAAATGAAAAGGTAGCAGGATTCATTCTGCCAACATAGGCACAGCCTACCTTTATATTAAATTTATTTAAAACACTCTAGACAGGAAATAAAAATTTAAAATAAAACAATATTGACTTTGCACAAAATGATTGCATATATTGTCAAATCTGTACAATTTTAGCAAGTATGTACTACTACAAAAATAGCCATTTGTATATTTGGACAATAAAACAGTTTATTATAAAATCTAAAAAGAAATACTTACTTCAGAACCATTTGAAAAGAACTGTAGTTAAAGGTGTATCCTCCAATCACCCACATAAATTTCCCATGTAAAACTGCTTTATGTGAAGCCCGACCTACAGAGGGGCTGAAGGGTTTAACATTTGGCAAAATCCAGTAAGACTCAGTAGAAGGAACATTCAGAGAACAATCCGGACCTATTTAAAAAATAACCACAACAACACACTGGGTTAAACAAAGATGGCAGATTACAGAAACAGATTACACGGATAGGAGAATTCAAGAGCCTAGTGTCCACCATATTAGAAATGTAGTGTATATAAGAGTCTGACCCTGCTTGGTGGTGCACACCTTAGAGCCATCACTCAAGAAGCTGAGGGAGATAGAAATCTTAAGGGCTAATGAGCAAGCTCAGCCTGAGATGCATAGTAAGAATTTGGTCCCAAAATCTTCCCTCATTAAAAAAGAGTCTGAAGCCGGGCTGCAGTGACACACGCCTTTAATCCCAGCACTCTGGAAGCAGAGTTAAGTGGATCTCTGTGAGTTCAAGGCCAGCCTGGTCTACAGAGCGAGATCCAGGACAGGCACCAAAACTACACAGAGAAACCCTGTCTCAAAAAAAAAAAAAAAAAAAAAGTCTGAAATATAACTTGCAAATAAATTCTTAACAAGGGAAATATCTTAACATGTCCTAATGAGCATCATAATCCACAAAAAATTCTTAAATAACACAAAATTTCTTATTTACTTTAGTATGCTACTATGATATTAAGATGGAAAGCAACATTCTTAAATTCTAGTTCTGTCAATAATGTCTGTCACTTTGAACAAATGTGTTTACCTTGCTCATCATCAAGCTTTCATATATAAAGTGAAAATAACAATCGACTCACAAATGCTATTACAAGTTTTTAATATTTCACAAAATAGTATATAAAGCATTTATAAATTATAAACTATTAAACAGATGTGAAAATAAGAGTCACATTATTAAGACCCAAACTGGCTTCAGTAGGTAGGCTCATATTTCAACAAAGAAAATAAAGTACATTAAAATAAAAACTATTTTAAAACAATAAAAAAATTCCATAAAATGAAAACCATGATTAGTTAACGTGTCTCATGCATGGCTGCTCAGTCTGGGTCTCCGCACCATAAGATGCAGATGAGGCTGATCTGAAACTTGAGTCACAGAAGGAACTCCTTATGCTCCAGCCCTTCTCGCATTCCATGACAAGTCACATCTGGATGCACTTATCAAGCAGCATCGTCTCTATCCCAGGCACGCCGGGCGTCACTGCACTTCCTGTTACTGCATTTTGCAGATGTATTTGTCACAAGCAGAGGCCTACAGCCACACCAGCTGAACCAGGGCTACAATCTGCTGTTTTCTGAGCAGTGTGTCTCTTTGTGTCTTGTCTGTTTTTCATCCTCCAAGACCTGCCATCAGTACTGAGTGTCGTGACAACTTACAATCATGTTACCACAAAAAACACTTGCAGTCACCCACCCACACCTATGTAAAACAACAAACCTACCGATAAACGTGTGTTCTGGCTGCTTCAGGAACTGGCCATTCCCAGTCTCTCTCTCTCCTAAATCTCCTTATCACTGGAGACAAAGCACTATTTAAATGAAGCGAACTAATAGCTACAATGGTTTCTAAACACTGAGATGAAGGGGGAAGTCCAGTACCTTTCACTTAATAAAAAGCAGATGCTGCCTTCTTATATCAATGGCCATGTCGTTAATGCAAAACAAAATTTCTTAAAGGAAATGGAAAGTGCTACTCCAGAGAAAATGAATGAGAAGAGGTGAAATGCCCTCACTACTAATGCCCTCACGTTTTGAGGGTCTGAATGGAAGATCAAACCATTCACAACATTCCTTTAAACCCAGACCTAATCCAGAAGCATAGTGCAGACCACAGTCAAGTTTTCGTTCTGCTCAATTCTCTGAAAGCTGAGAGAAGGAAGGAAGGAAAGAAGCAAAGTTCTGAGGGAGCAGAGGTTTCTGCTTTAAAGGAGTAAGGGAAGAAGCCAGTTCCACAAAGCACACGGCAGGGCGAATGCAGACTGCAGCAAGCTAGACTCTGGGGTGCTCTGGAGGGTTCGCCGACATTCTGATGTCAGCAAGAGGACCTGAGGTTACAAAGAAGGGCAAAACGCCAGCATTCGTTGGAATTTAAAGGAGACATTATCAGTCCCTGGATGCTTTTAAGTGCTCCACCTACAGGAAAAGAGGAAACTGCTGACCTAGTGGGCACAGTGGAGGAACCAGAAGTGAAGTGTGGAGGCAGAGCTGAAACACTGTTTCTCACAATAAAATTTTAACAGATCAAGAGTTACTTCTTGTGATGAGCAAAAAAAAGGGATTCCTAAGATGAAATTCACTGATCAAGATGCTGTAGACACTTTAGAATGACAAATTTAGAATATCGCTTGGCTAGTAAAGAGGTGTGAGAGGATGGACTTCAATTTTGAAAGACGTTCTGTTCAGATAAAACGTTATCAACCAGTATCACATCAATGAAATTGATCCTGCAAACTTCACTGACCTCTCCCTTTAAGATGACCACACGGGCAATGGTGGTGCATGCCTTTAATACCAGCACTTGGGAGGCAGAGGCAAGCGATCTCTGTGAGTTCCAGGCCAGAGAGAGTTCTACAGAAAGAGTTCCGGGAAAGGCGCCAAGGCTACACAGAGAAAACCTGTCTCTAAAAACAAAACAAAAAACAAACAAACAAAAAAGAGCACTGGCTGCTCTTCCAGAGGTTTTGGGTTCAATTCCCAGCAACCACATGGTGGCTCATAATCACCTGTAATAAGATCTGGAGCCATCTTCTGGCCTACAGGCATACATGCAGGCAGAACACTGTATGTGTAATAAATAAATAAACTTTGAAAAAAGAAAAGAGAAATGACCACAGCTACTGCAGCCTTTACCAATGATGGGAGCCATCAAACTAGTAAAAACCCTCCACCAGCAAAAGAGATTCAGTAACAGCTTAAGTGACTATTATTATCTTACAGCAACAAAATGTTTTTAAGATATGTACATGTTTATAATAATGTTATTGTACATTTAGAAGTATAATTGTATATTCATATACTTTTGTATAAACATAATCATGTTCCCTGGAAAACTAGAAAAATACACATAACTTACTATATTACAATATTTATTTCATTGCAACCATCTAGAACTAAACTTACAATATCTCCAAAATTACGCCTACATTTAATATGTTAGATATACTGTTTTGTTCAAACTAAATAATTGGCCACATGTTGAAAGTAAAATTAACTCTTATAGTGCCTTTCTTACATCACTTTAGCTTACCTAAATTGTTTCACTATAACCACGGTTTTTCTTCCACTTATGATTTAAGATGTATACTGAAATCTGAAATTCTCCAAAAAGAGAAAAACAAGACAAGAAAACAGCTTTGAAGAGAACTCCCTCTGATTCCACTGAAAAGCTTTTGTTACAGTAGCCAAAATACTCTGCATATGTACCAGGCTGGTGAAAGCAATCACTAAAGCCCTATTGTCTGTTTCCATGTATTTGGAATAACCTCAATGTATTCTGACAATATTTAACTTCCCAAACAATGAATTGTATGACTACTAATCATCATTCTAGACTTTTCTAAGTATATGGTACTTACAATTTAGGAAAATGGTGTCATTACAATGAAAGTGCTTTTTTTCTAGCAGAAATCAGCGATTTCCACTGTCCTGAATTTGGGGGTGTAATGGGGGCTTAAACAAGGTTGTGCATGGAATCCCAATACAGAAACTACTCCAAAGTGAAACACTATGGTTGGAGCAGAAAAGGAAGGGTCACTTCTGCATCCATCTCTATGTTGATATTTTATTTGTACTGAAATGGGATTTGATTTGTATGTTAATAAATAAAGTTGCCTGGGGGTCAGAGCTAATAGCAAGCCATAGCAGAGCTGGGCGTTCGTGGAGCATGCCTTTTATCCCAGCACTTGGTAGAAGAGCTAGGTAGATCTTTGTGTGGTCAAGGATACAGCCAGCATTGGAGACACATGCCTTTAATCTCAATACCAACCATAGAAGACCTGGAGGTCTGTACAGACAGGCAGTGACAAGGCAGTCATGTGGTTGGGTTTACAACCAATGAGAAGGCAGAACAGAAAGTCTATATAAAGACAAACACACAGGAAGTAGGTCTCTCTTGGCTGAAGAGGATCGCTGCAACAGTGAAGGGTAAGGCTCTTAGCTCTGAACTCTTGGGCTTTTATCTTTATATTGGCTCTGTGTTCTTATTTAGTAAGACGGTTTCTTCTACATTTGGCGCCCAACGTGACAAGAATCCATTAAAAACCACTTGGCTTGGCAGCAGGTCCGGTTCCCTAGCTCGGGCCCAGGTCACCTTGGTCTCAGGCCGGACTGACCGTAGCTCCAAGCTGTTAGCTGCAGTTGGAGCTACTTGGTTAAAGCCAGTGCTACAAACAACTCAGACCTGCCCTGCTGAACAGGGCCCCTGCATGTAAAGCCAACACATGTGGTCGGACCTTAAGGAAGCCAGAGCCCAGGCTTGACTCGGCTCAAGTGGGAACACGTGGCTGATTTAAGCTCTTAGCCAGAACTTGTGGCTACGCGGCTTTCTCGCTCTCTCTCTCTCTCTCTCTCTCTCTCTCTCTCTCTCTCTCTCTCTCTCTCCTCACACCTCGGACACTAGGTTTGCAGACTTGGTAAGTCAATTAACATATCAGATATTTTAAATTAAACTATTTAAAAGAGAAAATTTTTTCCACGGTAAAAAAAAAAAAAAATGGGTTTTATGTGTACATTGGAAGAAAATTGGGCTTTGTTTGAAATTGTATGCAGTCTGACAATGGAACAACTATATGAGAAGATTGATGTTGATTGAATTATGCAGTTTATTACTTTTCTTATCCTGATTTTAGTATTTTAAAAGATAGCCAATTTAAGTGCCAGGATAACAGTTCTAGAAAAACCTGTTAAACCTGTGAAAATGAATTATAGAGAAATTCAAATTCAGACAGAAGAAATTAACAGTGAAGTTGTTTCAAGATTGGATCATATGGTTACAGAAAGAAAGCCTGTTTTCACGCAGTCACCCTTAATTTATCTGGTAACTGTAAAGCAGTTGCCTAATGAAATGACTACACAAAATATTTGGGCTCCAATTGAAATGTTAGATTTACGAAGGTTTAAGGAGGCAACAGTATCTTATGACATGCAATCCTCATAAGTAAAGCAAATGTTAAACTCTTGGTCAACATATAATAGGATTATACCACAGGAATGGCAGGAGCTGGCACAGGCTGTTATGGAACTCAGTCAAAGTTTTCAGTGGAAAATGTGGTTTAGGGATGAGTCTAAAAACATAGAAAAACAATGGAGGGATAAAGGAAGACAAATCTGCCAGGATCAGCTTATTGGAGAAGTCCAATATGCTTCGGTACAAACACAATGTTTATATGATGTTCAAACCCTAATTCTATGTCGAACAGCAGCCTTGAATGCATGGGACAGAGTTGAGGAACCAGGGGAAAAAACTGAGTCATTTACAAAGGTTATACAAGGCCCAAAAGAATCTTTCACAGATTTTTTTACAAAGACTGGCTTCAGCAGTAAAGAGAATGGTCCCGGATTCAGAAGCTAGTCAGATAATAATTGAATCTTTGGCCTTTGAGAATGTGAATGTAACATGCAAAAGAGTAATCAGGCCATTAAAGGCAAGATCTGAACCTTTGGAAGATTGGATTAGAGACACAGTTAATGTTGAGGCTCATGACCATGATTATACGTGGGTAGGAGAAGCAATTTCAAAAGGTCTGAGGAATGTTAGATGTTTTGGATGTGGAAAGCAAGGACATTTGAAAAGGGACTGTAAACAGGTCATTCCTAGAAACAATGTTTCTTCAAGGAACAATGGCAACAGAATGCCCCTTCCTTCTGGAGTATGCAGAAGGTGTGGTAAGGGAAAACACTGGAACAACTAATGTAGATCAACAAGGGACAGGCAAGGTAATCCTTTGCCTTGATCTTTGGGAACTTCCAGAGGGGCCTCATGCAAACCCCCATAGCAAATCCAGTTCAAACCTTTGCTGCAGTTGTAGAGGAAACCCCTACTCAGAGCGATTAAATAACCAAATGCCTATTGGAATAAATCATGCTGGTCAGGATGATGAAAGAGAGAGAATAGAAAATTCAGGAGATAACATAAAGAAAAATTTTTGGCAAACTTCTATTAATGAACAAAGACCAAAATTAACAATAAAAATAAATAGTGTTTTGTTGTCTGGTCTGGTAGACACAGGTGCGGACGTTACCATAATTGCACCAGAATTTTGGCATCCAACTTGGCCTCTTCAGGAGGTAAACGTTCAACTGTTAGGAATTGGGACATTATCTCGAGTGAAACAGAGTGCAAGATGGCTCGAATGTATAGGTCCAGAAGGACAGAGAGGAAAATTAAAACCATATGTGGCTAACATAGCTATGAACCTGTGGGGTCGAGACTTGTTGCAACAATGGAATACTCAGATTAACATCCCTTCAATCTCAGAAACAAATCATAAACTAGCACATGTTTCTGAGAGAAAAATTAGAAGATATTATTCTAAGGAGTGGTCACCAGCCATCCATATTATACAAGAACAGGGCACAACAGCTGATAACCTTCCAAAGACACCAACAGCTCTACCTTCAAAATGGTTAACAGACAAGCCTGTATGGATTCAGCAATGGCCTTTAACAACAGAGAAACTCCAGGCTTTAGAAGAGCTGGTAGAAGAACAGTTAAATGCTCAGCATATTGAAGAATCAACCAGCCCTTGGAATTCTCCTGTATTTGTTATTAAAAAGAAATCTGGTAAATGGAGAATGGTAACAGACCTTAGAGCAATTAACAAAGTAATTCAGCCAATGGGCTCTCTACAATCTGGAATTCCTTTGCCTACTCTGTTACCAAAAGATGGCCTCTCATAGTTATTGATTTAAAAGACTGTTTCTTTTTTTTTTTTTTTTTTTTTTTGGTTTTTCGAGACAGGGTTTCTCTGTGTAGCTTTGTGCCTTTCCTGGAGCTCACTTGGTAGCCCAGGCTGGCCTTGAACTCACAGAGATCCGCCTGCCTCTGCCTCCCGAGTGCTGGGATTAAAGGCGTGCGCCACCACCGCCCGGCAAGACTGTTTCTTTTCAATACCCTTACAAGAAAAAGACAGAGAAAGATTTGCTTTCACAGTGCCTACTTATAATAATTCTCAACCGGTTAAAAGATTTCAATGGAAGGTCCTCCCACAGGGAATGTTGAATAGCCCAACTCTGTGCCAATATTTTGTACAACAGCCGTTGGAAGTGATACGTAAAAATTTCCTAAATCAATAATTTATCATTATATAGATGATATTTTAGTAGCTGACTCAAATGCAGATACTTTAGAAAGAATGTTTGAAGAAGTAAAGAAAATTTTGCCTTGCTGGGGATTACAAATTGCTCCTGAAAAGATACAAAAAGGAGATTCTATTAATTATTTAGGATATAAAATAGAGCTACAAAAAATTAGACCCCAAAAGGTGCAAAATAGGAGAGATAGACTACACACTCTTAATGACTTTCAAAGATTATTTGGAGACATTTCTCATCTACGAACTATTTTGGGGTAAAAAATGATGAACTGAATAATTTGTTCAAAACCTTAGAAGGTGACAAGGACTTAAATAGTCCAAGAGAATTATCACCTGAAGCTGAGAAAGAATTGGCCTTGGTAGAAAAGAAAGTACATGAAGGGCATGTGGATCTGTATTGATCCAAAGCTAGATTGCATTTTGGTTATTTTACCTTCTAGGCATTCTCCTACAGGAATATTAATGCAGAGGGAAGGTATTATATTGGAATGGATATTTTTACCAAATAAACCAAATAAAAAATTAAAAACTTATGTGGAAAAAATTCTCTGACTTGATTTTGAAAGGAAAATTGAGACTTCGTCAATTAGCAGGAATAGACCCAGCAGAAATTGTTGTGCCTTTAACTAAGGAGAACATTGAAAAATTATGGACAGAAAGTGAACCTTGGCAAAGAGCTTGCAGTAATTTTTTGGGAGAAATTAACAGCAAATATCCCAAAAGCGATAGAATTGATCTTATAAAGAGAGCTGCTTGGATCTTGCCTCGAATTGTACGAAAACCCATATCTGGAGTTTGTACATTTTATACAGATGCCAACAAACAAGGAAAGGCAGGTTACAAATCAGAAAATTTAAGTAAAGTGGTTCAAAGTCCTTATAATTCAGTTAAAAGATCAGAACTGTATGTTATTCTGTTGGTATTAATGGATTTTTCAGAACCTCTCAACATAGTTACTGACTCTCAGTATGCTGAAAGAGTGGTATTACATATTGAGACTGCAGAATTTATCCCTGATGGTTCAGAATTAACTTCACTATTTATTCAATTACAAGATATAATCAGGAAAAGAAGTCATCCTTTATATGTAACTCATATTCGATCCCATTCTGGTCTGCCAGGCCCTCTAGCACAAGGGAATGATGAGATTGATAAATTATTAATAGGAAATGTGCTGGAGGCCTCAGAATTTCATAAAAAACATCATGTCAATAGTAAAGGTTTAAAAAAGGATTTTTCCATAACCTGGCAACAAGCCAAAGAAATAGTAAAGAAATGTCCTACTTGTTCCTTCTACAATCAAACGCCATTACCAGCAGGATGTAACCCAAAGGGTACTTAGAGGAATGAAATCTGGCAGATGGACGTGTTTCACTTTGCAGAATTTGGAAAATTGAATTATGTACACCATACCATTGATACTTATTTTAGGATTTCAATGGGCAACTGCTTTGAGTTCTGAAAAAGCTGATTCTGTAATCCCTCATTTGCTAGAAGTTATGGCCATCATGGGTATACCTGCACAAATCAAAACTGACAATACTCCATCATATGTCTCTTTTAAAATGAAACAGTTTTTTGCTTATTACAATATAAAGCATATTATAGGCATACCACATAATCCTACAGGTCAAGCAGTTATAGAAAAATCAAACAGAATGCTAAAGGATATGCTAAATAAACAAAAGGGGTAACAAAAACCCCCAGAAATAGACTGCATAATGCTCTATTAACTTTGAATTTTCTTAATGCCAATGAGAAAGGAACAACAGCTGCGGAGAGACACTGGATAATAGAAAAGACTACAGAATTAAATCAGCCTATATACTTTAAAAATGTGCTGACCTCTGAATGGAAACCAGGATATGTGTTATGTTGGGGACGAGGTTTTGCTTTTGTTTCTACAGGAGAAGATAAGCTGTGAGTACCATCAAAATTGATAAAGGTTCGATTTGAACAAGAGAGACCTCTTAATTAGAGGAGGTGATAGTTCAGCAACCAGCATGAACGTCCAATTTAAACTAACTTATACCAGTAACACATGCCTTTTCATTTAATCATATAATAACTTGCCAAAAAGGAGTATCCCAAAATTAGTCTTGGGGAAAGGTTTTTGTTTTTGTCTTTTAGGAGAATGAAGGTTAAGGAATCTGAAGAACACTGGACAAATGAGACAACTGAAGAAAAAGGACAAATCATCTACCCCAGGAAACAGAGTGAAATGGCATATAGGTATATCATCTAAAAAAAATTTGTAAGTCCTACTAAATGTTTGTTTCTGCTCTTCTCTAAAGATTTAACACTATTGGTCTTCTAATAGTCCCAATTAATTAATTAAAGCTGACTTTGGAGTTGGAGAATGGCACTCTTCTTCTTTAAACTCAAGCATGTTGTTAAAAGGAAAATGCAAACTCCCTGTATCATGTCAGAAGAGCCATCTTCTTCCATGGGACAGTAGAAAAACCAAATTAATTAAGGGACTATTCTATTACTAATCTCAACTCTTTGATTCTATTCTGATTCTTTAAACTTTTCTTAAAGTAGAAATTTTATATCAAAATTTACAAGACTGATAGGTAGATAGATAGATAGATAGATAGATAGATAGATAGATAGATAGATAGATAGATAGATATACATTTTAAACTTTAAGATATGAATGGTCATATAGAGTACTAACTATTCTAGAAAAAAGGCTTCAAATAGCTGCATATATATGTCTTTGTGTTCGAGTCTCTTATCAGTTTTCTGCAGGATATCACAGACAGGCCTAACATCAACTGAAGTCTCCAGGAAGAAGATGGGGCCCCACAACAACAACAATTCCACGTGGACAATAATAATATCACTAAGCTGACAAACATCATCTACAAATCAGCTTTGAACTACAAAGTGCTCAGAGCAATTTTGAGAGGGCTAGCTGAGATGATCCAGTCTCAAAGACTACTTGAATAAGGACTTGAGATAAACCCTGAACTTTGGCATTATACACAGACTGGATAACAAAGGATATAGTTACCTTTCCTAGAATTTGACAATTAACCTAAAATTTTTCTAAAATAAAGATACCTTCACCCATACCCAGCAGAAAGCAATTTTAAGAATACGACGCCCACATTCCCAAAGAGGTGGTGTGGGATGAGTGGTTTTTTTGGTCTTTTAATGGGTTTTGGGTCTGGGATAATGTTCATTATTTATGTGGGTTGGTTACAAGTTGTTGTCAAGGGTAAGGAAAAGGGCTGAGCAAAGGAGATTAGATTTAAGGTTCTTGTTTTAAAAAAAAAAGGGAAAAGAAAAAGGCAAACACTAGTTTTAAATACTTTACATTGGATTGTATTGTTTTATATTATATACAAATTATATATATTGAAATTGACATTGTCAAAAAATGCTATATGTATATTTCTAATTGTACTTATAGCATTCATTTAACAAATAATGTAATTTTTCTGTTCCTTGAATGTTATTATTACCAACTATTAGGATAAAAAGAAATGAAAGTTAGTAGTTAGACATTACAATAGAACTTGTAGTCATATTAGGTATGTTTTCAAGACTGAGCAGATATATTTTAGATAGACAGGTCATCTTCAAACCCTTCAGAGATCTACAGAATATGGCATTTAAAATGTTTTAATAACTTAAAAAATTTTTCTTTTTGTTATGACTATGAGACATGTCAGCTCCTAGCAGTACCAATCTACTTCAGAGAGAATATGGGCATTGAAGAAACTGCATATTGAGTCAACTTTCATTGTTGCAAAAGTTAGTCACTGGACAACAAAGTATCCTCGAATCAACAGGACAAAATGGACAGACAGAACACAAAACAAAGGACTACTGATTCTTGCCAAAACAAGTGTGGATATGGCTTTATCAAAAGGCATCTTTTGAAGCCAGGACAATATGGCACCATCCCTGAAGTGGCCTTTGCAATCTGGAAAAGGTACAGTGCCCTTTTCTTCGAAGGCAGCTGAACAGGCAGTGGGCTGATGGCTTCTGATGTGCAGTGGAACGACAGCTGAAACAGTTATTCTTGAAGAGTAAATAAACTCACACCTCTCAAAAGTAGACTGACATTTAATAGAAGGATATGGAGAAGAAGGGGATGCTGAGATGAAGCCACACACACACAGCCAAGAAGAATGGACAGCTGAATTCAAAAAACATCAACAATAAAATCCTGAATCATGACAGGACACTAGTGGAATTCAGGTGTTTCTGGTACATGGACTGCTCTCACCCAATGTGAGGTTGAACTGTTGACCTTGTGTACATCCTACTTCACAAATGAGTCTGTCAGATACACTAAGCCTATAGGCTGAAGATGATGCCCCAACACTGCAGAGAAACCTCAGGTGACTGTCCAGGCAGCTGGCTGTTTCTGTCAACTCACAAATTTTTTGGAAGTTGCTTGCATGCACTTTGTTTTTATTTTTGTTAGATAATATTATTTCCTTCTTAGGTCATGAGGGAGTTGAAGATTAGTTAGTTATAGTTGAAGATTAATTAGTTATAGTTGAAGATTAGTTAGGATAGAAAGTGAATTAGGTACATTTTGGACTTACCAAAATAGGATAGATAATGGAATTATTTTCTCTGAATTTGTCAAATACAAATGGACTAGACATTGTTTAGGTATTTATTACTTGTATATATTGTATATAGTTATTGTACTTTTGTATATAGTTTTTCTTATGTTAGTTATAACCTTTTTCCTTTTTTCTTTTTATTAAAATAGAAAAGGGGAAATATGGTGATATTTTATTTGTACTGAAATGTGATTTTATTTGTACGTTAATAAAGTTTTATTATTTATTACGGGGGTCAGAACTAATATCAAGCCATAGCAGAGCTGGGCGTTCATGGTGCACGCCTTTAATCCCAGCACTTGGTAGGCAGAGCTAGGTAGATCTCTGTGTGGTCAAGGATACAGCCAGTATGGAGACACACACCTTTAATCTCAATACCAACCATAGAAGACCTGGAGGTCTGTACACACAGGCAGTGACGAGGCGGTCATGTGGTTGGGTTTACAACCAATGAGAAGGCAGAACAGAAAGTCTATATAAAGACAAACACACAGGAAGTAGGTCTCTTGGCTGAAGAGGATCGCTGAAGCAGGAATGGTAAGGCTCTTAGCTCTGACCTCTTGGTCTTTTATCTTTACATTGGCTCTGTGTTTCTTATTTAATAAGATGGTTACTTCTACACATCTCTTCATGTAGCCCTGTAGCTAGAGTTTTCCTGCCTTGCCAAAGTCAGGACCAATCTTTGTCACCCGCCAGTCCCACAGCTGCTCAGACCCAACCAAGTAAACACACAGACTTATATTGGTTACAAACTGTATGGCCGTGGCAGGCTTCTTGTTAACCATTCTTATAGCTTAAATGAACCCATTTCTATAAATCTATGCTTTGTCACGTGGCTCGTGGCTTACCAGGCATCTTCACATGCAGCTTGTTCTGGTGGCTGGCTGTGACTCCTTCTGCCTTCCTGTTCTTTCTTTTCTCCTCTCTGTTAGTCCTGCCTATACTTCCTGCCTAGCCACAGTCAATCAGGTTTTATTTATTGACCAATCAGAGCAACTTGACATACAGACCATCCCCCAGCACAGCCAAGTGCAGACCATCTCAGACGCCTGCACTCAGGCCCATGGTCCTAATCATCCTCTATGTTGACCTGCTGGGTAAAGCCACGAGGAACCCGAGAACGGGCTCCCACAGGACATACAGAACATCCCACAGCATAGCCCTGCAGCACTCATCTTGAAAATCATTGGTATTATCAAGATACATCTACATAGAAAAGAATAACTAACATTTTAAAGACTTACTTATGGATAATTATAGCCATCAAGATTATATACACAGACATTTAAAATAATGAAATTGAAAAGAAAGCATACCGGTTAATATTTATTCTAGGTACAAAAAACTAAACTGCCCATTTGATTAGCCTGGTATAATGTTCCCAGAATACCTAAACACTGCATCCAATCTTCAAGTATTTTTCACAAATGCAAATTTTATAGGTTAATAAAATGCATTAAACTTGGTTACAAATTTAGATTATTAAATCAAGAGCTATTACCAAATGTCTACTTACTAAAAAGGAAATGTCACCAGTATTAGTCCTGGAGAACACTATTTCAGGGCGGGGAGACAGCTCAGTTGTTACAGGGCCTGCTGTGCCAGCACGAGACGTGAGGTAAGATTACCAGCATCCGCCCAAAAGCTGACTGTGATGGCACACATCTGTAATAACGCCAGCACTGGGGGAAAGGGACAGGCAGACCCCTGGAGTTCCCAGTCTAGTCCAACTGATGAGCTCCAGTAAGTGATCTCCTCTAGCCCATTTTAAAAAACAAACAGCAATCTTGAAGGCACTCAGTGTTAGCCTCTCCCTCCACACATGGTCATGCACACACCCACATGAACGCGTGCACACAGAGAATACTATGAATGCATTCCTAATCATTTGATACAGTTTTGTCATCCCAGGAACCGGCCAAATGTAAATGCATCTTTATAAATAAAGTGAAATGGATAACTAGATGAGCTAGTTGACTTACCCAGAATAACCCTAACTGTGAGCAGGGAAGAATTTCTTCATAAACTGAAGTGACGGTAAGAATTATCACCACTAAGAATTGTCATGTTACAGACAGAATGTTTGTTGTGTTCATCAAAATTCCTGGAGGGAATCCCTGACCCCCAATGTGAGGGATGAGAAAGTGTGGTCAAGGCACACACTCACATGTTCTTGCTCTAGCTCTGCCACAGGGAAAATCAGCAAGAAGACAATCATCTGTAGGCCAGGAAAATGGCCCTCCCCAGAACCTGTGTTTTTCACTTCTGATCTAAGACACCCAACCTCCAGAACTGCTGAGTGGTGGTGGGTGCTTTGGTCACTATAGCTGTTGGCATTTGCCAGGGAAATGTCAGAGTGAGCAGGTGTGTGCACACAGTGTTTCCTGGCACACCCACTGACCGTCGTGTCTACACTGGCTGTAGGAGGAAACAGGAAGTACGGTATGTGGCTGTCAGGCAATGTGCGGGTCTAAAACTCAGTGAGCTCTGTTTATAAAAGGAACTAATCCATGCTAGAAAGATCCTGAACTCTTGCACAGAGTCCAACAACTGTCCCTTCTGCACAGCTGAGTCTCAACTACTCATGTTGCTCTCAACAGAACATTAAAGAAAGCCGCTGAGAGCCACTCTGATTACGGGAGCTCCTAAGAAGGCATGTGTACCACACTTGAAGGGCGGGCACCCTGAAATGTACTATTCTATACATTCGAACATAGAGCGAACTTGTTATGTTTTGATTTTTCTTTATTTCAAAAAATATTTTCTTTATACACTTTTTTTTTTTTTTTTTTTTTTTTTGGTTTTTCGAGACAGGGTTTCTCTGTGTAGCTTTGCGCCTTTCCTGGAACTCGCTTTGGAGACCAGGCTGGCCTCGAACTCACAGAGATCCGCCTGCCTCTGCCTCCCGAGTGCTGGGATTAAAGGCGTGCGCCACCATGCCCGGCTTTTTATACACTTTTTATAAAGAGATAAATAAATGTTTTCCAAAATACCTTTTTTCTGATGTGACAGTATTTTAAAAAATCTATGCAATCAAAGGTCTGTGATTGGATTAATCCAAGTTTGAGCCCAGCCTGGACTACATGATGAGTTAGTTCCAGGCCAGCCTGAGCTACAGTGTGAGATCCTGTCTCAAAAAATAAATAATAAACAAATTAGATTATATGAAAAATATCAGAAGCAACTAAGAGGTCCTAATCAATCAACAGGTAAAGTAAAAAGAAATTAGTTGTAAGTCATTAAAATACATGGAAGAAAACGTAAACACATATTGCCAATTAAAAGAAGCTACTCATTAAAACCTACAGGCTTTATGATGTCTGCCTCAGCCATGTATCAAACAGTGTTTCCACCAACAAAAGTCCATACACATACAACCACAGTATCGAAGATTGTAGCACCTAGGGAGAGCACACCCATCTTAATTTGTATGCTACAAAATTATGTAACGGTACACTTCTCAGAATATACCCCATAATGCCATATAAACATTGTATACAGAAGAGGGCAAAACTATGGAGCCAGGAAAAAAATCACTAGCTGCCAACAGTTAAGGAAGGGAACGGTGAAGGGAGATTTTTCAGTTAGAGAATCTACTCTGTGTGGTATTGTAAGGATGATGATGGATGTCATGGCTCCTTTAACCAACACATAGAAATGGTTATTTTACCAAGAACCCTAATGTAAACTATGACTCTGGGTAAAAATGATTTATGATGTAAGTTCTCGAGTTGTAACAGATGTGCCATTCTGGCAGATGTTGTTAATAAGGGGAGCTATGCCAATATATGGGCAGAGTTTCTGTATCTTTTGCTCAGTTTTGCTATGAACATAAAGCTATACCCCAAAATTAAATGTTTTTTATGTCACAGAAGTAGATGAGTCCATAGAAATGTCTAAACATTTTGTAATCAATTTCATGTTACATTATTCTTTGTCTAATATTTATTATGGTAAAATTATTTACTTTTCAAAAAGCCACACTAGGCATTTCTAAATTCTTGCCCATTTCAGCCATTGGTTCCTTAAAGTGCTTTCTACAAGAAAAGGGAAATGAGCCCTTTAATGGTGCCTTCTATGCTTCAAACACACTCCTCTGTGATTGGAAAACATCTCTAACAATAAAAGATGACAGTGATGATTAAAGAATGAGAAGACCTAGTTCAGAAGAGAAAATGCTGGTGGTCGAGCAGAAGTCTCCCCATGCAACACAGAATACTGAAGTGTGGAGTCCAAGAGAGACAACAGAATGCTGGGAATGGGACGCAAGACTTCAGTTAAACCAGGCTATTCCTCTGTGTTCTCCTAATAAAACCTCAGCACCCAGAGCACTGGTGCTCAGCCAGTGGGTCACAACCCCCAAAGACCACTGGAAAACACAGACATTTCTATTACAATTCATAACAGTAGCACACTTACAGTTATGGAGTAGCAATGAAAATAATTTTATGGTCGGGAATCACAACATGAGGAACTGTATTAAAGGGTCGTAGCATTAGGAAGGTTGAGAAACACTGTTCTAGACAGTGATGCTCACTGCTAATGTGTGTACACTTGGACTGGTCATGTGACCACTGTTTCAGAGCAGTCACAGACAGCACTGGCTTCTCCTTTTCCATGTGCTGAGACATACCCCATTCTGGAAGTTTACTGAGTGATTGCAGGAACTACCACTAAGAATAGACTATAAAAGCACTATTAATAACAAAAAAAAACTAGAATAAGTACTATTTTGAATCATGTCTATACCACCCTCAGAAAATAAAGCACTCCAAAGAGGAAATAATCAAGTAAAGAACAAAAAGGGACCAATGTTTATAGGTAATGTTACACAGATACAGTCTTCTTTTGTTTTCAAGACCATTAAAATGATACAACAGTTAAAACTCGGTTTGGTAAACACTGTATGTAAGCCATATTTTAATTTATTTGGCTTTATTTAAACTACTGTCTATATACAATAATTACTATAGGAAATGAAAATATTTTAGTTCCAAAATTTAAGTGGGAAAAAGCATCAAAGCAAATTCTGAGGACACAAAATTTGGAAATGATTAACCACTTAAAAATACAGTCCTATCACTAATGAGCACTTGAAAATTTGCACCTGCTATAACCATAAGTAACAGATAAACAATAAAATCCTTGTTCCGAGAAGTCACTGGTAAACAGTGTATGTGGGTTCTTAGGTCAGAGAGAACCACTGTTGTCATGCCACCCTGGACTGTAGGAACACATGCTCAGTGTACCTGAGTCATGTAATGTGGGGTTCAAAGTTCCCTCTGCCAAAGAGTCATATATCCCAAAGAGTCATATATCAGCACAAAGAAGCTTCTCTGAAAATGGAATCGGCAAAGTAGACCTGGTCAGATGATAGCTGGTAACTACACTCATCCCTTAGTTTAACTCCACAACAAGAAATATATGACTATACACCCAGATGCTTATGAAACCCAAAACTCTTCATTGGGATTTAAAGCTAATCTTTAATGGCAAACAGAAGATTTTAGAATTCTTTACTGGGAATCTAACTTTTACAGCTGGTAGCTAAATAAACGTTCACTTACTGAAATAGTCTATGTTCTTTTTAAAATAGCCACAAGAGGTCAGTCTTTCCTAAGAAATACATTTAAAATGATCCTATACCTGTGAGCCAGCATTTATTTTTGCAACACAGTATGTTTACCCATTATGACGTGAATATGAATAAACCACATATTAAATCCGGTGAAGTCATCTAATCTCTGGAGAATCAACAACAAAATTATAGAAGATCATAATGACCCTATACCTACAATTTTAAGCTTAACACATAACTTGAGTTAACCCCTAAAACAGGATGTAGACACATCTTTACCAATTCTATTTGTTGTGGAATAATCTTTTTATACGCCAAAGAGGTGTCTTTGTCAAGGCACCTTCTGATTGGTTTAATAAAGAGCTAAATGGCCAATAGCTAGGCAAGAGGTATAGGTGGGACTTCCAGGCAGAGAGAGAATTCTGAGAAGAAGAGAGGCAGAGCGGCCATGGAGACGTGGAACAAGTCGGGCACACAGAATGGGAGAGAGGTAAAAGCCACACAGAATGTAGCTTAATAAAAATATGAGTTCATTTAAGTTGTAAGAGCTAGTGGGACAAGCCCACACTAACAAGCCGAACTTTCACAATTACTGTCTCTACGTCATTACTTGGGAGCTGGCTGGCAGGACAGAGAAAGACTTCTTACATCTATTTGTGAACATGCAGATTACTAGGACATTAACTGTTAATCTAAACACACAAAAGAAATGGCACTTGGGTGCGCAAAGCACAACAAACCAATGTAGGACTTTCAAAGCCGTTCCATACCCCGCATGCTTACCTTGCCAACTATCATTGCAGACACAGAGTTTTTCTCCTGTTAGGTCACAGTAGCCGTGATCTGGACTGCCACAATTGGCTTTACAGTACGGAATATCACATGCTTCCCCTTTCCAGTATTTATCACATTCACAATACACTTGACTTGCAACAGAGACACTAGTTGTACACTTTCCATGACCAGAACAATTGTTAGGACAAGAATTGATTCTGTAAAACATAATTCACATGCTCAAATATCATTCATATATTCAAATTCAAGAAAATCAAAAATGGATTTTGAGTGATTTTTGTAGACTTTAATTTTCATATTTTTGTTGTGTTTATTAACACAATTTCACAATGTGGCATTCATTGTTCTTTGTTCTGTACCCCATTTTTAGAGACAGGGTGTCAGTGTGTGGTCGGGCTGGTCTCCTGCCTGGCCTCCCAGGGGCTGGCACTGCAGTTATGTACGTCATTCCACAGCCTCCCTGTCACTCCTCATCCCAGTAGTTACCTGTCCGCAGTCACTCTTAGTTCATCGAACAATGTATTTTAGCCCACAGTGTCCGCGGACTACACGTTCAGCTTCTGAAGCGTCTGTGCAGTCCCAAGCATGATGTTTATAAAGCCTTAAATAAATATTTTGGATGTATATTTTAATAAAAGAGAAGTTTATGAACTCCTGAAACTTAAGAGAACCAAGACATGACATGGCTCTAACCTTAAGACACATACTACCACCTATACATCCAAAAAAGGCATGTTGATCACATTTTCTTTTAATGCCCTTTAACTGACTGTATTCACTTCCCCTTGTGTGCATATTTGGATACATTATCATATAAAGAAATCCCATAATAAATTGCTGATTGAAGGTATTTAAATACTTCTTCCCGGTGAAATTTTTTCTGGTGAGCAATTTCTATCTTCATGAAGAAAAGAAAAAACTGTCAAGTTATTTTGTGACCATTCCTCTAAAATCACCTGAGAGACTCTCACTCCTTCACCCCTGACCTGTGGATATAAAAGGGTTTTAATGAACATAAATATGCAAAGAGGCTAGAGAGATGGTTCATGGTTAAGAGCAACGGCTATTCTTCCCAGAAACTGAGGTCCAATTCCAGCGCCTACATGGCGGCTCACGACTCTCTGTCACTCCAACATCTTCTGGCCCCCACAGGCACTGAGCAAGCATGTGGCACACAGACAGATACCTAAAACAACTGCGGCCGCCAAGCCAGCACTAGGGAAGCAGTTTACCGCGATCCCGCCAACTGACGTGTGAGCAGTGCTGACACCTGACAATGCTCCGGAAACTAGCAGGAGCGAGAGAGACTACAGGACAGTCATTCATCAGGAGGCAAAGCTGATTTCAGAAGACAAATACTGTGGACGCCAAGACAGACTGACCTCAACATGACAGCAGACGGCATCAGCACCCCACACTCACAGACAGGTCACCCAGACCAAACACTCAACAAACCCTGTCAGACTTAAAGAACTGAACAGACATCTGTATGGCATTCTAACCCAGACATGCCGTCTACACATCCTTCTCAGCAGCCCCATGAACTTTCTCTAAAATGGAACACATTTTAGGACACAGGCAAGCCTTAACTAAACCAGCAAATTGCAACAATTTCTTGTACTCTCTTTGATGACAATGGGATAAATAGAAATCAATAGGAGACTAAGAAAATATATAAATTCATAGACTGAAAAACATATTCCAGAATGATTTTTAAAATTCCTACAATCAAATCAAAATGAAAACTCAATATACCAGAACCTATGCATTAAAATGAAAGCAGTTATCAAGAGACAAATTAATTGTTATAACCATCATTAGTAAAATTGTAGGAATCTCAAATTTAAAAAAAAAAAATTACTCATGGAAACAAGCCAGGCAGTGGTGGCGCACGCCTTGAATCCCAGCACTCGGGAGGCAGAGGCAGGCGGATCTCTGTGAGTTCGAGGCCAGCCTGGTCTACAGAGCGAGATCCAGGAAAGGCACCAAAACTACACAGAGAAACCCTGACTCAAAAAAAAAAAAAAAAAAAAAAAAAAAAACAGAACAAAACAAAACCAAAATCAGTAAATGGGAAAAAAATAATTAAGTATCAAGGAAGAAATGGGTTCCACAAAAAGAGATAAGATTGACAAACCCTTAACCAAACTAAACAAAGAAAGAGAGAAGACCCAAATTAATAAAATCAGAAATGAAGAGGAAAAATAGTACAATAGATGCCAATGTTGCCCAGGAGATCACAGAAGCACATTTAAAAACCTATATTCCAATAAATTGGAAATCCGGAAGAATGGATAAGCTTCTCGAGGCCTATCAAAATGAAGACTGTATGAACAGTTTAAACAGATCTAAGACAAGCAATAAAAGTAAGTATAGGTGTCCTAACCAGAAAGTCCTGAGCTCAGATGGACTGTTGGATTCCACCAGCCTTTAAAGAGTCTTAGTGACCTTCCTCAAAGCATCCCACAGGTAGGAAGCTCTGTACACAGTGTCAGACACATGACAGATTTTCAATGCATATTGTTTTTATTATTTCAGAAGAAAGAGAAGTACAGCCATCTAGTTTATCTCGTATGCCTCAATTTCTTCATGTGTAACATGAGAAAATCAATCACCCTCATGGTGAAACTGTTATAAAGGAGGTTAAATCCCATAATGTAGCTACAGCACCTAGGTATCTCTAGAACAGAAGGACTACCAGACCTTAATTCCTACAGGCCTCTTCAAACGCAAAACAGAAGCTCAGGGCTCCCCGAAATACCACGTACGCCTTGCTACACATGTAAAACAACTCTAGTACTATTTTACTTAAGTATTTACTTAACCAAACAATTTTAAATTTTGTAATTAGCTTTTCAACCACACAATTTGCTACTGTAAGATCCTCCAGACTTGAAAATTATCATAACTCAGACTTAGAGGGCAATCTGTGGTATATTGCTAATACTTTACATCACTTAGAAAAAGATCCTGTATAAGTTAAAACTTAATACACCAACGTGTTCCTGGTATATAGGACATTCATATGTAAGTTAGGACCGTTTTACTAGATGAACCTGAACAAATACTTACGAGTAGAAAATGTTGAAGCCAGTTAGGTTATATGCAGCATCGCTAAAAAAGTGCAGCAGCGCATAGCCAGATGTTGTGACGACCTCAGGCACCGTCTCGTTGCCCCTCACTTCAGGGACGATCAAGCCACTAAAGGAGATCAGAATTGAGATTTATAGGTACCCACTGTGACTCTGCACAGAAATACGCTCAAAACCAGTATCCAGTTCAGAAAGCACACACATTAGAAAGAACTAGCAGAAAAACAAATAACAGATTTATCAGTTTCTCCCCCATTAGGTCTACTTCTGATAATAAACTAACACAGGCCACCTCACAGTCTCCTCCCCCTCCTCCTCCCACTACTGCTCCTCGTGTTTTTACATACACGTGTACTTCTCGCAGTTGTATGATTACATCTGTTGTGTAACTTGTCTTGAGGAGGCAAAGACTGACATCTATTCACCCCTCTGAGGCTTAGGCACCACCAGAGAAGAGGGGGAGAAAAGAATGTAAGAGCCAGAAGAAGGGTTGGGTTTTTGTTGTTGTTGTTGTTGTTTGTTTTTTAGCTATTTCCTATTTAAAAAAGAAAGAGAGAAAGAGAGAGAGAGAGAGAGAGAGAGAGAGAGAGAGAGAGAGAGAGAGAGAGAAAGGAAGAAAGAAGAGAAGAAGGAAAGGAAAGAAGGGGAAAGAAAGAAAGAGAAGAGAAGGGAAGGAAGAGGAAGAAAGAGGAAGAAAGGGAAGAGGGAAGAGGAAGGAAGAGGAAGAGGGAAGAGGAAGAGGGAAGAGGAAGAGGGAAGAGGAAGAGGAAGAGGAAGAGGAAGAGGGAAGAGGAAGAGGGAAGAGGGAAGAGGAAGAGGGAAGAGGAAGAGGGAAGAGGGAGAGGGAAGGGAAGGGAAGAGGGAAGAGGGAAGAGGGAAGAGGGAAGAGGGAAGAGGGAAGAGGGAAGAGGGAAGAGGGAAGAGGGAAGAGGGAAGAGGGAAGGGAAGGGAAGGGAAGGGAAGGAAGGGAAGGAGGAAGGAAGGGAAGGAAGGGAAGAAGGAAAGGAAAGGAAAGGAAAGGAAAGGAAAGGAAAGGAAAGGAAAGGAAAGGAAAGGAAAGGAAAGGAAAGGAAAGGAAAAAACAAACAAAAACTCCCTCCTGGAAGGACAGGGGAGGCCTGTAAGATTCAGGAAGCCCCTGAAACACAAGGCTCAGGAGATCAGAATGAAAAGGTTGGGAAACTCTGGAACTAGTCCAACTGTCTGCAAGTTGGACAGGGAGATCACAGGATGCAGCTTTTGTGACTCATCCACTCTGGGACAGTTCTTAATGATACAACTGCCTTTAAGTCACCCATACTCCTGTAAGCAGCCTTTCATGCAGGTTCCTGTAGCTAACCCTAGTAGACTCATTCATTCACTAAGCTAAACTTGTACAAAACCATCTCTGTTCTGTCACTGGTGCCCATTCTAGAGTGAATACTTGTATCTTCCTATCTCCTTAAGAGGTATGTAGTCACACAACAAAATAAAAATGAGCACACTGAAGAAAGAAAAAAATAATATTCCTAAGGCAATACCTAATCTTTGAAAGCTCTCTTAAAAAGAAGAAAAAAATGATTTGTGCTCACTCATTTATAAAAGGTTGTAAAGCAATAAAAGAGGGTGCTGGAGATGGCCCAGCAGTTAAGAATGTGTGTCACTCTTGCAGAAGACCCAAGTTTGGTTCCCACCACCCACACTAAGCAGCTCAAGTCCGCTTCTAACTCCAGTTCAAGGAGATCAGACTCCACTGGCCTCCAAGGGCACCTACACTCTCATGCACATACCCACAGACAAGCATATACACACAAACTCTCTTAGAAATAAATATTTTCCTTTTTTTTTTTTTTTTTTTTTTTTTTGGTTTTTCGAGACAGGGTTTCTCTGTGTAGCTTTGCGCCTTTCCTGGAGCTCACTTGGTAGCCCAGGCTGGCCTCGAACTCACAGAGATCTGCCTGGCTCTGCCTCCCAAGTGCTGGGATTAAAGGCGTGCGCCACCAACGCCCGAGAAATAAATATTTTAAAGCAATAAATTACAAAAGGGACTTCCATTTATTATATAACACACCAGACCATTTGGACCAATCCACAGTTTACAACCCACAGAGTAAACAACATAAAAAACTAAAAACAACCTGCCTGAGATTGATACAGAGCTATCACTTAGGGATGAGCCCAGGCTGAATGGAGGACATTTCTCTCTTCACAGTTGAAACCCAGATTTTAAGGCCTAAATAATTAGGGAGGGGTGTCAAAGATTTTCCAGAGCTAGGAAAGCAAAAGGGTAACCCTTACTTTGAACTAGGGCCCCAACAACTAGGAGGCAGGAACGGTGAGAGCTGCTGTGTGTCAGGCCCTCCAAGGAATCACACTGCACCTTGGGTCTGAGTGATCTCAACTACTGAATTTGAGTTGAAGGTGAACCGCTGGTGCCCCAGTTACTTTCTGCAGGATTAGATCTCTCCAGGCCTAGTTTATTAATATATCCAATTTTTTTCAAAATTCAATATCCAGCACAAATCTGTCCAGCATCAGAGGGAAGTAAGGATGTTAGAAATAAAACTTCTCAATTACAAATAATCTTCATATTGTAGTAATGTCTTGCCTACAGAATAAGACCTAATTTCTTAAGTATAGTGTATAAGGAGTCACTGTTTCAGTGACTCAAGAGTTATGTTACCTAGACTCCTTCTGACTCCATCACTTAACAGAGAACTTGGCTACCAGTTCTTGGAATAGGACCTCCAAACTCCTGCAATTTCTCGAGTGACAAACTACCTGCTGTTTACAGAGGACTTTGACAGGTCCTGTCAGTGGGTCCCTTCATAGTGGAATCTAAAGTTACACTTCAGGTCGGGGATGGTCACTCCAGCCAAACCAACCATGTGACTGAGGAGTCGAAGGCATCTGGTATCAGCCTGACTTAGTAACAGAAGAGGGGAGAATACAGATTTGAATTCATGGACAATGATTCCAACAACCAAGCCTGCATAACGAAACAAACAACTAAAAACCATCTCCAGACACCGGAAACTCAGGGCAGCTTCCAAGTGATGAGTGCACAGATGCGCTAGGTGGGTAACATCCTAAGCACACAATGTTTTGTGTTTGCCATCTTTCCCAATCTCAATTCTGTGCCTCTCTTTATAAGCTGGTTGCAATTTCTATTCTTGAGAATAAAACACTGGCCACAAATACAGCACTTTGCTGAGTTATGTGAATCATTCTTAAAATTAGGAAGCATGGGTTCCCAGAATTAGTGATCAAATAATCAGAAGAAAAGACGGGGACATCCTCCAACTTCCAAATGGTGTCTATAGTGAGGACATCTGTGTGCCCTTCCTTTAGCAAGTTTCGCCCTACTCCAGGCCTTGGTGTCTAAACTCATCACAGTGACCTTTGCCTTATTCCTTACTATTAATCGATGTTAGTAAATGCAACAATTACCCATGTAGTTGGCTGAGTGATAAATATTTATAGTATTATAACTCAAAATAATTAAATGCTTATTCTCAGCAAAGTAGAATTTAACAGTGTATACTTCTGAATTGAGGTTGAAATCCTAATCCTGGCTTATCACCTACTAGAGGTAAATGATTTCTCTGAGTCTCAATTTTTTCAATTGTAAAATAGAAGATAATAGTACTTCACCCACAAGATTTCTGGGAGGCTTAGATGGACATTTAAACTGGCAGCAACGATGCTTAGCATCAAGTAGATATTCAATAAACTACAGTTTTCCATCCTCTTAGTATCTTCACCAAAACCAACTTGGAGGAAAGGATTTGTTTGGCTTACATATCCTGAATCCCAGTCCACTGAGGGAAGCTGAGGCAGGAACTCAAACTTGTCAGGAACCTGGAGGCAGAAGCTGATGCAGAGACCATGGGGGTTGCTGCTTACTGGTGTGCCCACCATGGCTCCTGATGGCTCGGCCTGCTTTCTTATAGAAGCCAGGACCACAAGCCTGGGGTGATGCCACCCATAATAGGATGGACCTTCCCATGTCAATCGCTAATTGAGAAAATGCCCTCAGGCTTGCCTGCAGCCTGATTTTATGGGGGCATTTTCTCAATTGAGGCTCTCTTGGTGACTACAGATTGTAAGTACCAAGCTGACATAAAACTGTCCCGCTCACTCAGCGTAGGTAAAAGAGTGCCTGATAATGAAATGCTCCAGCTCCACCTTCACAGACTAAACCCACCCTGATAATTATCTCAGGAAAGGTTCCTCTAGTAACAGCAAAGTGTTGGTAAAAATTTGATAAACAGGTGTTAATGAGTGCAAAGTCATTAGACGACTAAAAAACAAAAAAGATGCACCTAAATGATAGTCTGTCAACAACGCCATAAAAATAATGAAATGATCGCAAAATAGAGTATCAATTGTCAAAAATAAAGGTGTAAACCCAGTATCTTATCTAATTGTAAAATAAATTCTTATTATAAATCGTAATTATTTTCAATTTCTATTACATTTTTATTCAGTGTCTTTAAACTACTATTTCTAACTTTACTTTTTATAATGCTCAAAAAACTTCCAAAATGGAAGTTCAAAAGGGCCAGAGGGTCAGTGGTTGAGAGTGCTGCTGCTCTTGCAGAGGACAAGAACTCAGTTCCCAGAACCCATGTCAGATGACTCACAACAGCAAGCCCCAGGGGCCCAACGCCCTCTTCTGGCCTCCGCATGCACACGTTAAGAACAGACCCGTAAACTACCTACTTCAGGTGCACTCGAAAACAGTCATAAATTATAGAATCATAAAATACAATGGGAACACCAGCCCTTAAAGGTTTGTCCAACAGAATTTCAAATTATTGATGAATAAAATATTTGCAAGATAGTGAAAAGAACATTTTAAATTAAAATAATTGTGGGAACAACAATCTTTTATCTACACTTAAATTTTCAACTTTGATAAAACATGAGACATACTGTGTAATAAAAGCAAAGAATAATGTCATAAGCAATTTGTCAACAATCATGATAGCTAAGGTGAATGCAAAATCTGTATTATATGTTCATACTTTTTCTATATCCTATACATTTTTCCTCTTACAACTGTCCAATAATGCAGTATTATTAAAAAGTTTAAATTAATAGTAAAATGCTACGATTTCAAAATTAACATCCTGATTTTCTGACTACTTATAAAATATTATGAAGTAACCCAAATTTCCAAACATCTGAGAGCTAGTAGAAATACCTCCTTCATTAAACCCTTACACTGAGTATAGCTTAATCCTTGTTTTCAGAATTTAAATGTTCCTCAGTTCACTAAAACAGAAAGACAATTATAAAAAACACATACCCTTGCTTATCTGTCAGCCTAAACTCACCCAAATCTCACTAAACATATATTTATGAAAAAATATTCAAACCAACATAAAGGAATAAACTAAATATGAAGAAAATAAAGAGTATTTATAAAGACGTCTAAAGTTCATATAGCATAGAATTTATTCATCTATGCCATACTTACATTACTGTGTATAGACTTAAGTTGGTAGTCAATACACAGAGTACTATAATAATCTGTGAAATCCAGCCATCAGCAACCATCATAAATTTGTGTACAGATCAATAGGGTAGACTTCAAATAAACAAATTATACAGCTATCTACTTTCCTATGACGGTCAGTAAGTACATCGGGCAAACATAATCACTCACCTAAGCACAGCTACTAAAGGCGCATATATTGAATCTCCATCATAAACGTACATATGATCCCAGCTGCACTCAGTAGCAAAATGATTGAATCTTAACCTTAACACTGCATTTGGACTGAAAGAAAAAAAAAATAGAATCTCTTCAAATTCAAATAACATATAATATATTTAGAATTAGACATGGTAATTTTATTAAAAATCTATTTACAGGTACTTTTTCTACAAATAATTAAATCACCAGAAGAAAAACTGTATGCTGTCAAGATACTGGTTTCAAAATACACGTATCTTTTTCTTAAAAATTCAGTCCACGATAAAAGGCAGGCATTATAGACTTGATGAAGGCAGAAGTTAAATACTTTATCTATGTACTTTTTTTTTAATGAAACCTTGTTAAATTACATACTAACATGGATGCATTCTATCACAGCGAGTTGTACTTGAATAAAGTTAGTTATAAAATTACAACTTCCAGCAGCAACTATTCTCATTGATACAGAAGCTTTCAGTAGAGGCATTAGGTTCTTTCAATTTTTTCTCAAAATAGTGATACACTATGAAGAAGCAAAGTTAGACTACAAGTAAATAGCAGAAAATAGCTGTTGTGGTTTTAAAAAGACTTTTAAAGTGATCCAAAAAGCACAGCTTCCCAAGTACACTCAAAAAATTATTTTAAAAAAGGTACCAAAGCATTCCTACCAATTTATGATCTACTCCTCACTGTGAAAAGTACCCAGAAGTAAACTAACTCATCTACAAAATGTCATGAAATATTTTTAAAAGATCCCCAGCACAATTATAAGACTATTAGAACTAAAATGCTGAAGAAGTATTAACCGATGGCATAATCCAGCATAGAATATTTTCATACTTTCTACAGCATTTGTAAAATTTCTAACAAGATGTTTTCAAAATCCAAGAGGCCCAATGTGTTTAGTCCTGCAATAATGTAACTCCAAAGCAAAATATGTATTTATCCATTATACTACAAATGGAAGGTACTGTGATTCACATTTTTAAACTTCATAAAAATTATGTTCCAATAATAAGCAAGGAAATAAAATACACAGCTAGTCATTTTACCTAATGTTTTAACAGTAATTATTACTCTAATATCTCAGAATAAAATTAACTTATTTAACTCAAACTGTATACTTACTAGCCTTCAATTAGCCATGTACACTTAGTTTTATATTTATAGTTAATTGGACCATCTGTTAAATATCCAGAAGGTTCTGTTAACCTAGAAAAGAAAAATCATGAAAACAATATTACCATTAACATTAAGGCATGCAGTACTAAGATAAAATTCAAATCATTAGGCCAAAACACTCAGACATAGAGAGATGGAGACATGGCTCAGTGGTTAAGAACACTGGCTGCTCTTCCAGAGGACCAGGGTTCAGTTCCCAGCATCCACATGGCAGCTCTCAACTCTCTATAACTCCAGTTCCAGGAAATCTGACACCTTCACACAGGCATACATGCAGGCAAAACACCAATCAATGCTCATAAAAATCAGTACGTAATTTTAAGAAATAATAATGTGACAAAACTCTTTACAAATTATAGGCTATAATGACAATCTAAATCAATTTTCTCTCTACAACTGAAAGGAAATTTTGCCCAAATTTCCTTAAAACTTGATAAACCATGCCCATTTCAACTGACATAGCAGGAAGTCGATGAAAAACTCAACGTTTTACTGAAGGGTTCTGTGTTGACAAAATGTTGATTAGGTTAAATTTTATTTCACAAAAACTAGGCTCTGGCAAATGAAGGAAGATCAAATTCACTCTGACCGGTGCAGATCTACAGAGTAAGAAACCTCACGTGTGTGTCTCTTTCTCTGGGAAAACACAGCTATACATGATTCCCAGGCACCCGAATTGTCAAGCAGACACCATCATACTTCAGAGTCTGCTGCCCATTTTCATCAGTTTCTCTTAACTGCTTTGCACTTGTGCACCATCTCCAATTTTAAAATAAAAGTGTGTCAAAATGCTTTTGTTTATACTTAAAATAGAAAAACATCAGATTTTTCAGAACTTTAAAATATTTAAGACAAAAATTTAGATGTCCTGACTTATAGACAAATTAATCAACAAATCCATATTTCAAATGATTACCATACCTTTTTATTTAGCGTTCATATGTATAGATACATACTTCACGGATAACTAGCTTTTTGTAGTTACATAAACAGACATACATATATACCCAGCGGTGTGTGTGTGTTGTGTGTATAGGTGTGTACATATATCACTCTTATATAATTTTATTTTGCACACAAAGTTGTCAGAAGCTAATTTTACAACTTAGTCTAGCTAGACCAACCATGCAATGTGGTTGAGAGAGAACGTAAATAATCAGAGCTGGGCAGTGGTGGCGCACACCTTTAATCCCAGCACTCAGGAGGCAGAGGCAAGTGCGTTTCTGTGAATTCGAGGCCAGCCTGGTCTACAGAGTGAGTTCCAGGACAGCCAGGGCTACACAGAGAAACCCTATCTAAAAAAACAAGGAAAAGAAAAAAGGAATAATTTGATACAAACAAAAATCAACAAAGATTTGGGGATCGTGTTTCCTCATTTGTGGCACAGGTAAAAAGCTCTTTACCTGTGTGACGACTGTCTTCTCAGGTAACCTGCATTATTATTGGGGAGTTTGAATATGTTCAAGAGCCTCCTCTAGAAGCTGAATCTCTAAGGGGTACACTGTGCCAATCACCCATCTGGTACCTTCTCACTTCCCATTCACCCACTTGCCGACTGTGTGAAAATAGATCTGGGCCCTCAAATAGTTTTTCTTTGCCAGATGGCAAGGAGTTTTTCAGTAAGCTGGCATGCTTTGCCCACAAAGTGTCCTGGAAGAGACTTCGGGAGGAAGGCTTTTGCTTCCTGGTTCCACCGTTCATGCAGCCTGTGTGGCTTTGCCAACACTAAGTCACCACACAACACATCATGGCCAGCAGCATCCAAGCCACTGGCGGCTTCCCCAGCGCTTCCTCTCAGCCAACGTTTGAGGCAAGGTCCGCACAGCGAGACACCTCCCATGAACAGTTTTCCTCAGTTCCTGAAGCAAGTTCCACCACAGCCACGCCCACCAAGCAAGACGTCAGTTTAGATGGTGAGGAAGACCCCTGACCCGTGTATTCTCAGCAGTAAGCAGAAGGGGCTGCTCCTTTAACTGTCTCTACTCTTCCAGAGTTCTCTCTCTCTTACTGCTCTAATCTCTATTACAAATCAGACTATTTACACTAAGTCTTGTTAAAACTATGTCTCCCTTTCCTAAATTTATTAAAGCCAAGTACACTGCAACCAAATTCATGCAAAATAAATTAACAATAACATACCACTTTTCACCCAACAGAAGGACAAAATGTGACAATATCGAATATTGGCAAAGAGGAGAAGAAAAAGAATTCTCATGTGAATAATTCAGTACAACTTTATAAAATAATTTTCTGTTATCTTAATAGTTGAAGACATACATATGGTGGTGCAGTGCCTGACAGTGGCCGTGCTGTGCTCACAATGTAGTGCAGTGACTCACAGTGGCCGTGCTGTGCTCACACTGTACAGTGACTGACAGTGGCCGTGCTGTGCTCACAATGTAGTACAGTGACTCACAGTGGCCGTGCTGTGCTCACAATGTAGTGCAGTGACTCACAGTGGCCGTGCTGTGCTCACAATGTAGTGCAGTGACTCACAGTGGCCATGCTGTGCTCACAATGTACAGTGACTGACAGTGGCCGTGCTGTGCTCACACTGTACAGTGACTGACAGTGGCCGTGCTGTGCTCACAATGTACAGTGACTCACAGTGGCCGTGCTGTGCTCACAATGTACAGTGACTGACAGTGGCCGTGCTGTGCTCACAATGTAGTGCAGTGACTGACAGTGGCCGTGCTGTGCTCACAATGTAGTGCAGTGACTCACAGTGGCCGTGCTGTGCTCACACTGTGCAGTGACTGACAGTGGCCGTGCTGTGCTCACACTGTACAGTGACTGACAGTGGCCGTGCTGTGCTCACACTGTACAGTGACTGACAGTGGCCGTGCTGTGTTCACAATGTAGTGCAGTGACTGACAGTGGCCGTGCTGTGCTCACAATGTACAGTGACTGACAGTGGCCGTGCTGTGTTCACAATGTAGTGCAGTGACTGACAGTGGCCGTGCTGTGCTCACACTGTAGTGCAGTGACTGACAGTGGCCGTGCTGTGCTCACACTGTACAGTGACTCACAGTGGCCGTGCTGTGCTCACAATGTAGTGCAGTGACTGACAGTGGCTGTGCTGTGCTCACAATGTAGTGCAGTGACTCACAGTGGCCGTGCTGTGCTCACAATTTAGTGCAGTGACTGACAGTGGCCGTGCTGTGCTCACAATGTACAGTGACTGACAGTGGCCGTGCTGTGCTCACAATGTACAGTGACTGACAGTGGCCGTGCTGTACTCACAATGTAGTACAGTGACTAACAGTGGCCGTGCTGTGCTCACACTGTACAGTGACTCACAGTGGCCGTGCTGTGCTCACACTGTAGTGCAGTGACTCACAGTGACCGTGCTGTGCTCACACTGTACAGTGACTGACAGTGGCCGTGCTGTGCTCACAATGTAGTGCAGTGACTCACAGTGGCCGTGCTGTACTCACAATGTAGTACAGTGACTCACAGTGGCCGTGCTGTGCTCACAATGTAGTACAGTGACTGGCAGTGGCCGTGCTGTGCTCACAATGTAGTGCAGTGACTGACAGTGGCCGTGCTGTGCTCACACTGTAGTGCAGTGACTCACAGTGGCCGTGCTGTGCTCACAATTTAGTGCAGTGACTGACAGTGGATGTGCTGTGTTCACAATGTAGTACAGTGACTCACAGTGGCCGTGCTGTGCTCACAATTTAGTGCAGTGACTGACAGTGGATGTGCTGTGTTCACAATGTAGTACAGTGACTGGCAGTGGCCGTGCTGTGCTCACAATGTACAGTGACTCACAGTGGCCGTGCTGTGCTCACAATGTAGTGCAGTGACTCACAGTGGCCGTGCTGTGCTCACAATGTAGTACAGTGACTGACAGTGGCCGTGCTGTGCTCACAATGTAGTGCAGTGACTCACAGTGGCCGTGCTGTGCTCACAATGTAGTGCAGTGACTCACAGTGGCCGTGCTGTGCTCACAATGTAGTACAGTGACTGACAGTGGCCGTGCTGTGCTCACAATGTACAGTGACTCACAGTGGCCGTGCTGTGCTCACAATGTACAGTGACTGACAGTGGCCGTGCTGTACTCACAATGTAGTACAGTGACTGACAGTGGCCGTGCTGTACTCACACTGTACAGTGACTGGCAGTGGCCGTGCTGTGCTCACAATGTACAGTGACTCACAGTGGCCGTGCTGTGCTCACACTGTAGTGCAGTGACTCACAGTGGCCGTGCTGTGCTCACAATGTAGTGCAGTGACTCACAGTGGCCGTGCTGTACTCACAATGTAGTACAGTGACTCACAGTGGCCGTGCTGTGCTCACAATGTAGTACAGTGACTGGCAGTGGCCGTGCTGTGCTCACAATGTAGTGCAGTGACTGACAGTGGCCGTGCTGTGCTCACACTGTAGTGCAGTGACTCACAGTGGCCGTGCTGTGCTCACAATTTAGTGCAGTGACTGACAGTGGATGTGCTGTGTTCACAATGTAGTACAGTGACTCACAGTGGCCGTGCTGTGCTCACATTAGTGCAGTGACTGACAGTGGATGTGCTGTGTTCACAATGTAGTACAGTGACTGCAGTGGCCGTGCTGTGCTCACAATGTACAGTGACTCACAGTGGCCGTGCTGTGCTCACAATGTACAGTGACTGACAGTGGCCGTGCTGTGCTCACACTGTAGTGCAGTGACTCACAGTGGCCGTGCTGTGCTCACAATGTAGTGCAGTGACTCACAGTGGCCGTGCTGTGCTCACAATGTAGTACAGTGACTGACAGTGGCCGTGCTGTGCTCACAATGTAGTGCAGTGACTCACAGTGGCCGTGCTGTGCTCACAATTTAGTGCAGTGACTGACAGTGGCCGTGCTGTGTTCACACTGTAGTGCAGTGACTAACAGTGGCCGTGCTGTGCTCACAATGTAGTGCAGTGACTCACAGTGGCCGTGCTGTGCTCACAATGTACAGTGACTCACAGTGGCCGTGCTGTGCTCTCTCTCTCTCTGTCTCTGTCTCTGTCTCTGTCTCTCTGTCTCTCTCTCTCTCTCTGTCACACACACACACACACACACACACACACACACACAAATAAATTTTTTAAAGACCATGGAGTTAGTGTACTGCTGTAAAAACACAATGATGTGCTAAAGAAAGAAAGCTATCTATTGATTCTGGTGCAGTGTGAATGCCAGAGACTTCTCTAACACTTAAAGAAATGGACGGATGTCTGGTCATGACCTCTCATGGGTTTTCTTCATAGCCCTCATGTCATATGCTAAAAAATACATTAAAAAACAAACAAACATACAAAAACAGTGGACACGTGAGAGTTAGGATTCTAATCACATGTATTTCAGAACCTGGATCTGCATGTATTTTTTTGAACCTTCCGAGCCTGTGTATTTCCAAATCCTGTACTGGGGAAAAAAAACTGACTTCTGACTTAAAGGAAGGGGCTACTTGTCCTTTGGCCATAGCACACAAAACACCAGAACTGAATTAAATAGGTTTAATCAATTAATGAATATTGGCTACAATAATCATGCTTCCAAAATCCATGCAGCTCATGTACAACAATGGAGAATATAATTTTAAAAAGCCCTAAATGTCTGAGAATTAAGAAACAGCAGCTTCCTATGTTACAAAGTCATCTAGAAAACATTTTAATTGACTCATTCTAAGATAACAACCTACTAAAGTTTGTAAGATGAAGATGAAATAGTGCTTAGCAGAATTTATAGCTCTAAGTATTAGAAAACTGAAAACCAATTATATAAATTGTAACTCAAGAAACTAGAAGAATACATTCAAAAAGAATTGTAAGGAATGAAATGGTAAAAGAAAAATAGAAATTCTCAAAATAGTGAAATCCTATCAAAAAGAGAGACCTGTAGAACTAAAAAGTATTTCATATAGAATAATAGCTGTCAAACTCCTAACAAACTTGTCAAGAAAGGAAAAAAATATTAGTTATCGAGAAGGAAAGGGGGCATTATTACTAACTCAACAGAAAAAAATAGGATATTAAAATTTTCCTGTCAGTTAATTTGATGGTTTAAATAAAATATGGGGGAAAAGTCTTTAAAACTCAACTTGGCAAAACCAACAATCGCAAAATGGAAAATCTAAAACGTCCTGCATCTGCTGAAGAAGTTTATAAGAAACAACACAGCACCAAAAATACCTGCGAGCACAGACGACTCACTGGTAAAATGTTTCCATTACATAAATGAGAATAATAAAAATGTTTTGTAATTTCTTTCAGAGATTAGAGAAAAAAGGAATTCATGCCAACTTATTTAATAATGTCAGGATACTCTGCTCAAGATGACAAAACCTGACGAGAATGTTCCAAGAAATAAACATTACAGATAAACAGCACTCAAAAAAAAAAAAAAAACTCAGTAAAATGTCAAATTTAATTAATCATTAAAAAAGAATAACAGAACAATATTCCTGACAGAAACATGTCAATGTGAAGATCTGGAAACTCGTGAAGGCACTCCTTGAAAACCAGAAGAAAACTGACAGCTGGTTTTGAAGAATTGGGCCAGTGAAAGTCTGTGCAGGTACACACCACGGAATTTAGGAAGCCCGTGAATGCCTAAATCAGACTACATGCCCAGAAAAGACCTCAAGCGACTCTATGAGACTCCGCTTGTCATTAGGCTCAGAACAAGCAGGAATGAGGGACAAAGGAGTCTCAAACACCTTGGCATCACTCAAGGTGTACACAAAATCTGCAGACTCAGATCTCATTATTCCTTGGCCCCAGGTAACCATGGAAATCGCCTTCACAATAGTAGCAGCTGGCCACAAGGTAAGAAAATGGTGATACCAGAGAGTTCTCCAGTTCCTTGGCTGTAGTTTAAAACATTCTCCTTCCCTCCAAAGAGGGATACTCTAGAGAACCACCACACCCTTTCCTCTCTTCCTTAGAGGAGGAACATGAAGGAAGTGTTTTGCTCCTCACTACACAACAGGAACACCTGAGGCTACATGTGCCCCCTATTCTGTTCACTTTCAGTATCACTACAAAGATTGCTAAGGCAATATACTCACCACACCCTACAGTGAGAACACACTCACACCCTACAGTAAGAACACACTCACACCCTACAGTAAGAACACTCACACCCTACAGTAAGAACACACTCACACCCTACAGTAAGAACACACTCACACCTGCAGTAAGAACACACTCACACCCTATAGTAAGAACCCATTCACACCCTACAGTAAGAACACACTCACACCCTACAGTAAGAACACACTCACACCCTACAGTAAGAACACACTCACACCCTACAGTAAGAACCCATTCACACCCTACAGTAAGAACACACTCACACCTGCAGTAAGAACACCACATCATCACCACACCTGCAGTAAGAACACACTCACACCTGCAGTAAGAACACACTCACACCTGCAGTAAGAAACCACTCACACCTGCAGTAAGAACACACTCACACCCTACAGTAAGAACACTCACACCCTACAGTAAGAACACTCACACCCTACAGTAAGAACACACTCACACCCTACAGTAAGAACACTCACACCCTACAGTAAGAACACACTCACACCCTACAGTAAGAACACACTCACAACCTACAGTAAGAACACACTCACACCCTACAGTAAGAACACACTCACAACCTACAGTAAGAACACACTCACAACCTACAGTAAGAACACACTCACACCTGCAGTAAGAACCCACTCACACCTGCAGCAAGAACACACTCACACCTGCAGTAAGAACACACTCACACCTGCAGTAAGAACACACTCACACCTGCAGTAAGAACACACTCACACCTGCAGTAAGAACACACTCACACCTGCAGTAAGAACACACTCACACCTGCAGTAAGAACAAACTCACACCCTACAGTAAGAACACACTCACACCCTACAGTAAGAACACTCACACCCTACAGTAAGAACACACTCACACCCTACAGTAAGAACCCATTCACACCTGCAGTAAGAACCCACTCACACCTGCAGTAAGAACAATTTCCTTTCAAGTCTCTCAATCTCTTAATTCTTCCAACCATCACCTCAAACCTTTGACATTACACTTTCAACTTATTCACAACCTAGAACTGTTCTAAAACACAAGTCTCAAAACTCCAAAACCATAGGTAACCGACCACAAACAACTGGTTTTCAATTTATTCATTTAGTTCTCACTCCTAACACCCTTATACTACCACTTCGTGGAGATCTCCAGAAATTAAGTAACACATAATTTGTAATATGCCTTCTAAGTTTCAAACCATTAACTTTTTAAGACAGGTCATTGCTCTGTAGCTCTGGCTAGCCTAGGACTTGCTGCATAGCCAGGATGGCCTTGCAAATCATGGAAACCCTCCAGCCGCAGACTATGGAATGCTGTGATTGTAACTGTGAACCACTACACCTAACTATCATTAAACTACAATACTCTGTTCTTGAACTAAGAACCAGAGATAAATGGGTGCCTAAATTCAGAGCCCAGCACCCATGTTTTTTTTTAAGAAAAAAAAAACAAAAAACTGGCATGGCTGCATGGGCTATTTTGTGAGCGAAGACAAGAGGATTGCTAGGGCTTGCTGGCCCCCAAACACACAATACCATGCCCAGCTTTTCTGTGGGTTCTGAGAATTGAACTCGGATCCGCACACTTGCAATGGCAAGTACTTTTCCACCTGACCCATCTGTCCAGTCAGAGGTGTTTCTTAAAATAGATTTTCTAGTTGAATACCATTAACAGTTTGTTGGTTACCTTTTTGTTGTTTTACAATTGTTGACAAATACTAGTTTTTGTTGATATTTTATTTGTGCACCCCAATAAAGCTTATCTAGGGATCAGAGGGAAAAGACAGCCACTGTATTAAACATAGAGGTCACGCGGTGGTAGCACACGCCTTTAATCCTAGCACTCGGGAGACAGAGATCCATCCTAACCGTAACCCTAACCCTGACAGAGATCCATCCAGATCTCTGTGAGTTCAAGGCCACACTGGAAACAGCCAGGCATGGTGACACACGCCTTTAATCCCAGCACTAGAAATGATAGGGCTGGGCAGAAAGAGGAAGTGATGTAGCTGGGTGGAGAGAGGAAGTGAGATGGAGGGCACAGAAAGGCATACAGACATGGGTATACAGGAAGTAGCTCTCTCTCTGGAGGTTGAGAGGTTGGGTAAAGTGGGGATGGCTGTGGCTTTTTCTATTCCTCTGATCTCTCAGTTTTCACCCTAACATCTGGCTCGGAGTTTTCTATTAGTAGACCATTTAGCAATTCGTCTTACACTGGTTGTGTATATTTCTGGAGTACAATATGATGTCTCCACACAAACACACACTATGGAGATGGGAGATGGCTAGCTGGAGATGCTGACTAGAGATTATAATCCAGCACTGGAGCGGCAGAGACAGGCAGATCCTGGGGCGCACTGGCCATTCAGCCTAGCCTACTTGGTACGACTATCTTAACAAAAAGGAAAAAGGTGGACAGCACTTGAGGAACAATACCACAACACCCAGCATTATCCTCTGGCTTCAATGTCAATGCACATACATGCACATATGCCCACACACACATGTGCACATACCCACACAAGCAAAGCACTAATTAATGTACCTTTCACCTCACATATTTATCTTCCTGTATGATAAGAACATTTAATTACCTTTAGTGGTGTTGAAATACACATTTGCAACCATAAATCACCTGGCTATACAAGACTACACCAAGACTTCCTCCCATCTAACTGAAACTGTCCACATCATACCCTTCGCCAAACATTGCCCTTTCCTCGTCCACCCCATCACCCTCAACACCAGCCTACACAGTGAGTCCAACCAGGGGCCATTTCTCTTTCCACTCTGGGTTTATTCACTTACTATAATGTCCTTTACATTGCAAATGACACAACTCCCATTCAGCCTCAGTACTTCATTGTGCATACAAGCCACTTTTTTAGACCATTCATCTGTTGATGAGCACTTACATTCTCCACAAACGTAGGAGTAAAGACACATTGCCAAAAGTGGAACTGCTGAGTCACGTGGCAAATCTAGTCCCAGTTTTTTTTTAAGAACCTTCCCACTATTTCCAAAGTGGGTGAAGTAATTTACATTTCCACTAAAAAATTTTCCATTTCTTCACATTGTAGCCAACACTTGCTATCTTTCATCTTTTTAATAATAGCTTTTCTAACAGGTGTGAAGTAATTATAGTTTTAATTTGCATTTCCCTAATGCATAGTGATGTTGAACATAAATTTAATGTATTTTTGGCCTTTTGTATGTCTTAAGAGAATTCTATTCAAGTCCTTTGCTTGCTCTTAAATAGGCAGTTTTCTTGTTAAGTATTTGAGTTCCTTAATTTGGGTAAGCGTCCTAAATGTATGATTCATGAATATTTTTCCAATCTGTAGAGTTTATTTTCACTCTATGAGTTATTACCTCTTGCCACAACCTGCGCAGTTCAGGTCTGAACCCGACTAGAGGTGATGAGGGATGGAGAAATGACAGACACACAGCCACAGGTGCAAGACAGCTGGGATCAGATGGGCTTTGCACACCATGATGGAGTGGCGCCTATACTGGCACAACCCAGAGCCTCGGGGTTCATCACACAGAGTGCAGATGGAGAGCTTGGCTAGTATGGTGGTATTTTATTTGTACTGAAATGTGATTTTAATTGTATGTTAATAAATAAAGTTGCCCGGGTATCAGAGCTATTAGAGCCATAGCAAGAGCGTTGAGGTGGTGGCACACGCCTTTAATCCCAGCACTTGGCAGAAGAGCTAGGTAGATCTCTCTGTGTTCAGGGATACAGCCAGCATTGGAGACATACGCCTTTAAGACCTGGAGGGCTGTACATACAGGCAGTGACGAGACAGCCATGTGTTTGAGTTTACAACCAATGAGAAGGCAGAACAGAAAGACTATTTAAAGACAGACACACAGGAAGTAGCTCTCTTTCGGGGAAGCTAGGAGCACTGCAGGAGGTAAGATTTTAGCTCTGAGCTCTGACCTCTCGGCTTTCTCTTTTACATTGGTTCTGTGTTTCTTATTTAATAAGACAGTTGGTTACATCTACAGGCTAGTCTCCATAGGTGTCTGTAGGCTGTGAGCAGCTGGGCAGAGGGAGCTTCGGGTGCTACTTTTGTACACACTGATCAACCGTTCTCACTTAGATCCCCAAGGAAAGCTTTGCCACCCCTCTGCGCGCTTCACCGCAGAAGACTCTGCCACTCCCATAGGGCTGTGGGGTCCTTGGCATGGCCACACCCACATCCACAACATACATTCACTCAGAACTTAATTCACTCAGGGCTTCCTCTGGTCCCTACAACTTCTGCCGTGCAGAAACTTTTAACTTTATTCATCTCCCATGCCTGTTTATTTTAAGGCCGGTGCTCTTGGGGTCACACATAAGAAGTCATCTGAAACTCCTATCATGGAGTTTTTCCTGTCATCTTTGCAGAGTTAGGAAAAGCCCAGTCCTGGAGGGCTTCACTGGTGTGCCCTTAGTTGTTTTTTTGTTGTTTGGTTTGTCAACTTGACACAAGCTAGGGTCATCTGGGAAGAGGGAAATTCAATTGAGAAAATGACTCCATCAGACTGGCCTGTAGGCAAATCTGTGGGACATTTTCTTGATTTATTACTGGTGCAGGAGCGTCCAGCCTGCTGTGGGCAGGGCCACACCTGGGCAGGTGGTTGTGAATCGTAAAAACAAGTAGGCCGAGCAAGCCATGGAGAGCCAGCCAGTGAGCAGCTTCCTTCCATGGCTACTTCGGTTCCTGCTTCCAGGTTCCTGTCCTGAGTCATTGTCTTGAATTCTCTCAAAGATGGAGTGAGACTTGGGAGTTTGGGGATGTAACAACTTCCCTCCCCAGGCTGCTTTTGGTCATGGGGTTTATCACAGCACCAGGGACCCTAAGCAAGTGGTAAATTGTACCAAACACATAATGAAGAAATAATGCAAGTGCCACAAAAATTCTTCCGGCAAATAATGAGGGTGATTCTATGAGGTCTGCATTACATACCCACATATCCACATACACACACATATTAAAAATAAAGAAAGTAAAAGATAGCCCCAACCTGGTGGAAAATACTTCCAAATGATCAAATACTACCCAGTAAGTAAAAGAATTCATAAAAATGAAAAATAAGGGGAAAATTGAATGTGGACAAGATGTGAAAGTTTCCTCACTAAAGAAGACAAACAGACGACAAGTAAGCACACCACAAGATATCATTAGTCGTTAGGGGGTGCAAAGTGAACCCATGAGACGGCTTAGCAGGGAAGGCTGCTCCCTGACAATGCTGACAACCCGAGTTCCATCCCAGAGCCCCCATGGTGGAGTCACATGACCTCTACACGTCTTATGGCAGGTCACATGTGCACACACACTCTAAATGAATGGTTTAAAAAGGACCAATGATATATCACTTATCTATTAGAATTGTTACAATGTAAATGGACAAGTATTGACTAGGATGTGAATTAACTAGAACATTCGAATACTACTTGGGAAGGTAAATGATTATATTCACTCTGCAAAATAGTTTATAAATTTAAAAAATTAAACCTGTGGGGCTGGAGAGACGGCTGTGCAGTTAAAAGGGCTGTCTGCTCATCCAGGATCCAGATTCAATTTCCAGCACTCACATGGTAGCTCATAACTGTCCTTAACTCCAGTTCCAGGGGACATGCCACTCTCTTCTGGCCTCCAGGGACACATAACACTCATCCACATAAAATAAATTTCTTTAATTTAAAAACAACTAATCATGCATTTAGCAGATGCACTATTTGGTATTTCTCCCTAAGAAATGGAAGCAAAGAGCAGGAAAGGGGGTATTAAAAATGTCTGGGCGTGATTGCTATTTTTATAATCATTATTACTGTGATGGTTTCAGGGATACATACATAAGACAAAACTTCCCAAATATTAAACTTTAAATAAACTGTGTATTACAAATTATGGATCAAGGGCTAGAGAAACAGATCAGAAGTTACAAACACATACGTGCTCTTGCAGAGTTAAGCTCCCAGTGCCCTGAATGTCAGCAAGCTCACAACTGCCTGTAACACCGGCTCCAGGGCTCTAGAGACCTCCTCTGGACTCCTTGACTTATACATGTATGCACATGCACAAATGCACAGGCACACACTATACACATGTACTCATGCACAAATACACACACGTGCACACACACGACACATACACACACATACACCACATACTTTAAAAAATAAAAATAATTTTTAAAGTACAACTCAGGCTAGCACTTGAAGAGCATGTGTAATGCCTTCAATTTAATGTGTGGGACCACAAAAAATAAAATAAAATCGTAAAGAAAAAATAACTAAGTACTTTGCTTTGAAAACACTAAGGCGGAAAAACTGCTATAGGAAGACACAGCAAATGTGAGTGAGGAGTCGGAAAAGCCTCCGTTAGAAACTGTAGTTGAGCTAAGATTAGAAGGTTCAACAGTAACTACCCAAGCAAAGACTAGATAGGAAGAGTTCTGAGAAGTAAGGGCTGTGTGAAATACCGAGGCTAAAATGAAGTCACAAGAAAGCAAGCACAGACATAAATCAAATCTGTTTAAGAAGCCGAATAATGGAGACCAAAAAAGAAACCAACTTCACAAATTTAGACAGAAAGTCCATTTAAATTATTTTAAATCCCTAAGTATGTGATTACGTATTTTAATAATATAAGTGATAATATAAATTATCTATTATAATTTTACTTAGAAGTGAAAACATACTTCTAGAGAACATTCAATTTTTTACATTAAAGTTACTCAAAGGTTCCCTATAATTAACAATAAATATTCAATTGCTTGAGGACTCTCAGCCTCAGGGGGTTGATTTATCTATCCCAGGAGTCTTTTTGGCCCACCCCACAAGAGCTCCCTGCCTGGGCTCCTTCTACACTCACTCAGCATGGAGTGTGTTCTTAGTGGCTTAGGCCAGGTACAGTGGCACACACCTTTGTACCAGCACTTGGGAGGCAGAGGCAAAAGATCTCTGTGAGTTTGAGGCTAGCCTGATCTACATCATGAGTCCAGGACAGCCAGGAGTATATAGAGAGACCCTGTCTCAAAATGGAAAGGGAAAAAAAGTAGCTTACAAAAAAAATTGCAAATTTTAATCCTGCCTCTTCTATTATATATATTATTTATATATGTAATTCCAGTCAGGCGGTGGTGGCACAGCCTTTAATCGCAGGCAGAGGTAGGTGAATCTCTGTGAGTTCATGGCCAGCCTGGTCTACAGATGAGTTCCAAGACAACCAAGGCTATTATACAGTGAAACCCTGCCTCAAAAAACAAAAAAGCAAAAAAATTCCTCTATAAATATGTGAAATTCAGAATCCAAATATGACTAGCATGAAGGTCTAAAAGTAATATATGGAATAAAGTGAATGATTTTTAAAATAGCCTATACAAAAGTGCTTATAACTCTATATTTACAAATAATTCACATTAGTGAAATATTTTCCAATCTCTGATTTACCAAAGAGATTAGAGTGATAAGTACCAAAGCTACAGTAAGGAGAAAATGTCGAAGTTTCAACAAAAAATATCAATTTTTATAAATAAAATTTTCAACTGCTCTACAAAAATAATTTAACCAGCTTCTAATAAAAATATGTCATTTATACAGGTAAATTATACAGGAATGTTTTCCAGCATAATGTTACACAATGCTACTCAAATACACTTCCAGCTAAAGTCTACCGTAGTCTTGACTACATTTCAAACCAGCCCTGTGCTTCCTAAGTCTCACTCCTAAAACCTTCAGTCTAGCATTAGTGAAAAACGGGTGTTAATTTTGCTTTACCTTTGCCAGAAATGTCTTCTAACTTTGAATGTTTTATTCTTTTCAAATGGAAACAAACAAAAGACCAGAAGGAAAGCTACGGCTCTGAAGCATCACTTCTGATACTATGTCTGCGTCTATGTTTCTTCCCCATCATCAATCTTCCACTCTAAAAAGGCATTCATTCCCTAGCTGAAACATCTATAATAGAAAAAGACTAAGGCAACATACCAATTAATTGTGACACCTGCTTACCAAGATTAATCAATCACTGTTCACAGACGATGTGTAAGGCTGCTATTACTCAGCTTAGTAAAGACTTCCCCGACACTTGGTGAAGGGAGAATGTCAAGTTCAGTTCTTTCCCAGTGTATTACTTCAAACACTAGAAAACAGGTCTTCAAACAAACCTTTCATAGCTCACAAGGCACTTTACCAAAATAACTATTTTCTTCTAAATGACTGTATTCTTTAACATTAAATACACCTCTTTTGCCCCTAAGAATATGCATGAGAAAGCACAGATTTGTTGTACTTATATTTACCCTCAAAACTTGGATTTCATAGAAAAATTAAGTCAAATTTATCAAAAGCACAAGGAATCATAGTATAACAGCTTCCCAAGGACGAATATCCAGTAATAAGTTCAGGACTTATCATCTATCTACACTGAAATCCACTCTCCTTCTACTGGATAATGTGTTGAGTTCATGAACATCTTCCAGTGTTACGTGGTCTAGTTTTCACTTGGTCTGTATGATTTCTCTTACTAAGTGGGACAGCATCTAAGTGAAGTCACAGCGTGCTGACCTAGCTTTCACAAGTGTCCCTACTCCAAACACAGATGTCGGACTGAACGTCTCAGAACTGGAGCACTGGATATCCTCTTTAGACAAATGGAGCAGATTCACCACCACAAAAGCCAAAACCCATTCGTTACATATGGACCAAACAATCTTCCTGTTTGTAGAAAAATGTGAAAAATGAATGTAACCTTTTCCTTTTTGGTTGCTCCCAGCATATATTCAAGATTCTGTTAATAGGTGAACTGGCAGCCAGAGGAGATAAGGCTACTCATGAGGTACAATTCAATCAGATCTCTTGCTCACTGTAAAACATTTCTAAACTTTTAATTGGTATTGCTCTCAAATTATTTTAAATGCATTCGTAAAACCTGCATATCAATTTCTCAAACTTTGAGCCCTAGAAACACAGACCTACAGCTCCAAACAAATTTTATGAAATTTCACCCAAGGTTCCCCTTCAAAACAACAAACGAAATAGTAAGATCTACTTTAGTTTTGAAAGTGTCATTTAAGAAAAAAAAACTTTACATTGAATGAAGGGCATTGTTCTAACTAGCAACAATAAAAATGTGGAAAAGAGAATAAAGAAAAGACATGCTGCGATTAAAACTCCAAAGAAACTATCCTAGAATATATTAATAATGTGAGTCAAATCCTTCCTTACCTTTGCCTCAAGGCCAGATATTTCATCCAGATTTTGCTATCATCTTCACAACAAATACTAGTCATCTACATAACACAATTTCACAGCCACAAATCAGCCAGCAAACTTCACGTTAAGTATCCAGGAAAAGCTGTCTAAACTGCAGGTTGTCAAGAGGACTGTACTAACGGCCTCCAGAAACCTCTTGGCCTGCAGCCATGCTTCTTTTTATAGCGGGCAGAAATCTAATAAGCATCAACCAATAGGGAGAAGTGTCTTTATCCCCAGAGACTCACACTCCTTAGCACCTTCAGCTTCAGAAAAACCAAAATGATGCTCCCATACAACTGTCAAAAGCCACTCAACCCAAGCCTGTCCTAGCAAATTCAGCATCTCTAAAAGTGCATATCCTGGAGTGAAGCTGGCTGGTTTGGAATCACGACTCAGCACTTTCTGTTTAACCTTGATGGAGCTAACTTAAATAAATCTGCTGTCCGGATATCCCTCTCTAGATCCTGCCTAGGAAGCATGGAATTCCAGTAAGTTATAGACCTGTGGGGAATGAATGAGATGACCAAGGCAGGGCTCAGAACAAGGTACGGAACATAGCATGCCCATCGTAAACCCTATTTACCACACTCGAGATTACTAAACTGCGAGGCGTGCCCTATGACTAGAGGCGAAGGAGCTGGGCCACAACTTTAAACCTTTACACCTCTCACTTCTCACAGTGTTCGTGGGTTTTCATGCGTTATTTGCACCGTTTCTGCTAGAAACAGATACTGTCCTAATTGGCGGAGTTTGGCACGGTGACTGTGAGTGAGACCGTTCTTTCTGCGCAGAGGATGACAAGCCGCGGAAGGCACCGAGTCAGCCAGGGCTGGGCGCCGGCCGGGGTTCCCCGGGGCAGCCTGAGGCTGGAGGGGTGCAGCTCCGGTCCCTCTCCAGGCCGCTCCTAGCACTAGGAGCCGGGGACCCCAGGTCACGGCACGACAGGGAGGACAGCAGGAGAAGGAAGGGCTGAGGTTGGGGTCCCGCGATGGCACTTACTTGAACCTGCCCTGGCAGTGCTGGCACTGGTCCCCCACCCAGCCCGGGTCGCACAGGCAGGTGGAGTTGACACAGCGACCCGAAAAGCAGGAGCCAGTCCTCTCGCAGGGCTTGGACTGGGACACCTGAGCGTAGAGCGCCAGGTAGAGGAAGCCATAGCACAGCAGCCAGCTGGTCCCGTCCAGCAGCAGCCAGGAGGAGGCGCCCCCGCCGCCCGCCGGCCGAGCCCTGCACAGCCCCGGGGCGACCGGCTGCGGGGCACCCGAGCGGGCCCGGCCCCCCGGCTCCATCTTCCCCGGTGCCCCGGCGCGGCGGGGCTGCGCTCGCGGGCTGGCACGGGGATGCCGCCGAGGCGGGGTTCCGGGCGCAGACGACCCCGCCGCCGCCGCCGCCGCCGCTCCTCGGCTCCTCAGCGGCGCCGACCCCGTCCGGCTGTCCGGTCCCGGGCGACGGATCCCAGCCGCGGCGGCCCCCGATCGGCTGCCTCCGGCCACGCTGGGGCATCGCCGCCCGCTCTCCTGACCTTGTCCTCGGCGAGCCGAACCCCGCAGCCGCGGCAGCTCCGGGGAGAGCAGCGGAGAGCCGGCGGAGCCCCGCGCTCCGGAGGGGACCCGAGGGGGAGGGGGCCGGGCGGGGAGGGGGAGGGGACCCGCGCGGCCCCGCCTCGCCCGCGGCCCGCGCCAAATGCCAGGGCTCCGAGCGCCGCTCGCCCTGGAGGGCGGGGCCAAGCGGGAGCCCCGAGCTGGGCGCGTCCAACTCGAGGAGGGGGAGACGGGAGGGAGGACGTCCGCCCCCCTCCGCTCCCCAGCTATCCCGAGGCCCCGCAGCCGCCGGCTTCCCTCCGCCCACCAAGCAGGGTCGCTTGGCCGCGGCCGCAGCCCACGCCGGGAAGGGACGTCCCCGCAGCCTCGCGCGCTCGTGGTCGTCGTCCCCCCCCCGATCCCGGCGCTGTGGTCTCGCCCGGCCCCTGACGGGGACCCGGGACTCCCCCGCGCGCGCCCACCCGGTCCGCGTGGATGGGAGCGCGTCCCCCAGGTGTGGCCCGCGCCGCGGAGCCCCACGGAGGCGGCGTCCGCTCGGGCTCCGTCGCTGCGGCCGGAAAGCAGCGCTGGCACCCCCCGGGCCGCAGCAGCGCAAGTGTAGCGCTCGCCCCCCGCGCTTCCCCAGCCCCCTGTGTGTTTCTTCTTTTTTTTTCTTAAAAACTCCCAACTACACACAAAGAGCTGAGCATGTGCAGCCAGCAAAGTCTTAAAGGCACCGCGGTCCGACCGCGTTGTGGGGTCTGCGGGGACAGGGCGGGGTGGGGGGCTGCGAGGGACGCGAAGACGTTCCCGGGGGCGGCCGCAGTCGCGGGCAGCCCTTCACCGGTGGACTTGGGGCTCCCCACCCCAACAAAGACGTGCAGGGTTCCGAGCTCCGGGCGCCACCCCTCCTGACGCTGCCTCGGAACCCTGAGAATCTCCCTTTTGCTCGTCAGTGTTTCCTCCTCCGTCTGGGACACTGTTCTGTCTTGAAAATGATTGCGACATCAGAGCTTTTTTTTCTTCTTCTTCAGAAAAGCAGAAGTGTTTCCCAGAAAGGGACCCTTTTCCTTTTTGCAGCGGCATCTGTTTCTTCCTTGAGATGACTTTCCAAGATAAGATGGCATAAGCTGAGATTCTGTGTCTTGTACTTGGTGCTTTCTCTAACGGGCCTTTTAGCTGAACCCTCGAGAGGAAGCCGCGCACAAATTGCAGCGTGTGGTTGGAGCTCCACCAAAGAGCAAGCGGTGTGACCAGGAATGTGAAACTCACCAGACATTTCTGACAGCTGGAGGAGAAAAGTTTTTGTTGTGACCACACAGTCATAATATTATTGTTAAGATTCAATTCGAGTTTATTTTGGGAATAATGTACCCACGTCATCTCTTTTAATCTCTGTCATCCCCACTTCACAGAGAAAATCCTCTATTAACCCCATTTCGCAGATGAGGGAAGAGTGAGAAAGGCTGAGACGCGGTTGGTGGCCGGTTAGGATAAGGAGTCCTCTGACTTCCGTGTGTTTCCAGTGTTTATCGGACGCTTCTGTTTGCAGATGCTTTGTTCTCTATCGGTGAATAAAACATAAGTGCGGGCTGGGTTTGCAAATACCTCAGCAGTGACTTAAGAGGAAAACAAAGGTCCAGGAAAAAAAGGCTCCTTCGCAAGTGAAGAAAGGCAACTGGTTCTCACGAATACAAAACAAAATAAAAATTACACACACACACACACACACACACACACACACACACACACACACACCATCCATTCCCACCTCGTAATAGTACCAGTCATGCCTGAACCTTGGCCTGCTACTTTCTTTTCCACATTGGGATGTTCTTCAGAAGTGGGGGGGAGGGGGGGTCAAAATAATATTATAGGCCACATCCTTTAATTTCAGTGACAGACAAAAATCCAAACTCTTCCTAGGACCGCCATTGGTAGACAATCCCTGCTGCTTTTCCATCCTCTCCTCCTGCCAGCCGAAGTTTAAAGTCAGCCAATTCTTTCTCAGTTCTAATGTCGAGACACGTCCGACTTGTGGAAAGTGACCAACCTCTTAAAGCCTCCAGTGAGAGTGAAGGTAATTCAAAGGGAACACTGGAGTCTGTGTCTCTAACAGAGATAACAGCCACACACTGACTGTAGCCTGTATTTGAGTAAAGAATTTGCCCATTAAAAATACACATTTTACCAACTAACCATTGTAATCATTCACCTTACCCCACAGGCCTCCTCTCAATATTACCTTTAGAATGGAGTTGAATATAAAATTATTCTCATAAGGATCACATGGAATTTCTGCTTTCCCTGCATCATTTATTTCTTCTTCATTTTTTTCCGTCGACATTTGACTATGATGAGTTTAAGATACAGAAAACAGATGAAGTGGGAAAAGGTTTGTCTTCTGTCAGGCTCACAAACATGTAAGCTCCTAGTACACATGAGTACAATAGTTTGCAGATGTGAACACAGAAATCGAAAATAGTCACATGAGACAGTGACAGAGCCTGCCTAGCATCTTGGCCCATGTTTCAGTGCCTTCTATGATCAAGAAATGTTAAAACTTTCAGCTCATCCTTTTCCTCCTAAAGAAGTCAGTCCTGAAGAAGCCAAGCATGCCAAACACCACCAAAGTAATTCGTAGTATTGGTGATAGCAGTCCTAAATCCAGCAGGGACGTAAAAAATAACCCCCAAAGAGATGATATGGCAAAAGTCAGTTTCACTGAAGTAAGATGAAATGGTTAAGAGTTTGTGGTTAAAATTTCTCCAAGAGAAAACCTAAATATATTTGTTCTCTCTGCAGTTAACCTAATACCAGGACCCTTGGATATTTGGGTCATTATGCTTCACTTCCATTTATACTCTTCAAAACTTGTAGAAACATAATAAGCAAAACCCTAAGACTTCTCATTGCCAACGTGGTCAAAGGACATTCAAATGGCTTTTGAGTTATTCAAGAAGCAAAAGATCCTATTTAGATGAAAGCAAAGCCTCCTCCACTGCTCAGCTGAAGAGAGATCTCTTCTCTGGCTGTCGTCCACCATTGACTCAGATGGGACCTCAGAAAGCTGCAGACAGCTGTCGCTCTCAAGAGCTGGACACACGGACTGACTGAGGTAGTGGTGCAGCATCTTGAAGGCCGTTAGAGTGTAGATGGCCTCTGAGACTGGGCAGTAAGGAGAAAGTCAAGTTTAGATTCTCATTGAAAACTATCAGTGCCACTGAAAACGATTGTCTGGCTGTTGCCCGAAACACCGGCCTCCCCAAGCCAAGCCTCACACTCCGCCTCCTCTTGGACCGTTATTTTCTCCCATCCGTTTCTCTTGCTGCCACACTTGCAAACACACCCGCCACTGCTCCTTCTGCCAATTTTTCTACTTAACACATTTCAAACATATTGTTATAAGTAAATCCAGAGAAATAAATCCAAAGATTTTAAATTCACGATGCTGAGCTAATATATTTTTAATTGAAAAATAAAATGAGCATTCTTAAACTTTTCTTTCTAAATATTCACACTTGTTACCCTACCCTCTCCCCTAAATATTACTTAATTACCAAGACTCAGTTGTAGAAATTTGCCTTTTGTGAAATTTAATGTTTAAAAAAAAATTAGGCTGTGACTCCCATTAAGCAAAGTAGATCAAGTAAGCATATCCATCTCCCTGGGCATGGCAGTGCGTGTCTGTAATCCCACCGTGAGGATGGCACATCTCCAGTTCAAGAGCAGCCTGGCCTACATAGTAAAACTCTGTCTCAAATCAATACAACACTAATCCCTCTACAAACCTCACAAGAGAGAAGAAAAGATTTGGTTCCTATAATTGGAAGCACGTCTGTTTTGTTTCAGTTTTTAGAGGTATCGTCTCACAATGACAGAAACTGTGGAAAGATTCCACTTACAGATCAGAGGTAGCTGTGCATTTAGAAATATCAATGAGGGAACCAAGAAAATGGGAAAGTGGCAAAAGACAAGTCTGCAAAAGTGAGCAACTAGAAATGAGTCCTAAGAGCACAGGCCAGCTTCCATACGAGAAAGGGGTCGTCATGGAGGGCAGAGTTGGGGTTCTGGGACAAGAATAAGGGAATTGGTGAGGGCAAAGTATGGACTCTTAGCCCTTTCCTCACCCTTAGTAGGAAAAGGCAATCCCAAGCCCAAACCAATATAGGAAGTTCAATCTCTAAGGGAATAAAACCAGACTCCAGACTTGAGACACCAGCAAAATGCTAGGCATGAATTAGGTAAACAGCTGAAAATGTTAATACCTAGTGGAAATCTACATTTGAACAACACATCTTCTTACTAGTTCCCAGAACACCTCCAAACAACTGAAAGATGGTTATACAGGACTGGAAGAATTCCAAGACAAAAAGATATTGTCATCTGGAGTCATCTAACCAGATGACAAGTCTCTGGCTTATCCTACGGAAGTCTGCTAGGCAATAAGCCCTACCCTGATGCACTGTTCATAATTCTTTATTAATAGAGACAGTAAGGTTTCACAAGACATAAAAAACAGAAACCAGAGGACAGGGAGAGGGAGAAGGATGTTAAGATGAATGAAATCAAGTAGAAATGGAAAGATTTTGCAACCAAGAACTGGAAACTTTTAAAGGGGAGAACATGGGCCATAACACAAAAACAAACATAAATAAAAGGAGAATAACTTGAAAGTAAAAGGTGATAATGTGCTTGGAAATAAAGTCTAGGAAATCTAAATTAGGAAAGAAGGCAAAGCTCTACTTCCTCTTTTTCTCCATTTGTTGTTGCTGTTATTGTTGTTGTTGATTATTTATTTTGTTTTAATTTTCAGTGTTTTTTTTAAGATTCATTCATTTATCTTTATTTTATATGTAAGTGTGTTTTGCCTGTATGTGTGTGTGCCATGTGTGTTCCTGGTGCCCAAAGAAGCCAGAAAAGGATGTCAGAAGTCCTGGAACTGGAGTCATAGATTGCTGTAAGCCATTGTGTGAGTATTGCAAACTGAACTCAGGTCCTCTGCAAGAGCGTTAAGGGCTCTTAACTACTGAGCTCTCTCTAGCCCAGTTTTGAATTTTCTTAAAGACAGGATCCCACTGTATAGCCCTAACTGGCCTGTTCTCCTTATGTAGTCCAGGCTGGCTTCCAATTTGTAGCAATCCTCCTGCCTCAGCCTCTGGAAGGCCAGGATCATAGATGCATGCTACCACATCCAGCTCCCACATTATCATGAAAAGGGAAAAAGATTAAAGGAGACAATAATGATTATTCATAATAGGTACTAAGAACATTAAAATGAGTACATTATTGCTTGATTAGCACATTCACCCACGGCATGCAGAAGAGCAGAAAAACATTTTATATCAGTTCATCAAAGTATTGACATTAGAAAATTGCCCAGAATTTACCTGAACCTCTAGATGCAAGACTCTGCCTAAAACATTGAGTAACAAAGTCTCATAAATTGGGGAGGAAGACAAATGCAATCAACTGGAAATAAGAATACCATTAAAGTTATCAACAGCAAAAACAGAAGCTAGCAAGAAGTAGAGATGTGAGGAAAAAACTTCAATCAAAAATTCTATACCCAACCTATCTATCCATGAGAATGAAAATAGTTTCATTTTCAAGCACTCATAAAAATGTATTTCCCAATGTTTCATTAGGAAAACAGTTCCTTTAGGAAACTACTAGAACTACAACAAAGGAAGATGAGATTGAACACAAGAAAATTATAAATAAATGCCCTATCAGGACAGACAGTTATGCCCAGCGTGACATGTAAACAGCTCTCTCCAACATCAGGGACCAGGAAGGAAGTGTCCAAGAAGATAATGAATGTGAGTGTTTGAAACTGCACTTTGGGGAAGAATATTAACTCCAAGTCAATGACATGGAGATTAAGATACACAGAAATATTAAAATTCTAAAGATGTATTTACTGTATGTGTATGAATGTTTTGCCTGCATGTATGTATGTATGTGCACCAGGTGCTATTCAGGTGGGGGGCCTCAGAGGCCAGAAAAGAGCAACAGAGAACTTGGAGCTGAAGTTACAGGAAGTTGTGGGCTGTCCTGGGAGTCTAGGAACTAAATCCAGGAACCCTACAAGAGCAGCAAATGCTCTTAAACTCTGAGCCTTCTAAGTCTCAAAACACAGGTTCTATTTCTAATTCTGTTCTATGTACTGGTTACAGATTTATTAACCTCTGTGCCTTGGTTTCCCCACATGTAGATGAGTGTAGTCGAAGTGCCTGTCAACATCTATTTCGGAACGATGGGGGTGCAAAAGGGTAAAATATTAAAAAGTGCCTAACTAATGACAAAGCACTAAACAAATTCCAATGGTTAATGTTCCCTAAAACTTACACTACTTCAATGAAGGGAAAAGAACATTGAAAGGTATTTGAGTCAGTTCAAAATGGCATACAACAGACATCTGCATTTCCTCCCTTTCTTCCTCTCTCTCTGTCTCTGTCTGTCTGTCTCTACCTGTCTCTGTCTCTCTTGTCTCTGTCTGTCTGTCCGTGTGTCTGTCTTTCTCTCTCATTTGTGAACACATGCATGGCATGGTGCATGTTTGGTGGTCAGAGGACAAGTTGCAGGAGTTGGCTCTCTCTCTTTCTGTCATGTGGGTCCTGGGGACAGAAATTAAAATTAAATTAAATTGAAATTAAATCAAGTATCTTTACCATCCAACATCTAATTCAGGATAGTAGGAGAAAATTTCAATTTAGTCATGCATACCTAACCTCAAAACAAAACCAAAAAAGAAAAGGAAAGGAAAAAGAAAAGTTAGGTGACCTGCCTAGGGTCACACAGCAAACGAGAGATCGCAGAAGGAAAAGCCAGCCAAATAAGAAGACAGACATGGAAAGAGCAGCCTGGAGCTGAAACTCCAGAGCCCAATGACAAGTTGACCAGATTCAGGATTCATTCAAAGTGCAGTTCTGGGGCTGCAGTAGAGCAGATGATCGATCCATTGACCAGCAGCTAAAGTTCCTGTAAAAGGAAAGAAAGGATATGGGTTGTCTTTTAAAGGGAATTTGGAAGGTAATACAAGCCGAGTCAGCAGCAGAATGCTCCTCCTCAAAATGGGGATATGAGTTGAGCTTTGGAAGAGAGGACTCAATGTATGGGGTGTCTGCTGTTCAGGCACGAAGACCTGAGTTTGGATGCTCTTCACCCATGGAAAAGCTGGGCTACGGTGGTGCCCACCTGCCTGTTCCCCCAGCACTTCAGAGCAGAGACAAATGATTCTGAGGATTTGCCAGCCAGCTAGTCAAGTAGTGGTTTTGGAGAGTTTGAGAAAGTAAAAAGCAAACCAAGGGGAAGGACACAGCACAGCCCGATGTCGGGAAGGATGAGCGGGAACAAGCTGCTGTGAAACACCCGGCCCGCTTCCCTGCCTTCGAAACACCCAGCCCGCTTCCCTGCCTTCGCTCTTGAGATGCTGTGGAAAGGAAGGAAGGTGTGGGACTTTGGAAAGATCAGGGGCGCTTCGTTGTTCTGCACAGGAAGTCAGTCACTGGAACTTTCTTTCATGAAAAAGAATAACCATTCTTTTTCTTTTAAATCGGCAGTTATGGTCTGGGGCTGGAGGGGAGTGTGGCTCCGTGACGAGCATACTCAGTGTACACAAGGCTCTAGGTTGATCCTCTCCACTACAGAAACAAACAAGGCAACTTCACCACAGGGCTGTCGATAAAAATGAACAGAAATGAACCAGATAACCAAAATAAAGACTATCACAACATTTTATATTCAATAGTCATCACTCTCCTAATAGATAACTCTTATTTCTGAAGATAGTTCTTATGAAGAAGTTCCACATCGTCTCAAATCCAAATAAACCAAACTTAAGAAGGGTCTCACACTGAGAAGCAGTGCAAATGAAGAGAGCCAGGCTCGCAGCGTTGGGAAACAGGTACGTGTGCTTGGCTGTGAGGAAATCCCACCGACTGTGGTCACATTCCTCAAGTGTTACGAACTTACCGGTAAACCAAGTTAAAATGTGCCTTGGATGACCTAGGTTTATTTCATAGTCCTCTGTATAAAAGAGTCGGTCAAAACAGGAAGAACTTAAAAAAGAAAAGCTCTCAAACAAAATAAACAATTCATAAGAAAAATAAAACGCTGGCTTTCAAACAGAGGCTTGGAGTCCTGACACACGGAAAACTATGAAAGAGAATTACAGAGAGATGGAGCCTTGATAAATGCAGGGAGGATGCCTTGAACAGTGCTCAGAGACAAGAAGGAACCACAGAAGCACAAACACACTACACACACACACACACACCACAGACACATACACACACACACACACCACAGACACATACACACACACCACACACACATACACACCACAGACATACACACACACACACAACACACACACATACACACACACACCACACACACATACACACCACAGACACACACACACATACATACACACCACACACACACACCACACACACACATACACACACACATACACACCACAGACACACACACAGACACATACACACACACACACACACACCACACACACATACACACACACACACCACACACACACACACATACACACCACACACACACACAAATATACTCACATACATATGCACACAGACACACACACACACACACACACACACACACACACACACACACACACACAAGAAAATATTGAACAAATGATAGCCAGGCTCCACAAATCTTGATAACATGACATTCTACTTATTAAAAACATCAGTCTTGGAAGACTCCAGGCACAGTAATTTTGAAAATGTACACAAGTAAATTAAAACCAGGCTTATGATTCTTCTTATTGTAAGTCACTCGCCCAGATAGCTCTGCAAAACTAATGCAAATTTTTAAATTAAAAGAGAAGAAGAGAGAGTCAACGTGAACATTGCTGATTTTAAGCAGACTCCCAAGTTTTCCGTTTTTAATTGGAATGAAATCTGAAAGCCTTTTGGTGCATGAAGAAAACATGTTTTTTAAAGAAAATTAGTTCCAGAATAAAGAGAGTAAATATTAAAGCTGCAGCTAAAAGGCACGTGTGAACGTTTTATGTAACTTATCTGACTCATTGGTAGGAGTCACGTTAGGACTTTCTTGTTTATCACAGGACACAGCACTTTCTGTTATGAAAATAGCAGAATATAATGCCTGGAGAACTGGACCAAGAGCCAGCAGCCCCAGAGTCTACAACCAAACAGTCCACGTCTCCTTCTTTCTCAGTGCCTTCATTTACAAAACAAGCAATATTGAGCATTGTGGGCAGACTCGAAATTCCAAATGAGCTAACGCATCAGAATTATCTAAATAACTGGAAAGCCCTATTTAACTGGGTTGGCTTCTGTCCCTTCCTTAGAATGAGGCCCAAGAATCCAGTTGGGCCACGTGATACAAGAGAACCAGAGAACAAGCTAGGTATTTCCTCCAGCCCCCTACTGCCACTCGTGTGCAGGAGTTCACAGCCTGCTGCTTCCTTCTCAGGTGAGGTGAGTGAGCGCTGGTGTGCACCTGAGGGCCAGAGCGATTGGGGGAGTGAATGTCACTGCCCCTGTGCCACCCTGGCACCTTCGGACTGCCCCTAAGGACTGTGTTCTTTCATTTAAGGCTTTGGGGCCTTAGCTCTGTTTCAGATGATTTGAAGGGTTAACATTTACTTTGTAATAGTCATGGACATCATAGCATAAACTATTCCTGAGAGTAGTTTTGATACTGAATGCAAGAAAATACAGAGATGGTTCACTTCTCTTACTCTCCCTGGCAGATGCGCCCTCCAGCAAACGCACAGCACACACGTAACTCAATCATGCTGTTTCCAAACGGTCAGGGCGCACAACTCGGAACAACCACCAACAATCTTTCCTGAGTTTTGTATTCATAGTATATCCACATAAAGAAAGTTTACAGAAAGGAGGCTATGGGAGTGTGAATGTAATTGGCGCACATAATCTCATAGGGAACGAAGCTATTAGGAGCTGTGTCTTTGTTGGAATGGATTTGGCCTTGTTGGGGGAAGTGGGTCACTGCTGGGGAGGGCTGTGAGTTTTCCTGTGCTCAAGATAACGCCCAGTGTCTCATCCATTTCCTGTTGCCTGAAAGATGTAGGACTCTCAGCTACTCCTCCAGCTCCATGTCTGCCATGCTCCACAACATGATGATAATGGACTAGACCACTGAAACTATAAGCAAGCAACCCCAATTAGATGCTTTCTTATAAGAGTTGCTATGGTCAAGTGTCTATTCACAGCAATAGAAACCTAACTGAGACAGAGACTAAAACACAGAAAGAACACAAGGAGTTAAGTACTAATGCTTGACTTTTAGACAGAGTGGCAAATGAATGGAAGATTTTATGTGTACCTCAGGGCAATTATACTAGGAAGCTACTTACTTCCCCTGAGTGGAGATCGGACCTAGCAGTAATTCTGGCATCTCTAATTATATAATGACTGAATCTAAGGGGAGAATTAAAATGAAAGATTTAGTCCTTACCAGGAAACATCCTCCCCCAAATCCAGACTTGCAGATATCATCAGCAACAACCGCATTTTTAATGGCTAGGGGGATGCTTAAGGAAATGTCAGTCACTACGATTACCCCATGTCTCCTCTCCATAAATAATAACATTCTAACCGACAGATTCTTGGCTCAACCAATCTTCTTTTAAACATGTAGACTAGTCAAAAAGAAATATTTATTAGAGAAAGATTGGAAAGGGTGAAACTGGAAATGATCACTCAAAATAAGAAAAAAAAAAAACCAGCCTCATTAAAGGAGGAAAAATATGGGCATTCAGAGCTAGCCAGACACCAAAAATATGTATGAATAAACAGTCAATCAGTAATCCTGTGCTGGCATGATGGCCTTTGAGGGTATAATGACTAGAATGAAATCACCAAGGAAGCTGGGGTCAACTTCCCAAATTTCCCAGAAGGCTTGTAGATGCCAAGCAGCCCCAGCAGGTTGACAATATTATATCAGGTGGGCATATTTCCTTTGGTTTACATAGTCAGTGTTTCCTGAAAAGCCTCAGCACATCCTAGAGCTCATTATTTTTATTCTAATTATTTTTCTACGAAAGGTATCCTCATTCACACAAATGCCCAGTCTCAATCCTCCTAAGCTATCTGTAGCAATTATTCCATGATGTTTCTAATATTAATTGCTAAGTTAAAAAAAACTCATAATTTTACTTGCTTTAAAATGTTCTGCCTTTGTATTTTTCAACTTCCCTTCATTCCTTTATTATTAAAAAACATAAATAAAACATCCAGCTAGTCCTCTCTTTAAAATTTATTATTTTATGTTTATCAGCTTTCTATATTTTTCCTCTAAAAAATGTCTTAGCAGGTTTATGGTGATATTTTAATTGTACTGAAATGTGATTTTATTTGTAGGTTAATAAATAAAGTTCCCTGGGGGTCAGAGCTAATAGCAAGCCATAGCAGAAACTGGGCGGTGGTGGTGCATGCCTTTAATCCCAGCTCTTGGGAAGCAGAGCTAGGCATATCTCTGTGTGTTCAAGAATACAGCCAGCATTGGAGACACACACCTTTAATCTCAATACCAACCATAGAAGACCTGGAGGTCTGTACAGACAGGCAGTGACAAGGAGGTCATGTGGTTGGGTTTACAACCAATGAGTAGGCAGAAAAGTCTATTAAAAAAGACAAACAGACAGGAAGTAGTCTCTTGGCTGAAGAGGATAGCTGCAGCAGTGAAGGGTAAGGTTTTTAGCTCTGACCTCTTGGGCTTTCATCTCTGCATTGGCTCTGTGTTTTTATTTAACAAGACCGTTCATCTACACAGGTTGTTACCTCTGGAATTCTTGCTACACTGACTAGTTATTTTATCTCACCTTGTTTAAATTATTTCTTTACCAGTTATAGTTGTTTGTTTGTTTTGAGATGGAACAGGAGGAGAAATAAGGGGAATCTCTGTAAAATGGAGCCTAATGTCTGCTTACAACCCAATGTGGTAGGGAAAAGATTGGCTGAGGGAAAGTTTTATTTTGTTACCCAAGATTGGCCCTTGCTAGAAGTAAGCAAAGATTGATGAGCAGTGAGTAAAAGAATGCCAGGGGACTGATAAGCATCTCTTATGGCCAGCCATTATTAGGGAACTGCAGAGGAGATTTCTGGGCAGGAATTTAGGCTCTACCTACTGTGGCCAGACACTTTCAGGGCCTACAAGGGGGATGTGAGGCAGGGATCTAGGCTTTAGCTCTGGGATTACTGTGGTCTTGGGCAATCGTTGCCATTTAACAAAAATGGAAGAACTTTTCAAAATGGCATGGACATAGCTAATACTCCTGGCTTTTGTTTCTATAAATAGATGGAGAAGGTGACACAGTGGTTTCCCATGTCATTCTTTCCAGCTGGATGTGGTTGGCATCCTCATTAGGGGTTTTCTTGGTCAGTCTGTGACATCAGAAGTTTTGGAAGAGGTTGCTACATGTGTGTGATTTGGAGGATCCTTCTTCAACAGCCTCCAGGATGCTACTTATCTAGCTACCCGACGTCAATTTTGGAGGAAGAGGATTCTGTGAAGGAGGGAAGCATTCCTCAACATCCTCTAAGCCTGATAATATTTAGCTAGCTGCCTAACATTCTTCCCTGACCAGCTGAAACCCTGAAATCATTTAGGGAGTGGACATAAAATCAATCTGACTGCTTCTGGCTGACAATGGGGACATAGAGGGGCTTAGGGTCTGTAATCTAGCTGGTTTTCAGGAGGGTGATCAGTGGGACATATCCAGGTAGATAGAGTGTCCCAGGCCCATCTTGTCAACAGGAGCAAATGAATTTAAGACAGCAGTTGAGTATGCAGAGTTCAAGGGTGACTATCAACACCCCTGAGGTTATAACATATTTAACCCAGTCACTCTGAGAATTCAGATTCATTTTCAGTGCTGTTTACCTACAAGGTGGTGGCGTTTTCTATGGTCTTGGTCTGACTTTGTAAATCTTGTAAAACAAACAGAATTTCTAAGAATAAATGAACAGGGTTATGTTCGTGGTTAGGAATGGAATGAGAGTCCTTTAACTTGATTATAACTGAGTAGCTGTGATCACCCCGCACAGAGTGTCAGTCAGCCACACAGAGACCTTTAAAGACTGGCCCGTTGTTTAATTTTGGTGATGCTTTCCCGCTGAGGACAGCTGAGGGACTGGGCCTTGGGGATCACTGCAGCCTTGGCTCTTCTGGAATTTCTTTTACCAGTTGCTCATCTATGTGAGGCTAAGTCAAAGACTTTCCCTGATCATGGCTTCATTTGGAAGCATGAAGGAATTTTTCCCTCCATGTTGGCCTTTTATAGAGTGCCCACTGGTTAGAATCCACCTGATGGGATCTCCACGGCCTCCATAAACAAAAGGTCAAGTGCCTCACTAGGGCTATAGAACATTCTGAGAGGTGTCCCACAGTTCCCTGGCACCAAGTTGACCTTGGAGAGCAAGGTATTTTCTCTTTTAATCCCTCTGTCCATATTAGTTTATATGTCCAGCATGGTTAAGAATTCCTAGACAGTCAGTTGTCCTACTCTAGTACTGTTAGCTACTGTGTGCCATCTAATAAAGCGTAGGCAAAACCCAAACACTTCTAAACAAATGTTGCTTAGCATCTTCTACATGCCTTATATAATGTACTCATAATTTTTGTCATTTGCTTGGACTTTCCCTTTTTCTTTCCCATTCTGAAAAAACATCCAGCCATCTTTACCTTCATCCTCAAATCAGTCCATACTAAAAATAGTTCTACTCTTACATTTTTTCTGCCTTTCTTTTTTCCTTCCTTCTTTCCTTCCTTCTTTCCTCTCTCTCTGTCTCTCTGTCTCTGTCTGTCTCTATCTCTGTGTCTCTGTCTCTCTCTCTGTCTCTGTCTCTCTCTCTGTCTCTCTGTCTCTCTCTCTCTCTCATTCCATGAGACATGTATGTGATCTCACTGTGTAGCTCTGACTGCCCTGGAACTCACTAAGTAGGCCAAGCTGGCCTCGAACTCACAGAGATCCACCAGCCTCTGCCTCCTGAGTGCTGGGATTAAAGGCATGCACCACTGCATCTGGCTTTCTTTTTTTCTACTTACTGGTTCCTTTTTATTTTATTTCCTTTCTTAATACTGAGACAGTAGCACAAATAACCTTACCATTTGATTAAAAGAGAGTTGGCTATAAAGTACATATATAACATAACATAATCAGTTAGTGTTGCCTGGATACATAGTGTTAGGGTATGAGGCTTTGCAAGTTCTCTGGCAAATACCACAGAAAACACAAAGATCTTTTTGTGTTTTTGTGTTTTACATGATCTAAAGCATTAGTCCTGCTTTTGGTTTTGAATGAGTGTAAGTAGCAGATAGATAAATGGCAGATACATAGCAAAACATCATCAAATTTGTGATTTCAGCAGCTAGTAGAAATCAGCTAAGGGAGCCGCGTTAAAATTGTGACGCTGAAGATATGGACTGAGGATTTTTAGGCAGAGAGTCCTCCTGTGGATAACTTCCCAGACATTCCCACTAGAAGCGTTTTGTATTATGAAACGACTTTACCTTTTATTTGTTCAAGGCACAGAGCTTTTACTGCTGGCTGTTTGCCTGTTTTCTTTTCCTCCTGTGACAGAGTTAGGGGCCAGCCCGACCCAGGAAAAGGGTATTGGGAGGACACTTTGAGATAAAAATACACTTCGGTCTGCAGCAAAAAGGACCCACTCCCTCCTCCTAAAGCAGCTTCTGGGTTTGCTGCAACAGCACATGGCAATTTACACACCATGTCCATGCAAAAAGCCCTGTCTCCCCCTGTGTAGCCGAGTACAGCAAATGGTTACACTTTCCAAAGGAGCAGAGAAGCAGGGGGAGGAGTCCTACGATGTAGGCTGGACAGGGGACTCGCTTCGGAGTCCAGTGATAGACCCAGAACACGTAGCAGAAGCAGACCAAAGAGGGGGGCAAAGGAGTCTCAAAGTTGTGGTGGTAGGTGGGGCGTTCTATCTCAGCCAGTGAAAAACCAGGCCTGGAGAGAGAGCAGGTGTGAAGTGCAGTGGAACCAGCATCTCCAATCTCTCACCTGAGCCGGCCCCACACAGTAGACACAACATTTGAAATAACTGCCTCATCAACCACAGGGTTCAGCAGTGGCAGTCTGGGGACAGTCATAGATCTACTATTATCTCTTAAGTCTGATATATGAGATATATTGAGCTTGTTACACAGCAACAGAGACACCAGAAAACAGCGTAAGTCCACGGTAGGAATCCTTGGATGAACAAGCCTGAGTAGTGCTCAGTGATAAGGGGGCGTTTATTCGGTAAGGCAGGTGGACCCAGCACAGGGTGTGAGCAGGCAAACATCTATGTGGGTTTCAATTGACCTTTTGGAAATGGGCAAACTCAAAAATCAGCACAGAGAACGAGGAACAGGGAGAACTCGCAAGTGTCCAGGGTGAAGGCTAGGGAAGGTCAGCCGTGCTGGGGAAGGCTGAACCCCAGGAAGGGCTTTAACAAAACTTAATCAGATCTGAGGCACACAAAACATGTACATTCCACCCCAGATTTTTTTTTATCAGTTGCATATTGACCATTTTACATATAATAAAAAAGAGAAGTTGATGTGCAGCTTTAAAAAAATCACTTAAAAAGTCTCTATATATTTACATACATGTCCATAAACACCTATACATCTTAAAGTCAGGTGTAAAGAACTCTATAATCTTTAATAGTGGCAACAGGTCTTATGACAAAAAATTTACATACATGTAATATTTAGCTTTCAAGCACACAGAGTATGAAGACATTAAAATAGCATGATCGCATTTAACCATTCAGAGGAGTAAAGGGTAGTGTGAAACTTGCCTAGCTGGGCAGACCGTGGGCCTCGGGGAGCGGCTCACTGCAAAGCAGCAGACAGGATAAGATGGAACAGCTTAGAAGTGAGGGCCTAGTGTGAGGCGGGGCTGTGCAGGGCACCCCAGTGTGAGGCGGGGCTGTGCACGGCACCCCAGTGTGAGGTGGGTCTGTGCACGGCACCCCAGTGTGAGGCGGGGCTGTGCACGGCACCCCAGTGTGAGGCGGGGCTGTGCACAGCACCCCAGTGTGAGGCGGGGCTGTCCACGGCACCCCAGTGTGAGGCGGGGCTGTGCACGGCACCCCAGTGTGAGGCGGGGCTGTGCACGGCACCCCAGTGTGAGGTGGGTCTGTGCACGGCACCCCAGTGTGAGGCGGGGCTGTGCACGGCACCCCAGTGTGAGGCAGGCTGTGCACTGCGACCCAATGTGAGGCCGGGCTGTCCACGGCACCCTAGTGTGAGGCGGGACTGTGCACAGCACCCCAGTGTGAGGCGGCTGTGCACGGCACCCCAGTGTGAGGCGGGGCTGTGCACAGCACCCCAGTGTGAGGCGGGGCTGTGCACAGCACCCCAGTGTGAGGCGGGACTGTGCACGGCACCCCAGTGTGAGGCGGGGCTGTGCACTGCGACCCAATGTGAGGCCGGGCTGTCCACGGCACCCTAGTGTGAGGCGGGACTGTGCACAGCACCCCAGTGTGAGGCGGCTGTGCACGGCACCCCAGTGTGAGGCGGGGCTGTGCACAGCACCCCAGTGTGAGGCAGGCTGTGCACGGCACCCTGAAGAGAAGGCCAGTGTGCCGCGGTTTTGTCAACCTGACAGCCTAGAAGGGAACCCCAGTAAGGAACTTCTAGATGAGGCGGGCATAGGGGCATACCTTTGAGGAATGGTCTTGAATGTTTCCTGGGGTAGGAGGGCCAGCCCTGCATGTGATTGGCACCGTCTCATGGTTGGCCCCTGACCTATAGGAGAGTAAGAAAGTGAGCTGAGCTTGAACAAGACAAGGCAGGCAGCACCGGTGGGCGCGCTTGTTTCTCTTTGCTTTGGAGCGCACACGTGGTGTGACTTCACCATTGGTAGACTGTGGCCTGGAACTGTCAGCTTCACTAACCTTTCTTTCCCACGTTGCTTTTGATCAGAGAGCTTTGTCACAGGGGCAGAAGGAAAGCTGGAGCGGCAACGTCTCGTGAGAAGAGAGACAGTGCTCTCTCATGCCTCTTCCGTCACGTGGGCTTCCGTCCCCTCGTCCCCATCGTTTGAAATCTCATATTCCATGGAGTGGCTATAAGATCCAAGTTTGTGTTTAGGAGGGAGAGATCGCCCCACCCAGCCCACCCCCATCTCCTCTGGGCTTTGTCTGTAAGTCCTGTGTGCTGGTCCAGCTTGCCAGTGTGCTCCCAATGACATGTAGGATAAAACTCCGATAATTTCCTGTTCTCCATTAGTCTCCGTTCATAGATTATCTCTCCCAGGCTACTCAAGGGGAGGTGTTGCTGCACATCTGCTATGGCAGTCCTGCGCTCTGGCTTTAGTGCCACCAGCCTATATTAACCCCAATCAGGAGGCACTCGATAAGCATTGGTTTTTTTCTTCTTAACATGTCAATAATCCCTGTTAGAGACACAATGGGACAGACGTAAAGAGGGAAGCCGTCTTATTAACAGAAGGCTGACTACTCCTCCGTCCCTTTATTGTGACATGGGCTCTGTTCCCGGTGGCCCAACAGGGGAGAGAACAGGGACAGAGGCATAACGAGGACTATGGGGGTCCAGCCCCTCGATAGTCCCCTCCCAGGGTCCGCGGAAGGCTCTATCAACCAGCAGAGAATCTTTAGGGTCGGTAAATCAGTCTACGCACGCAGAGTTCTTTGGTCCATTCGCTTTAATTCTAATTCCCCATCCCTCGCTTTACAGTTATATATCCCCCCAAAATCACCATCCTCCCCTCCACCCAGGACACCCAGCCTGAACTTCCTCAGGCAGTGATTGTCCATAATCAGGATCAGATGGAGGGGTAATAAGAATTACGATGAGGGGCAATAGTTGTTAATTACCATTTGCAACTCAAAGGGGAGTGACTAGTGAACTGACTAAAGGTTAAATTGGGGTAATATCTAAAAGGGATCTTATGTGCACAATTGTACTCTAAAATGTGTTTGGTAAAGAATGCTAAAAATCTAAAGATTCCTAGAAGTGGTTAGGTAATTAGTTAGAAGTCTAAAGTTAGTAAGGCTATAAGGAAGGAGGGCCTAAGCTAAATTGTGTAAAACTATTACTTAGTGTCCACCTGGCCTAGGCGGCGTCCTCTTGTGAATTTACTGTAAGTCAGGAGACTTGTACGTGGGCTGCTATCACTTGTTAGTCCTTGGAAGTTGGGCACCCCTCTGGGTGGTGTCTCCTTGTGGAATTTAAGTCAGGAGACTTTCAGGTGGGCTGTTATCATTGTTAGTCCTTGGCAGTTGGGCGTCCACCTGGGTGGTGTATCCTGTAGTCCTTGAAGTGGCTAAGGGAGATAACTGGTTCCAGAGAAAGCCTTTCCTGAGGCTGTTCTCCAAATTCCTGGAATGTGTACGTCTAGAGAGTGATCAGTCCACACTGTTAGCCCTTCTTAGGGAAAAATCAACTGGGAGAACTATGAAGGCACACATGATTTTCATAACAGAATACAGCTGATATATAACAAGCCAAGTAACACCAAAAACTCCTTGGGATTTGGCTTCCTCTGGAGGAATTCCCTGATCCCTCCAGGTAGTGACTTTGTCATAACCAGCTGAGTTCTTATGATATATTCCTGCGGCCCGCAGCAGAGGCACAGGTGAGTGAGACACAGGGGGCGTCAAGAGCATGTGCTCGTGGCTGCCTTGTCTATCATGGGTTCCTAGTTGCTTGCAGACTTGAGCATCAAAGCTAGAAAAGGACGACAGGAGTCGAAAGGACAGGCATCAGCTAGTCACTTTGGGCATCTCATCCTCCGAGGGCCACAGTGTACTGGGCATCGGCACCAGCACACGGAAGGCAGGCAGGGTCCACTGGTCCTGCCGGCCACTCTCCAGGGGTTTGTCATGTGCACTCCCAGGATGGGGGTCTTGCTTCTGGCTGGTGTTATCTCACCAAATCCTGAAGACTTCATTCTACCCAATCAGAACACATCAAGATCTTGACCACCATGTCTAGCTTCACTTGGGAAACATCCAGGACATTTTTAGATAAGACTTGATTTCATGTTGTTCAATAGTCACTGTTTTTATCCTTAAAGTAGCCACAAAACCTTAATATGACTTATTAGCGTGTCGAATGTGCCACTAGCACTCATACACCTGTTTTCTCACTTGTCTAGCCCCCTACAGACTCAATGTAACCTATTCGGTGAGCTCCAGGTCAATGAGAGACTCTTTTTCAAAATACAAGGTATCCTGATGAACCAGGCCTGAGGTTGACCTCTGAGCTTTGCATGTACACACACACACACACACACACACACACACACACACACACACACACGTCCCTTCACAAATACATGCACATATATAGTGTGGTGATATTTTAATTGTGCTGAAATGTGATTTTATTTATATGTTAATAAATAAGTTGCCTGGAGATCAGAGGTCAGCGAGCCAGAAACAAGTCAGGCATTGGTAGCCCACGCCCTTAATCCAATCACATGGCAGGCAGAGTCTCTGTGTGGTCAAGGAAACAGCCAAGTGTGGTGACACGAATCTTTAATCCCAGTACCAACCATAGAGACCTGGAGGTTTGTATAGACAGACAGTGACAAGGAAGTCAGGTGGCTGGGCTTAGACCCAATAAGAACGCAGAACAGAAAGGCAATAAAAACACAGGTTACACAGGAAGAAGCTCTCTGGGGAAGCAATGGTGGTGAGCTGGTAAGATAAGGTAGTCGTGGTTCTTCACTACTGCTCTGATCTCTGGCTATTACCTCCGTATTTGGCTCTGTGTTTCTTATTTAATAAGACTGTTTATAAATTTGTCTATATATAGTCACATAGACAGTGATCTGCTGTGTATAGCCACAAGTAAGAAATAACAAGTGGGTTGGGATTGGAAAGAGTATTTCAGTTAACTGACTTTTGTGCACGTGGGTGTTTATTCAGTCACCCCAAGGCCTTTTCAAATGTGTACTGTTTACAGTTCTGTCTTCTGATCCCACAGGTAGAGACACCAATGTAAAGCTGCTGGAACAACAGCTAAGTGGTTAAGAGCACCTGCTGCTCTTCCAGAGGACCTGGGTTTGGCTCCCAGCACCCAAGTTGGGTAGTTAACAACTACTTGTAACTCTAGCTCCAAGGGATATGATACCTCCTTCAGGTCTCTCTCTGGACATGCGTAAAAAGACACAGATAAACACACAGACAGACACACAGACAGACAAACACACACACACAGATTTTTTTTTTAAGTTTTAAAAAGAATGCCTAATATGTAAATAAGCTTTTAAATTCAAGGGGGTTCACTATTTTGCTAGCCTTGAAGTAATAATCCTCTTACCTCAGCTTTGAGTGCTGGCCTCGGATGCATGCACTGTGCTCAGCTCACGTTTATCTCGCAGAGGACTTAGCACGTGTGTTATCAGAGAACCTTTCATGTTGCTGTCCAGCTGTCCAGTCAGTCTTTTACATGTTGGTCTCTCCTGCGGTAATGAACATGAGACACATTTTACAAACAGTATTTGTGTCCCACTGAGTGATCTTTTTGTCAACATAGCTTTGTAGGAGTCGGGTCTGGACTTGTCTGAATTGATGAGACCCATTTGTTATGCTAAAAGCATAGGTCACTGGAACTTTTACAAAGACTTTGTAAAAATCCCCAGATGTGGCATTCCCTCCAAAAACTAGGCTGATCCTAGTTTTGGGGAATTTGGCTTTTTTTCTTGTTTTACTGCAGAAACAAATTGCTCTTGGCAATCAGGGTTGATATTTTTTTCAAACTAATTTTTTCCTGTGAAGGGAGAACTATTTTAACTGACATTTGCCACCAGACTGAATAGGAATCATTTCAGTTTTGAAATTCTGGAAGAAACACGTCCCATCTGTTCCAGTAACCCAACTGGCTGATTGCATAGTCAAGAATGGTTTGTCACGAAAGGAAAGACCGTGGTGAGGAGGAGGGGATCTTATTACTTTATCTTACATAACTAACTGATTAATGGGCAATTATGGAAAACTTATGAAACTAACACATACCATGGGCTTATTCCACAGGTTAGGTTCCCAAAGGAATCACAGCTTACTGGTTAGTCATTTATGATTCCTAAAAATGAGAGGTGGAGGGCCTGACTTGCTAGGTAAATGTACTCACCCCCAAGCCTGCTGACCTAAATGTTGATCCCAGGACCCACGGGTGGAAAGAGAAGCAACTCCCACGAGTTGCCCTCTGACCTCCACGTGCATGCTGTGGCACAGACACTCTAAATAAAGAACACAGGGCCCCAGCTCACTATTACTACATGGCAGGTAGCAGCAAGTGTACCAGTGAAGAGCAGATTCTCAGCTTCAACATTTGTCATGTTTGAAAAATAATGTAATGTTTGTGCCTTGGATTCCTCATCTGTAAAATGGGTATATTCATAGTAATGGTAACTGTTAGGTTTCAAACCTAGGGCATATGGTTTAGGCGCCTATTTAACATCCTGTTACAGGATCCTCCTGACTGGCATATCCCACCCCCTACCCTGAACTCTGCAGTCCAGCTGCTCTTCCCTATATAATCCAATCATTTTGGTTACCAGCCCTCTCTTTGAACGTTTGGGCCTCCTGGCTGCTGTACCTGGTTTCCCTCTCTACCTTCTCCCCTCCCCATACTCCTCACAAGGCTCAGCTCAGACTGGTCATGACCACTCTGGACTCCCCCAGATGTCCCTGCTTCTGGCTATGCCCTCCCACAAATCTACAATAAACTTTCTCCTCTACTATACCAGGACCAGTCATATTTCTTTTTCTTTCCTTTTTCTTTCTTTTTTTTCATTCAGTAACAACCGTGGGGCTATTAAGAATTAAACTATTGTGGTCATTTAAATAAAAATAGCCCCATAGGCTCATAGGGAGTGGCATTATTAGGAGATTAGCCTTGTTGGAGTAGTATTGGTCTTGTTGGAAGAAGTGTGTCACCGTGGGGGTGGGCTTTGAGGTCTCAAGTGCTCAAGTCAGACCCCAGGGTCTCTCTCTCCCTGCTGCCTACCTATCCAGGTGTAGAACTCTCAGCTCCTCTCCAGCACCACGACTGCCTGCATGCCACCATACTTCCCGCCATGATGATAATGGGCTAAACCTCCAAACTGTAAGCCAGGCCCCAGTTAAATGCTTTCCTTTATAAGAGTTGCCATGGTCTTCATAGCAATAGAAACTGTAACTAAAACAAATATCTAACACATTCAGAGCTCAATGAATGATTTTATACTAATAGCACTGTGACAATGATTGTTGATACTATCACTATACATCTTTGAGTTTCCTGCCTTCCCAGGTCTCCAGGATTGCTCCTGTTGCATTCATCATCAGTGTGGCTCTTGATTCTGGCCACACAAGAGAAACTTCCAGAAAATTTAAGGGTATATAGGAGATACAATATCTAGGATTTACCAGGATGAGATTTTAATTTAATTCATTTTGGATGAGGACCAGAAACCAAATAATTTTGCTGCTGTTTTGGTTTCCCAGGAGTCTCTGGTGTTCAGCTGGCTGGGAGGACTTTTCCATTGTCCATGGAGCACTCACATCTTAGGGCTTCTTCCAGCACCAGCGCTCATTCCTGACGTGGACTTAAGATGAGGTGTGACAGACAACCTCCTTAGTGACTTCTGCCCTTTGCCCTTTTGGTACCCTCATCTAAGAAGCCTTAGAACCTCCCTCTTTGGATATTCAGTAAATTCGAACAAAGAGCCCTATTTCCGCAGTGAAATCTTTCGACTTCAGAGAGATCAAATATAGTTATCGTGATGAATGGCTGCAGCTCAAGGGACTGAACCGTTAAACAGCTCTGCTTGTTCTTTTGAAGGAATAAGAGCCTCCTAACTAAGAGAGGGAAGTTGTTGTTCTTGCTTTATAGCCACTTCAAAAGCTCACTTTACACTTAACTAAAAAGAGAGAAGGAGGAGAGGAGATAAGGATGACACCCACATTCAAAGAGCCAGAGAAATGGGACATTCAAAAGAGCAGAAGAAAGTCTCCCAGTTCTGATGCTGCCTGAAAACTGAAATTCCAGTGACCTTACCTTTCATTCCTGTCTTCATCCCACAGCTTCATTATTGAAAAATTTCAAACACTGATAGAAAGCACAAAAGGAAGTTAAAAGTGACTCACAAACCCAGTACCTTTTTGTTTATTTTTAGTGACTAAACTGAAGAACAAAGATTTGCCTTCTTCTTCCTCTCCAAAGGCAACTCTTCCAAAATTGCCTCATATTTATTAAATAGACACATCCTAGCCTGACATCTTACCTGCTGTGCTAAGTATTTAATGCAAATTCTATCACTTGATTCCTTCCATAACCCTCTGTTACAGTGTCTCCCAAAGGCTGGGGCGCCAATCCCCAGCTTAGCACTACTGAGTGGTGGCAGAGTCTGTACCTAGAAGCCCCCTCAAAGGTCTGCAGGTCACTGCTGCATGCTTCAGAGGGGCTGGGGACCCTATCTTGTCCTCTTCTATCTCTTTGCTCCTTCACCACAGAGAAGTTCATATGGCTACATGCCGCTCCCACACAATGCTGTCTCATTGACTTGGAAGCAATCACACCAATTGACCAAAGACCGGAAATCCTAAGGCTGTGACCTTTGTTCTTCATGTTTCAATTACATTAAATATTTTTCATAGTGATAGAAAGCTGGCTAAATCAGCTTTGGAGGTAAAATCTTGCTCCCATTTCAGAGGAAATGAAGCTTCACTGAAGTCCTCCGTTTATCCATTCACTCAACAAACATTTGCAGTCCTATCAAGTGCCAATCTCAGTGCCTGGAAGAATTGCTGTTATTGGCAGTCTTGTTTATAAATGCAGTATCTGCTCCACCCCATGTGTGATGGTTTATCGACTTAATTGGACCAACTAAGAGACATGCCTCTGGGTGGGCCAATGGGGTACTTCCTGGAGGACTTCTCCCCTGGAGTGGGCGGCACCTCTGGTAGTAGCTCAGATATAGAGAAATCTGAGGGAAAGTGCTGCCGTTGCCTGCCTGCCTTCACTTTTTGCTGGTGATTGCATCTACCCTGTCTTTGCTGCTGCAGCCACTAATGTCAGGACCAAGATGCTTCGGCCTTGTAATGTGGACTGAAGACTGGAGCCTCTGTGGGGATCCTCTGTGCCTTCAGAGAATGAGGACTGCTGAGGCATCTGTCCTGGCGGACTGAGCAGGTACTAGGTTTTTTGCTCAGCTTCTCCAGGGTGCAGACAGCCATTGTTGGACTCATCCCAGATTGTGCGAACCAATCTGAATCCCCTCTGTAAGGTATATCCATTCTATCAGTTCTGTTCCTCTAGAGAACCCTGACTAAAAACACTATGCCCCCCCCTATTTTTACTTGATGGATAAACTATATAACTTGTTTTCCATCTTTAGAATGTAAGCCTAGGGTGACAGGCATTGTTTCTACTTCAGTTACCTCCCTTCACAGGACGACTATTTGCTCCTTGCAACATATAATGAGCAACTTAGCATTTCATGGGTCAGACTCTTCTCACAAAACCAGCTCCTCAATACCCTTCTGTGAACACCAAGTCACTTAATGTGTAATGCTCTTAGTATCTGCGTGGACAGGCGGATTTTGAAGACGCGAACCCGAGGCCTGCAAGGCTAGGACACTGTCCTACTTGGGTTTACTACCACTGTGGTAAAACACCATGACCAATGCAAAGTGGGGAGGAAAGGGTGTGTCTGCCTTACCCTTCTACAGCACTGTTCATCACTGAAGGAAGTCAGGGCAGGAACCCAAACGGGGCAGGAACCTGGAGGCAGGAGCTGGTGAAGAGGCCATGGAGGAGTGCTGCTTACTGGCTTGTTCCCCATGGCCTGCTCAGCCTGTCCATAGACCCAAAGAGCTTATAGAATCCAGGACCACCAGCCCAGGGATGGCACCACCCACATTGGGCTGAGCCCTCCCACATCAATCACTAATTAAGAAAATGCCTTACAGCTGGATCTTATGGAAGCCTGTGGTGATATTTTATTTGTGCATTAATAAGTAAAGCTTGTCTAGAGATCAGGGGGAAAAGGCCAGCCATTTTAAGTAAACAAAGAAGTCAGCAGCACACACCCTTAATCCCTCAGCAGGCAGGATCTCTGTGTGTTCAAATCCACAGTAGGGAACAGAACCAAGCGTGTGGTGACACATGCCTTTAATCCCAGTACCAACCTTAGAGACCTGGAGGTCTGTATAGACAGACAGACAGACAGACAGTGACAGACAGTGTAGGAAGAGGAAGTGAGGTAGCTGGGCTAAGAGCCAATGAGACAGCAGAAAAGCAAGGCATATAAGCCTAGGTAGACAGGAAGTCATGCTCCTTGGAAGATGCGGAGTTGGTGAGGTGAGGTTAGCTGGTTGCTTTCCATATTTCCCTGATCTCTCTAAGGCTTTAACCCAAATTTCTGGCTCTGTGTTTTTTATTTAATAAGAACATTTAGAAATTCGTCTATAGAGGCCTCTTCTCGATTGAGGTCCCCCTTTCTAGGCAGCGCAGATGTGAACCCAGTGATCTAGTCCAGGCTCTACGCTGTTTCATTCTTGCATCGACGTGGTGGTGATGTAATTGGGAACCTGAAACATGGATGGTCCGTCACCTCTACAGTGACTATGTTCTCTGAATCCGAAATGAATTTATAAGTTTGTTCTGCTAACTAAAGACTAATTAGGAAGCAGGGCTGGGATGCTGTTCAGGGGGTCACCCTTAGGGTGAGCACTCTTCTCCAGAGCAGAATTGGGGTGCTTGTTATTCAGGGGCTCACTTGCTTCGGGTGAGTACTCCCTCCAGAACTAGAAAGTGATGGAGATGAAGTTAATGGCTTTGATTCGATGTCAACAAAAAGCACAATACGATTCGATGTCAACAAAAGGCACAATACATAAAACATAGATTATTTATCTCTAATAGAAGTAAGGTTTACACAACATGAGGATTTCCTTTTTCATTAATACTTGTTTCCAAAGCAAAGAAAATGTCCTTGTAACTGTAGATGCTTCTGCTCCTGTCCTGCGGAAAGCAGACCGCCCTGGGCCTCAGAGTTCTCTGCAGGGAAGGTGAAAGCTCTGTTTAGGAATTTAAGGAGGAACGACATTCAATTTAGTGCCTGAGAATCAAGTGGAGTCTTTCATGACAGTAAAGATGGTCCAAAAGCTTCCCTATGTAAGCGCCGTGACACCATGCAGGATGCAGATCGACTCCTAGGTTATCTGTGTGTTGACAGCACACAAGGCAGGTGCCTCCCTTTTCTTTAAAGTGTTTTTTGTTGTAGCAACTATATAAATTATACAAATTTATATAAAAGTTATATATAGAGGAATTTATGTATATATAAATTATATTAAATTATATAGAAGGAAGCTTTTGTTTGTTTGAAAGACAGGGTCTCACTATGTAGCACTGGCTGTCTTGAAACTTGCTCTGTAGACCAGGCTGGCCTTGAACTCACAGAAACCCACCACAAGTGCTGGGATTAAAGGTGTGCGCCACTCTGCTAGGCACAGTGAGCGTTTTCTTAAGGTTGCTGGCTTGGCCTTTTGCTCGTTTGTTTGGGATGTGCCCCGGTTAGGTTTCTGCTGCTGTGATAAACACCACTGACTAAACGCAACTTGGAAAGGGTGTGTTTCAGCTCACATTTCCACATCACATCATGAAGGGACGTTTGGGCAGGTACTTCACGCAGGAACCTGGAGGCAAGAATTGAAGCAGAAGCAGGAAGAAATGCAGCTTACTGGCTTGCCCAGTCAGCTTTCCTGTATGACCCACAACTACAAGTCTAGGAGTGGCCCCGCCCACTGTGGGCGGGGCCCACAGGGCCCTCCCATCTGCCTTCCCATATCAATCATTGAACAAGAATGCCTACAGGCCAATCTGATGGAAGCATTTTCTCAGTTGAAGTTCCGTTCCTAAATGACTCTAGCTTGTGTCAACTTGACAAAACCAAACCAACACAAGGTGGCAGGGTGTGTGTGTGTGTGTGTGTGTGTGTGTGTGTGTGTGTGTGTGTGTTGCGTATATGTGAGTGTGAGTACCTGTGCACACATGTGAGATGGAGAACATCAAGTGTCCTAGTCTCACCTCCAGCTTACCCCCTTGAGAAGGATCTCTCTGTGAATCTGGAGCTCACTGGTTTGTTTTGTTTTTGTTTTGGTTTGGCTTTGGGTTTTTACTAGCCAGACAGAGAACCATAGTGATTCTCTTCCCAGCTCTGCCAGCACTGAGCTGTTGGTCTTTAGCCAGGTCCAGTGTTTCCATCGGTGCTGGTCCTCATACTTTTTCAGCTAGTGCTTTTACCCACTGGGCCATGCCCCAGGCTCAAAGGAAACTTTAAACAATCTATCATAGCACAATAGTTCTGTAGACTTTTCCCTGTACTTGTCTGATCTTTGTCTATAGACTCCTTTACTTTTAAAAAGTTCCTAAATCTCTGATTAAAGAAAGACTTGAGTCATTTGTGTAGTTGAGTTTGGTTACTGCCACACTCTTTCTAGAAATCCCCTTAAGCAAAACATGGCTGGATATGCTCAAACAGACTTGGTAGACTGGAGGGGCCTCAGGGATTATCCAACTCGATGCCTGCAGTTTAGGGGTGGTTGTTCGGTCAATGTCGCAGTATGAGTAGTTAATAAAAGCTGCCACCACTCATTCAAAGTTAAGAAAGCATGCTGAATACTTACTATGTATTATTTCTACTCTTTTTCTGCAATAATGCAAAATAATGATGAGAACTGACCTAGGAATGGCTGGGCATGTGGCTTGGTGGCATACTTCTTGCCTAAGATATGTGAGGCCCTGGGTTCAATCCCCAGCAAAGGAAAAAGAAGAAGAAAGGAATGATCTTGATTTTAGTTCTGCAGCATAAGGACAACAGTACCAATTTTCTAGAGTTAAAGGAAGGGTAATTGAGGTAAAACACGTAAATCCCTGCATGAAGCTATTTTTATTAGTGTATATTTTTCAGGTGGTGCAACAGGTTCCGAAGGGTTAAGTCACTACCATACAATGTCTGCTCCAGTCTCCCACTGGAACTGAGCGACTTTCTAGAACAGTGTTTCATCTCTGTACTTTTGGTCACATGCTTCCAAACCTCCTCAAATGCATGAGAAAAAAATCAGTTCCCTAAACCAGCTCAAGCCGGCATTCTGGGACCTCTGATGCTCAGACCCTAAACTCACCATCCAACTCTTGGGCCATGTTTTTACCTCCTGTGAAATGGGAAGAACTTGTCAAGCTGGTGTGAAGGATTAAAACAGTGTAGCAAACATGCAGGAAACTGCTTTGCAGACTGTAAAAGAGTCAGTGTTTCTAGCTAAGTCAAATTCTTGGCAAATAAGAAAGGACAACATCCAGGGTCTATGATGATACCAAATCATAGAGGCTAATCCAAGAAATCAGTGAGATCACACTACACCCAGACCATCCCCTAAACTTAAACATGAAGTCTGGGATGTTCTAAAACATGAAGTGTTTTGAGAGCTAGCATGACCTAAACTGGGAAAGCTCTGTAGCTGCTGTCATATGAGAGGCCACAGCTAAAACACAGAGGCAATAGAAATACCTTCGCATAAAATTACCTTTGTTCTACCAGTAGAAAATGTATGCGAAGTTCAAATAATCATTGTGCACTTGGGCTTAGCTCCCATACCACAATATTTCATTTGTTTGCAAATAATCCAAAGTCGGGGAGTGGGGGGATTCTAAAATCCAGAGCACAGCTGGTGCTAAGCATTTCAGGTAAGGGATACTCAGCCTGCATCGTCTCATCACTTAAGCCTTAGCGCTAAACACAGGGACTCTACTTTAAAGGTTGGACGCCAGCCCTCACAGCCCCTACTACAAAGGTGCTCCCAGAGCACACCGCCATTGCCACAGCTGACACCAGATGCTGCTCTTCAGTGTGTTCTCCCCTTGCTTATGCAGCAGGAGTTCCATTCGTCTGTGGATAACTAGACAGCTGTGGTTTGCCGAGAGGGCTCTTTCTTCTCTGTGTTTTATATCTGGAGTGATGAGGGTATGTCTGACAATTTCTTTTCCAGGTATATGATGATAAACTAAATCAGCTCACGATCAAGCCAGTCTACTCAGCTCACCTCTGTCTTAACTGAGAAGCGTTTAGGGAAGGGGTGTGAGTAGCCCGTGAAGAAGTTCAGCACCATAGGCGTAAGGAGTGATGCGTGAGCCGTGGGCAGCTGTGGATGAGGGCAGGAGTAAGGATGGGCTCCAGTGAGAAACAACATGAGCTGTTTTCTTCCTACTCTTTCCCACAATGCTAGCCTCTCCATGGAAACTCCCCATGAAGAGAATGGAAATTTTTTAGCTAGAAGAATGTGGGTTTTCGCATGCCCAAGGGAAAGCCTACAAGTCCATCTTGGCTCTAGACACAAGTTCTCTAGACTCGCATACTTGCAAGGTCAACAGAGTATGTTGTTTTCTGCTTGAATGGTTTCTACTTTGCACTTGTGTGTGTGTGTGTGTGTGTGTGTGTGTGTGTGTGTGTCCATGTCCTGTGGAGTTATTCATCCTGATTCTTTTTTTTTTTTCTTTTTCTTTCTTTCTTTTTTTTTTTTTTTTTTTTTTTTTGGTTTTTTCAAGACAGAGTTTCTTTTGTGTAGTTTTGGTGCCTGTCCTGGATCTTACTCTGTAGACCAGGCTGGCCTCGAACTCACAGAGATCTGCCTGCCTCTGCCTCCCAAGTGCTGGGATTAAAGGCATGCGCTACCACTCCTCGGCTCATCCTGATTCTTTTTTTTTTTTGGTTTTTTCGAGACAGGGTTTCTCTGCGTAGTTTTGCGCCTTTCCTGGAGCTCACTTGGTAGCCCAGGCTGGCCTCGAACTCACAGCGATCCGCCTGGCTCTGCCTCCCGAGTGCTGGGATTAAAGGCGTGCGCCACCACCGCCCGGCTTCATCCTGATTCTTAAGTCCGCTCTCAAAGCCATTTCTTCAAGGCTAGGTGTCAACTCAGGCTTAGCCAATGATTGTTCATCCATGGGAAGCTGGAAAAGCAGCTTTGTTGGAAAAGTAAGATAAAGGAGATACATGGCGGCCATCATCACACCTGTGCACAGTTTATTTGCAGAAAGAAGGGATAAAATCCCGAAGACTGTGGGGTAATTGGGACTGAGAGGAGAGATCCTGTTTCCTGACCCTTCTAACAAAGTCTCTGTGGCCCAAACTACATTAAATTTGCCTTTTGTCCCATGTGTATCAGAGATCTATTTCCTCCTCATATAGATCCTGGATCCACAATGATTCTCTTTTCAGAGCTCAAGTCTATAACAAGCCTTTTCTATATGTTCCTCTTCATGGTGAACCATTATTTGGGGAAACACCATGAAAAGGCTCAAGGTGACTCATAGTGAATCACGGTTTAATGTGCTACTTTGAACAGGATGGCACATGAGAAGTCATAAAGTTAACCACTACCAACAATAACAATGGCTACTGTCTTTTGAGTGGTAGATAATAATACTAAGCACATTATATACATAAATATTTAATTCTTATGGCCATCTCAATATTCCTATTTTATAGGTAAGGAAGTTGAGACATGGCCGGGAGAAAACAAAGAAATAGTCTCCCAGAAATATAATTTAGAGGAAGTATAGCTATGAGTTATGTCCGTCTATATTGTATATGAATGCAATATGTGCAGTCAGTTCTGTGTGCACAGCCCAGCCAGAGGCTGAGCTGGTCAGCACCATGTTTGTTTCTGTTTGGAGACTTGATAGTTAGGAAAAGCAGTAGGTCAGCACTTGCCAGAAGGAGAGGAAAGTCTTGTAAGAATCAGGCTGGAAGCCAAGGTACCCTGTACAGAAGAGAGTTGGGCTAGAGAATATCTATCATCAACTGTCATCCAACAGTGGACGTGGAGCTGAATCACTCCCTCGAGGAAAGCGATCAATGATGTTGGGAATAGGTTTCAGAATGATGAGCTAGTGTTTTTCTAGTCCAGTTTCTTGCAAGCTTGATTCTTGCCAAGCTTGTAAGTCAGCCAAGCTCCACCCACAGCTTCTTTCCTCTTCTGCCTTCCTCCCTCCATCTGTTCCTCCTTCCTTCACATCCTCTTCTCCCACTTTTCAATAGATATTTAATGATCCTTCACAACATATTCATTCCTGTCTTTGGGAGATTATAATTACACACACACACACACACACACACACACACACACTCATTCACAAAAGCAGGAAAGAAATTCAGCAATAATAATAACAGATGTGCAGCGATAAAGTAGAAATAACATAGACTTAGGATGGTTCTATTTTCTCTGCTACCAGCAGACATGAACTTGGGCAGGTTATCTGTGTGCATCCTCATTCCTCATCTGCAAGAGTGAGGATAATTGCCATGTCTATTTAACATGATAGTTGAGGTGATTAAATGTGCTATGTAATCCGTGTTCAAAACCAAACACCTCGTCATTAAGATGGAAAGATGGCTCAGAGAGTCAAAGCTTTGGCTGTTAACCTTGATGGCCTGAGTTCAACCCCCAGACCCCACATGGTGGAAAGAGAGAACTGACCTCCGTAGTCATCTTCTGATTTCTACACACACACCACACTGGCTCACAAAATAAGTAACTAAAACTGTAACAAATACATAGATAAATAAATAAATAGAAACCTTGGCATAGGATCTGGCAAATACTAAGTGTTCAATAAATGTTGAAGTCTATAACATTTCTTCAAGCACTTGTCTTAAGGGGAAATCTGGTGAAGCAACTTTTCATCACTTCTGATTTAATCCGTGAAGCATTATTAAAGCATTAGTGAAACTCTACCAGGAACACATTTTGCAGGGATCATGAAGCCCAGTCTCTACCATAAACCAGTTTATAGGTTTGCAAAGGATCTAATAGATACACAGGAAACTATGTGTCTAACTGCTAAGATTTGGTTAAGAGGACCTGGGTTTGATTCTCACCGTCCATGTGGCAGCTCACACCTTTTGTAA